>NC_140165.1:38062313-38377313 GCF_963971535.1 Notolepis coatsorum | reverse complement strand
ACATCCTCAATGCATGTAGATTTATAATATTTTAACTTAAAACTAGGCTACTTTTGCGTATATTCATTAATATTATATTCCAAAAAAATTATATTGGAAAAGCGGGGATTCGAACTAGGGTCGTCTGCTTGACAGGAGAGAGCACTAACCATTACACCACTGTGCCAGACGGGATCTATCCATTGTGTATCCGTCAATGGACAAGAGACCGGTGTTTCGAATATTTTTCTTTTGAATGAAGTTTTATCTCTTTATTCTCAAATGCATTAATGTGACGTCAACGGCTCATTCAATTGCTCAAATCCGTCAAACAGCGCATCTCATCAGACATTTTAATCCCAGTTACAATATCACAATAACGTGTGAGTGATGATACAATTCAACAATCCTCAGATTCCTCGTAATTCATAATCCACAAAAACCACAATCAATTATAGACACTTCAATTTTATGCTTGAATGAAACACAATCCGGGCGCTCCGTTAAGCAAATCTACAGCGGAGAATATAAGAAACTAATCAGAGCCAAACGGCCGATAGGTTTCATTCATTAAAAATATCCCCGCGGGATTCACATTTGCAATGCGCCGTTATTAAAATAATCACATGCAGCGTGTAGCGCGACTCCGAGCGCCGTATATGACGTGCATTATTTTATTTAGGACAAAGTAAATCTATAGGCTGAATATGATTTATTATCAGCATTTAGTTCTATTATTATACATTTCAAAAGCCCCCTCTAGGAAAACGAAGCACAAAAACATAATTCAGAATGGTATAATGGGATCTAGACTGTGAGAAATATTTCAGGAAGCGAGCTGGCATTTCTTTGCGGGGCGTGGCCATGGTTCATCCAGCTAACTGAACTTAACCCTGCTCCGGACCAGGTTCAAACTTTCTGATCTGTTACCATGGTGATTTAGAAAATCCGACTTCGGGGAACAGAAAGGTCTGGCTTAAGTCAAGCTATGCTGAAAATTATCCGGTACGGGGAACGGGGCCCTGATGTGAAAAAAGCGCCCCCTATCGTCTCCCAGATGGTAATGCACCCTTTTGGAATGGACTCAATGAAAATGGATGAGAAAAAAAAAATCCGGAATCCACATTTTACTTCTCACGCATGTAACCGGAGATGATCCCAGTCATTGTGGACCATCAGAACAGCGTGTAATATGTCTTTACAGTATGTAGCGCTGGACCAATAAAAGGATCGATTTTTGGAATCTAATTGGAATGGATTCTTTTATTTTTTTTGTCGATCCCGATCTTCGGAAAATCACGTGATCGGCCCTGATCACGTGATCGGATCGGGACATCCCTAACACTGACGGCTTTCCTTTTCTTTTTTTTTAAAACTATTTTTTAGCGTTTATCGCTTTTCTGGTCAAGCATGACCGACAGAAACAGGTTGAAATAGATGTAGAGCAGGGGAAGACAGAAATAGCGCCGAGATATGCGGTGAGCTACGGGAGCTCCCCTCCGGCTTTCCTTTTCTAAGCATTTTCGGTGATGGAAGCGGCACGCCGAGATGTACCTACGGTAGAAGTTTCGCCTCGATCGGGGCAATATTGACAGAGTTGGAACCAAAACTAAAATCGAAGCCTGCTGCAGCCGAGTCCCATGATTTCGCCGTTTGGCCCCCCACGGCCCTATCCCGACGTTTTCGACGATAGAAGAGATAGGTGAAAAGGTTCCCCACGCCCAGGGGTACCCACGGTAGAAGGCCTGCATGGATCCGGGCAAGGTTGCCCCCGTGGGAGCCGATAAGGACCCCTGGGGACCCCGTTTGGCCACTTTAAGAGGGTCTCGGGCACTCCTGCCGCTGCCCCTTGCTCTGCTGCATCCATGCACACCCGATTGGAGGTCAGGGGACCTTTGGGGCCTGCACACCCATGTGGAGGTCAGGTTAGGTTGACCGTCACTACCTTAAGAGAGTCATTGTTACTCCAGGAGTTTACCCACGCTTCAGTTGACCGTCACTACCTTAAAGGTGACATGCATTATAAATGTCATTTTTCAGTCTCTAGCATTGTATTATAGTAATAGGAGTTAGTATCAATGTGTTTTAGTGTCTAAATACCATATTGGCGGATTGCTCTGATTCAGCTCAGATAATTTCCTGCTCCAGTAAATTAGGCCATCCTGATTTGAAGGCCTGAATGACATTACTCAGGCTCTGGGTAGCAGACAGTGATGTGATTGGCTCTGTGGTTGTAGCTAATGCCCGCCCACAATCTACCTAGACTGACTGTACACAGCGAGTGGAAACCACTTCCTCATACTCTGCATGCACTCTGGAGGGAGAGAGAGAGAGAGATAGAGAGCAGTCGGGAGCACTTGGGGGGGGGGGGGACCTGCCGTGCGGCACACACCCCCAAACGGGAGATTGAAAGAAAGAAAAAAAGGAAGAGAGAGGGAGGAAGGGAGGCCCCTCCCCCCACAAGCTGCCGCGCGGCACACCCGAGAGGGAGAAAAAAAAATCTTCTCTCTTTCTCTCTCTCTCTCTCTCTCTCTCTCTCTCTCTCTCTCTCTCTCTCTCTCTCTCTCTCTCTCCACCCCCTCCCTCTCTCTCTCTATCTCTCTCTGTCTACGAGTCGCAGACTGTGTGGACTGACTGTCACTCAAAGTGCTTATGGGCGGAGCCAGGCCATAACAGCTTGAAATCTTGAGGCTGAAAAATGATTTTGAGTACTTGATTAGAAATATAAAACAATGCATTTTTTTGAAAAAAAACCTTACAGATGTCTTCAATAGACTTACAGGAATTGTGTAAAGTTGCCCAAATAGTGCTAGGAATAGCAATGCATGTCCCCTTTAAGAGAGTCATTGTTACTCCAGGAGTTTACCTGCGCTTCAGTTGACCGTCACTACCTTAACACTTTGACGACCGTTCGGCGCCGTCTAATATGGTGCTAGAGGACCAAGGTTTGTCAACAAACCGATGTACTTTCAAAGAGCTTTATATATAATTTATAGTATTGCTATCTGTCCATTCTCATTGTCACTTGAGTGCATAAACCATGCCTTCATAATGGCTTAAAGAAAATAAAAATCCATCGGTTGGTTGTCATTTTATAGCGTCGTGAATATAAGGTATAACACACTTTTCGTCTAGGCTTTTTTCCCGGGAGCTAGATAATAGGCTAAACGTTGGCGCCGTTATATCAAACGCCATTTCTGCTGTATATATACGAATGAAATAAAACAAACTGCGTAGCATCCGGACTATTACAGAGCATCTATGGATAAAATGGGGGCGGCGGGGAACGCCGATTACTATTATTGATCTGCAATACAGTGTGCGTTCAATATAGCATTTTCATTGACCAATCACGTTACGTTATAAAACAATGTCCAATCCAGCTGTAATTTGGGGTAATATTATCCTACCGTCAGGCCATGTGATCGCCGGCAGCATTTCCTCACCACTCATCGGATTCTGGTAGATCGATATGCACATTGGCTAATCATAAATCCCATTATTCCACGCTGAAAAAAACGCTCGCCAAACTAATCCAAGATGGAGGATGTTCGGCTGGGATCAGGGAACTATGATCCGCCCACAGAATTGTACTTTAAATATATATTTTTTTAAATTCACAATGATACTGCAGTGGAGCGATGGCGCCCCTAAGCGAAAATCAAATATCTGAAAAGATGCTGGTAGTGGATCGGGTACCTAAGAAGCGCTATAAATATGGAATAAAACAATAACAACTCGTCACGTATATACTCGTAGCTCTGGTCCACATCGCGCTTTTTCAAAACACGTAGATACTCGTGGACGGACGCCATAGTGTTAAGAGAGTCATTGTTACTCCAGGAGTTTACCCACGCTTCATGACAGTGCTCTAACCCTAACACTGAGTTGCCTGCCTGCCTACCCACAAGAGAGTGGGCCTTACTGGTCTCACGGACACCCCCCCTAACCCCCCTAAACTCACCCCAGGAAGAGGGACTCCTTCTGGGGGACACTTTTATCTGTCTCTGTCCGTGGTGCTGAAATGCATTCAACATGCATGGTGCCGCTCATTCATTCACATTTGACCCCCAGGAGAGGCTCTCAAACCGGGGATGGAGCCTCACACTCACACCCCCCTAACCCTAACACTAACCCTAACCATAACACTAACCCCCCTAAACTCACCCCAGGAAGAGGGACTCCTTCTGGGGGACACTTTTATCTGTCTCTGTCCGTGGTGCTGAAATGCATTCAACATGCATGGTGCCGCTCATCCATTCACATTTGACCCCCAGGAGAGGCTCTCAAACCGGGGATGGAGCCTCACACTCACAACTCCCCTTAACCCTAACCCCCAAGAGTAGGCCTCAAACTGGGCATGCCCTCTCTCACACACACACACACCCCCCTATCCCTAACCCCCAAGAGTAGGCCTCAAACTGGGCATGCCATCTCACACACACACACACACACACACAGTCTATGATTATTACCATTCGTTACCTGGCTTCACACCCTGTTCCCGTGTCTTGGATCCCTGTGTACGACCTCTGCCTGTCTGACCACTCTCTCCGTGTGTATCCCTGGACAGTTTGAGAACCCGCTCATGGCTACGACAGCCCCCCCCCCCCAGTCGTCTGACTACCTTGCACTTGCTCGCTCCCGGCTATGACCCTCTGCTTGTCTGACTACCCTGAGACTCGTTCACTCCCTGGAGACCTGGTTTCAGTATTCTTCTTTTTTTTTATCCACTTTTTCTCCCATTTTCTATATTTTCTCCCATCCCAATTTCGTATCATCCAATTCAACCCTCCCCTGTCACGAATGCTGTTTCTTGCCTCCCACAAGCCGGCTGCAATGTGGACTAAGTCATACATAGCACAAGTCCCCTCCGGTACTTGAGGTAACAGCAGTCGCATCTTTTCACCTGCGCAGCTTGATCTCTCAGTGGCGAGGAGTAACGCGTGGGAGGCTCACGCTGCCCCCGACACTTCCTGATTCTACTGCGCAGGCGCACCAACCGACCTGTAGGAGTCGCTGTCCACAACGCCTGATCCCCACCCATCAGTTTCCCACCCCCTAATACGGCCAATGTGTATTAGTATGAACGACCAGCTAAACTGAAAGCAATGTGGAGCGCTGGGCTCGAACAGGCGAGCCCAGCGTCTCTGCATTCGTGGCGAGCGCCTTGCCCACTACGGCACGTAGCCGCCTGTTTCAGTATTCTTCTTTTCCAATTAAATACACCTGTTCTCTGATTCACATCGTCTCTGCCTGTTTGTGACTGCATCTGTGTTCTGGCTTAGTTATTACAAGTAGGCTATTAGGGGTGGGAATCACCAGAGGCCTCACAATACGATATTATCACGATACTTAAGTATTGCGATTCAAAATATATTGCGATATGCTGAGTATTGCAATATTAATATTGCGATATATTGGTATTTATTACCTTTTTTCAACTGCAAAGTAAAACTGTCAACATGTTTTATCTAATAAAATAAAGTTTTCAGTCTGTGCATCTCACTTCAATAATTTTTATTGCAGCAAATGGGATTTTCTCAAGCAGACAGATGTCAACACTGTAATCTGTGTTGCATGTACCTCACAAACTGAACTGTTTGTATTACAGTCATATTCCAAGTTAACTGAATGCACGTGTGTGTGTGGACTACTGTACTATTACAGGTATTGAAATGAACAATGCAACTTCCTTATACAAAAAAAAAGATACAATATTTTTTTTTTATTATAAATAAATAATAAAATATCGATACTTGGCATCCTTGTATCGATACAGTATCGCCACGCAAAGTATTGCGATACTACTACGTATCGATATTTCCCCCCACCACTATAGGCTATCCACCGCTACAGGGTTCTTGTCCTGAAAAACCTGCAAATTCAGAGACTAGATTTCCAGTCATGGTATTGTATTGTATTTTAGCCCCTAGGTATGTATTTTGTTTGAAACTCAAACTGTTGGTAGGATTATAGCAGTGCTACCCAATTTTTGGGCCTTATGTCGCCATGATATTTGACAAGCACATGCTTATTCTCTTAAAATGCTGTAAAATCCTAACCATAATGACTACAAAACTACTCACCTGTATGAACCCTGCATCATTAAAAAAGGAGGAATAAAACTGTGGTTAAATGTGTCAATACTAGACCGTTTGTGAGCAAGTGCTTCTGTCCTGGATTGTCAAGAAAAACACCTGGAAATGTCCTGGAAGAGTCCTGGAAATTATTTTGTCAAAAGGAGTGGGAACCCTGTACATGCAAACGGGGGGGGGGGGGGGGGGCGACTTTCGTAGAAGCCCAAATCATATAATCTGTAGCAGAGATTAAAAGTGTGCCGTGGGCCTTAATCCTTCCCGGGGCACAAACTGATGAAGCTCTGGCAGCATGGATCTCCGAGGCAGCCCCGGCACACGCTGTAATTTAAAGGATTCCATGTATTCAACGGCTGCTGTCACACTGAAATCTCCTCCGACAGCGCGACACAATGCAGAGCCGACCGTGAAGTGTGTGTGTGTGTGTGTGTGTAAAGTTTGTGCAATAGCTTGTGTGATGGAAGCTCTACAGTCTACACAGCATGCACACATGTCATGGGCTGAATCTCCCAGCACCCAGAGCAAAGTGAATCCTTTAACAGAAAGGTATTCCACCAAAGCTACCGTACGACCGCTGTGTCTTACGCCATCTTAGAAGCGCTGCACGTATTAGGGTGTAGCGACGATGGCCGGCTGGGGTAAATCCCGCACAAGCAGAGCCGACGCTCTGTGCTTTAATTGCAAGGATTCCCGAGATTCAAATTGGGAGTCACAGCAGGATTTCCCCCACAGTATGTCACACTATCTCCACTACGCTGTGTGGACATGTTGTTGTCATGGTAAGCATATGCAGTGTGTGCGTGTGTGTGTGTGTGCAGCGCTATGTACGTGTGTGTGTGTGTGTGCAGGCTATGTACGGCATAGCCAATCATGGTGGATCCCGAGATTGGACAAACCGATACCAATAGGCACCCACAATACAACACGATCACTATGACTCATAGCACCATCCATCCAAGTCAAGTCAAGAGTTTTATTTGTCACGGCATACAAGCATACAGTGAAATGCGGGGGGTCATGCCCGCAGCGATATGCAACACAAGTAATAAGACAGGAATGAGAATAGGACATTTGTGCAATAATACAATGTGCAATAATACAATGCAATAATACAAGTAATAATAATAACAGGTATATGTACATAAAGTTTACAAGAGCATGGTAGGACATGCTAAGGTCCTGCGATAGTGCAATACACAGTTAGCTACGGATGAGGCACTGGGTCTTATGTACACTACTATACAATGCTATGCTATACAATCTACAGTTATACTATGTGTCCTTATGCTAGCTTGCTATATCCTTCTGTTTACTATACAAGAACCACTCCCGTTCTTATTTTTTAAAGTGACATTTTCATTGTGTAAGGTGACCGTTGAGTGTGGGCGTGTGCAGCATGTGTGTGTGTTCATGCTAAAGTGACTGCTTAGTGTGTGAGCGTATACAGTGTGTGTGTTGTGTGTGTGCTCATGTGTGCTTGTGTGTGGAGAGTTCAGTGTTCAAAACAGATGGCCTGGGGGAAGAAGCTGAGCCGAAGTCTCTCTGTCCTAGTTGCTGGTGTTTCGCAGGCGTTTGCCTGACCGCAGCAGCTTGAACAGGCTGTTGTTGGGGTGATGAGGGTCTTTCCTTATTCTGCAGGCTCTGGATTTGCACCTCTTGTTAGTGCAATACCAGTGGTACGCTTGGCTGAGCGCACCACTCTCTGTAGGGCCTTCTTGTCCTGTGCTGTGCTGTTTCCATACCAGGCAGTGATGTTTCCAGTCAAGATGCTCTCTATATCCATGGTCTCATATAGTGCTACTAGATATCCTGTGTGTTTATTATATGTATTATTGTTGTATGGACAACATTTTCGACGCAATATCGGCCTCGGCACGAATGGGGGTTGGGTAGGTGGGGTGGGGGAAACTGTACAACTGTACAAGCAAAACTGTACATTGGAATATCGATAAAACCTTACTTGGTCCTATGTATTATTGGGTTAGGACATTTACTGTACATTTACAGGGGCCAGTTTTGAATAGTAGTCTCCCGTAGGTGCTCTTTGAGAGTGGTTTTGAAAGTGGGTAGTGATTCACATTCCTTTACAGCAGGGGTCTCAAACTCGCTGGCCAATTGGGGCCCGCGTGATGATATTTTGCGGCCCCCTACTTGACATCAAAGTTTAGTGTTAATGCGGCCCGCGCGCAACTTGTTGCTGAGTCGTTGCGCGAGTTGGAAGTTTTATTTATTTTATCACTTGTAGGCTACCATAGCGCAGGCTCATGACAGCAACGTTATGTTAGTGACTTGGTTGAAACATGATTCCGGAGTGATACCAAGTAAAGTGGAAGGCAAATGCATCCTCGCTATCTCTCTCCTCTGCGAGCAGTGCTCTGCATGTCCGGCTGCACTGCCACTGTCTGTGTCTGTGTACGGGTCTGATCCAACCACATTCAGCGTCCCGTCAGAGTTTCTCCCCCCCCCACCCACAGTCTGCGAATCAGAGGCAGAGTAGGGGAGTAGGGCGAGTCTTCACGGAATGCGTGTCATCTCTTTCAGTCTGAGTCAGAGCAGAGAGTTGACAGCGCATCTACAGTAGCCTACAGTAGCCTTGCTCCCAGTTTTATCTCCGTGAGCATGTAGCTATAGTTTCGCCAGCAGGCAGGCAGCAGAAAAATATGGGATCTTCAAAGATGGCCAGTAAAAGAAAAGTCGACTGCAATTCAAAGGTGAATGGACTGAAAAATATGCGTTCATCCTGAGTCCAGCACCAAACCAATGTGACTAATATGCCAAGCAACGGTAGCTCTTGTGAAGACAGTGGCAATATGAAACGCCACTACGAAACAAAACAGTTATTTTGATGCAACCTCCCCTCAAAATTAAGTGCTAAGAACCACACAAATAAATGGAATGAAATCATCATATCAAGCTGCAAGCAGAATTATTGTTAAATCTATGTCACAACGAGAAAAAGCAACCATGGGTGGCATGGGTGTTTGCTAAACACAAGAAGCCATTCTCTCTCTTTCTGATGCATACATAATAAAATAATGTATGACTGAAGTGATGGAGACCATGTTTGAAGGCAATCAAAAGCAAATCCCCCTCAGATCGCACAGCAACCAGAATAACTGAAATACTGGCTGGTGATTTGATCAAACAGCTTTGTGATAGAATAAAAAAAAATGCACAGTGCATTTCCATAGCTGCATGTTACGAACGATAGGTAAGTGAGTTCCAAGTTGTCGAGGAAATGAGACAGAGAATAGGGTACTCTTCCAAAACAGGTTCCACTGTTTATTACAAAGGTAACAAGAGTAATTCAAGTACAAAGAGAGAGAGCTTAGGTCAGCGCTTGTTCCAGCAATCTTGTCCGTAGTGTAAGGTGAAGCTCTAGCAAATGACAGAAGATAAGAGCAGACATTAAATGGGCACATACCAAACATTCCACGCTGTCAATTAGTGACAGCAGTCTGACAGCCAGTGACAGCACCCAGGTGTGAAAGACAATTAGTGTAGACAGCAAATCAGTGGTGACATACAAAGTGAACCCAAAACAACAGGAAGTAACCCAGGCAGACAGTAGGATACCCTCCTAAGGAGGATAGGATCCAGATGGCAGTGAACCCATCCGATAGGGGAAGGCCGGAAATGAAATCCAGGGATATGTGCGACCAGGGACGCTTGGGAATAGGAAGCGGTCGGAGGAGACCCGCCGGTGCACGGCGAGAGGTCTTACTGCGCGCGCACACCGGACAGGCCGCCACAAAGGAGCGTGTATCCCCCCCCTCTGTCGACCACCAAAACCTCCTACGGATAAACTCCAGGGTTCTGGTGGCCCCAGGGTGGCCGGTGAGAGAGGACGTATGTGCCCACTGCAGCAGGCGCGAGCGTGCCGCCTTGGGCACATACATCCGGCCCGGAGGACCCCCACCGTGCCTGAGCCGATCTTACCACCCTATCTATGCCCCATGACACGGGTGCCAAAATCAAGGCCTGTGGAATAATAGGGTAGGGCTTCTCCTCTCGACCCGGAAGATCAAACTGGCTTGACAGGGCGTCAGGTTTGACGTTCTTGGAACCGGGTCGATAGGAGATGGAAAATCGAAATCGAGTGAAGAATAACGCCCACCTGGCCTGGCGAGCGTTAAGGCGTTTAGCCCCTTGGATGTAAGCCAAGTTCTTATGGTCAGTCCAAACTATGAAAGGATGTGCTGCCCCCTCTAACCAATGTCTCCATTCCTCCAGTGCCAATTTGATTGCCAACAACTCCCGATTACCCACATCGTAGTTACGCTCGGCCGGAGACAGCCGGCGTGAAAAGAAGGCACAAGGATGCACCTTACCGTCCTTTAAACATCTCTGCGAGATTACCCCTCCCACCGCGGTGTCAGAGGCATCCACCTCCACAATGAACGGAGCCTCTGCGTCGTGACGCATTAGTACAGGGGCGGAGGTAAATCGACGTTTGAGGTCGCAGAAGGCCGACTCTGCCCTAGGCGACCATTCAAAGCCAGGGAGAGAGGACTTAGTGAGAGCTGTTAATGGATTGACTAAGGCGCAAAAATTGCGAATAAAACGCCTGTAAAAATTTGCAAAGCCCAAAAAACGTAACTCCTTGAGCGACGAAGGCTGTGGCCAATCCAAGACTGCACTCACCTTGGCTGGATATATGCGCAGATCACCCTTCGTCAACACAAAGCCCAGGAAGGAAACGGTGTCAGTGTGAAACACACACTTCTCTGCCTTAACAAATAGTTGATGCTTAACACTATGGCGTCCGTCCACGTATATATACAGGTTTTGAAAAAGCGCGATGTGGACCAGAGCCACGAGTATATACGTGACGAGTTGTTATTGTTTTATTCCTTATTTATAGCGCTTCCTAGGTGCCCGATCCACTACCAGCCTCTTTTCAGATATTTGATTTTCGAAACATGCAATACCGGCCAAACCATCATTGTGAATTTTTTTATTATTTTTTAAACTACAGTTTGTGGGCAGATCATAGTTCCCTGATTCCAGCCGAACATCCTCCATCTTGGATTAGTTTGGCGAGCGTTTTTTTCAGCGTGGCATAATGGGATTTATGATTAGCCAATGTGCATATCGATCTACCAGAATCCGATGAGTGGTGAGGAAATGCTGCCGGCGATCACATGGCCTGACGGTAGGATAATATTACCCCAAATTACAGCTGGATTGGACATTGTTTTAAAACCTAACGTGATCGATCAGTGAACATGGCTGATTGAATGCACACTATATTGCTAATCAATAATAGTAATCGGCGTTCCCCGCCGCCCCCATTTCATCCATAGATGCTCTGTAATAGTCCGGATGCTACGCAGTTTGTTTTATTTCATTCGTATATATACAGCAGAAATGGCGTTTGATATAACGGCGCCAACGTTTAGCCTATTATCTAAGCTCCCGGGAAAAAAGTCTAGACGAAAAGTGTGTTATACCTTATATTCACAACGCTATAAAATGACAACCAACCGATGGATTTTTATTTTCTTTAAGCCATTATGAAGGCACGGTTTATGCACTCAAGTGACAATGAGAATGGACAGATAGCAATACTATAAATCATAGATATAGTTAAAACAAAACCAACATGTTATATTATATTAGACGGGTCCAAGCCGGTCGTCAAAGTGTTAAGGAGACGTTGAAGCACCTCACGAACGTGCAGTTGGTGTTGCACCATATCGTGAGAAAAAATTAGGATGTCATCTAAGTACACAAATACTGACACCCCAGGGCTTGGAAAACCGCCGGAGCATTAGCTAAACCAAAAGGCATGACCAAATACTCATAATGCCCATTAGGAGTATTAAAAGCAGTTTTCCACTCGTCTCCTTCTCTAATCCTGACCAAGTTGTATGCATTACGTAAGTCAAGTTTAGAAAAGACCTGCGCCCCCTGTAAGCACTCAAAGGCGGTATCCATGAGGGGCAAGGGATAACGGTTCTTGATGGAAACGTCGTTCAACCCCCTATAATCAATGCACGGCCGCTCACCTCCATCTTTTTTAGCCACAAAAAAGAAGCCAGCGCCTGCGGGGTATGTGGACGGTCGGATATGCCCCGCGGCCAGTGCCTCTCGAATGTAAGTGTTCATGGACACCGTCTCAGGGCGAGAGAAAGAGAACATCCGCCCACAGGGCGTAGAAGCACCGGGTAGAAGATCAATGGGGCAGTCGTAAGGTCTATGAGGCGGTAGTGCGTTAGCACGCGTTTTACTAAAAACGTCCGCCAGATCACATAGACCGCAGGCACACCTGCCAAATCGGGGTTGGGAGATAATAAAGATGCAATGTCCACCGTCACCCTGGAGAGAGACAAAAGAGGGGGGGGGGGGGACGGGGGGACGGATGAACTCTCGCCAACGTCAGCCCTGATGCCGCTTCCCATGGAGAGTTCACCCGTAGCCCAATTAATCAGAGGATTATGCATCACAAGCCAAGGGTGACCTAAAACAATGTCAGAATGGGGAGACATGACAACAAAAAAACGCAAATACTCCCCATCGCTACCCGCCACCTGAACCCACAGTTTCCCGGTGCGCTGGGTAATAAGTCCACTGCCGAGCGGTCGGCCGTCTAGCGATCGGACAGGGATGGGCACCTCTAGTGTCTCTAAGGGAACCCCCCATTCTAGAGCCACCCCCACATGTTGCCCGCAGCCCCCGAATCCACTAAAGCCCTGGCCGTCTTAGAAGAATTCCCCCACCCAACAGTGATATCAAAAAAAGTATGTGAGTCGTCTATGACAGGAGAGAAATGCCCACCTGCTAGCACCTTCCCCAGGTCTAGCTGGCCCCTCCGTTTCCCGAGCCACGACAGGCGGCGAAGCGATGCCCCGTGCGGCCACAACGAAAGCAGCGCCTCTTGTTGACCCGCCTCTGCCTCTCCGCTTCAGAGAGGCTCAGCGCTCCCAGCTGCATGGGCTCGTCGTCGCCCCGGTGCTCTCTCATGGGCTGGTATGCTGGTCGTTCGACACTAGGAGAGGGGCGGAAGAGTACCTGTGACGAAGCCTCCCTCTCGCGCTCCCTCTCCCAGTGACGATTATCCAATCGTATGGCCAGGTTGATCAGCAGATCCAGGTGCTCGGGTAGCTCCCGTGTAGCCAGCTCGTCCTGCATGCGAACGGAGAGACCATGCAGGAAGTGGACACAACAGGGAATCTCAGGCCAGGCTGCCTCTCGAGCCACAATGCAGAAATCAATGGCGTAGTCTGCTACAGCGCGAATGCCCTGCCGGCAGGACATAAGTCGACCGCCGGCCTCGTAAATGGAAATCACCCTGGAGGTATCGAATACACGACGTAACTCCAGGGTGAAGGCATCCGCGCTGCGGCAGACCACAGACCCACTCTCCCACTCCGCTGTGGCCCAAGAGAGAGCACGACCTGTGAGGATGGTTATAATGTATGCTACCCGAGACACATCGCTGGGGAAAGTACGAGGTTGTAATTGAAAAATTAGAGAGCACTGGGCGATGAACTCACGACAGCCGGCTGGAGCCCCTCCATAACGATCCGGCGGCGGCAGGCGTGGCTCTGTATTCCTCCCGATCTACCGGATACCCCAGCTCTCCGTCCCCGCCGATCAATGACGCTCCTGCTGTTGATCTCATCGCTGGTGTCGTCCCAGCGGCTGCAGAGCGGGCCTGGTTCGCCGCCGCCAACGCTGTTTCCGCCGTCTCCTGAGATGTTAGGGAAAGATCTCCCAGTCGACCCAGCTCGACCCCGACCGCCATCTGTCGATCCATCAGGATTCTGAGCTGGTCCCGTAGAGCTACGACTTCATCCCGCATCTCCTCGTTGGAACTCATGGTTGGCTAGAGCTTCTGTTACGAAAAAGATAGGTAAGTGAGTGCCAAGTTGTAGAGGAAATGAGACAGAGAATAGGGTACTCTTCCAAAACAGGTTCCACTGTTTATTACAAAGGTAACAAGAGTAATTCAAGTACAAAGAGAGAGAGCTTAGGGCAGCGTTTGTTCCAGCAATCTTGTCTGTAGTGTAAGGTGAAGCTCTAGCAAATGACAGAAGATAAGAGCAGACATTAAATGGGCACATACCAAACATTCCACGCTGTCAATTAGTGACAGCAGTCTGACAGCCAGTGACAGCACCCAGGTGTGACAGACAATTAGTGTAGACAGCAAATCAGTGGTGACATACAAAGTGAACCCAAAACAACAGGAAGTAACCCAGGCAGACAGTAGGATACTATCCTAAGGAGGATAGGATCCAGAACGTTACAGCTGCATGTGGATGAGTCCACTGACACCACTGAGAAGCCTATGTTCTGAAGAACCGTTCATGTTCTGAAGAACTGTTCATGTTCTGAAATGTTATTGCTAAATATTGAGACGATTGGATCGGTTGTACTTTATTTTTTTGAATACTTGAAACCCTTTTTTTGTGGAATATTTGACGCGGCCCAGCCTCACCCAGACTCTACCTCCAGCGGCCCCCAGGTAAATTGAGTTTGAGACCCCTGCTTTACAGCTTTGGGTAGGGCATTCCACATTGCTGTGGCATAATTGCGAAACGTGTTTAGTCCCTTGTTTGAGCCGAATATGGGTTTAACATGATTTGTTGAGCTCCCTCTGGTGTTGTGGTTGTGGTATTCACTGACCTTTGGGAAGTATTTTGACATGTACATGGGTACCTTAGTCGTATATAGTGTATCTTGTAGACCAGGCCCATTGCAAGTTGCTGTACTCTGTTGTCTACTCTAAGCCATCCTAGGTAGTAAAAGTGGGCAGGGGTGAGGTGGGTTCTAGGAGTAAGGTCAAGTAATGTCCTAACCCAACCCCCTCCAATGTACAGTAAATGTCCTAACTGAAAAGGGGGGACCCTGATGTAAACAAGACGAAAGTCTTTCTCTGGTCTGCATCCCCTTAACAATTGTGTATACAAAGTGTATTGAGCCGTACTGTATTCTGCAATCTGTTAATAACATTTTCAATCAATCAATCAATCAAATCTGACATAAAAAAAAAGATTTTTTATGTCCGCGATTTTTCTTTTGTTTCACAATGGGTCATGACAAATTAATTACATAATCCATGTGTATGTAACAAACTAACATATTCCAGTTGACTATCTTTTTTGGAGGATTCGTTCAAAAGCTATTCATACTTCCAGTTTTCTATCTATGGCGGATTGATTCAGACAGAAAAAAAATTGTAATTCGGTTGTGGGAGGGATCTGGGGTCATGTGGAGTGTGTTATAAAAAATAACAACCGGTAACTTGACTGTTTCAGCCAATCAGAATCAAGAAATTTGCATGCCATTGTATAATTTATATTATTACCATATGTGAAATATTCAATACTCCTGGATGTTTTCGTTGCATAAGAGATCTCTATGAATTCATGTATTCTCAGCGGCTGGGTGGCGCAGCGGACATTGCGCTCGTCACCAACGCAAGAGACACCGGGTTCGAATCCGGCTGTTGGCGTTGCCTCCGGCTTGGACTGGCCGTCATACTAACTCAATTGGCAGAGTTAGCGGGTGGGCAGTCGATGGGTGGTAATCTGGACGTTGTAAACAGCGACTCCTACAGGTCGGTTGGGGCGCCTGCACAGCAGAGACAGGAAAATGGCGGGGGCAGTGTGAGCCTCCTACATGTTACTCCTCGCCAAATGAGAGTCCGCGCTGGCAGGTGAAAAGATGTGACTGGCTGCCTGCACATGTATCGGAGGGGACATGTGACGGGCTTCCTCCCTACAACCGGCCAGTGGGGGGCACATGCAAGCAACGTTCAAGACAGGGGAGGGGAGAATTGGCACGGCTAAATTGGGATGGGAAAAAATAAAATAAAAAAAAGGAGGATAAAAAGTGGATAAAAAAAAGAATTCATGTCTGGAGGTTACTGAGCAGGTTCCAAAAAGCTCTTAGAGATTTGCTGTATGTGCTTTTACGGACGTCATCTCTTTATCCTTGTGTAAAATCCATCCTCTTCACATCATCTCCACCTAAGCTGCTCTGAGAGACCAGGGGGGGAAACCCTTGCTCTCTGTCCACTTGTTCCCATGTTCTGGAATAGGTATTGTAAGATCCTGATCAAACTGGCCAGTATCACGTCTTCGTCTGTTTGGCCCTCCATCCAATTCCTCTGCGTTGTGTACTTTTAATGGTCCTGACGTCTCCGATACTGGTAGATAAGATCCTTATCTCCCCCGTTAGTGCAATCCATAAACCATAATAATTCTCCACTTCCGTAAGAATTCGACACTTCGACACCGTGAGATACCTTATGAGGAAAAGCGTTGTTTTATTGCTATAAACAGAACCTCATAATCAGATGTTATCAGATGTTATCAAATTGTATCGTCCTTGAAGAGTCTATTCTAATGATCTTTCGGTGTGTCCGTCTATCGTCCTTTTGTTATTCAGTCCAATAGTGGTCAGGCCTGTTCGTTAGCCATGACCATCCTCGTGGTAGCCGAAGCTACTGGTGATGTGGCATTCTCCCCCCCCCCCTCTCTCTCTCTATGAGAGGAGAGAGTGTCTGTGTGATCTCAGTCCTACTCGCTCTTGGTCAGATTCTAGTCTGAGTCAGATTCTAGTCTGTCTTACACCCGGAAACACCGTTCGACTCATAGATGTTCGTCGTCGCAACGACGGCCCCGCCTTCTGGTTGTCATGCGACGTGTTGTCATGACAACTGCTAACCTTTCACACATTAAAATGCAGTTTCATTCACTGTCAGTATAAAATATTTTTTTGTATTGGTTTCGATTAGTATTGGTGCTGATTTGTAAGGGTTTTAATTCCAAACAAATTTTCTTTCTTCATTTTCCCACCACATAATGTCAGTTGGAAACATTCAAGTGATTTACACAGACCGAAATCAATACAGTGTGTGTAGGCTTGAACTCATCGACCCCAGCCACCAACCCGCGCCCCCCTGTCCCCCGCCCCACAATACTGTCTTGACAGTACAACAGAACATAAAAAGACCAAAAACTTTTGGTATATTTTTTCCACCGAAAATGGATTAGCAGCATCCCTCACTTTGCCCTCACTGAGAACACAAGGAGCTCGTTAGCAGTGAATATTTCCGGCGGCTAGGTGGTGTAGTGGGCAAGGCACTCTCCACCAATGTGGAGACGCTGGGTTCGCGTGTTCGAATCCAGCTCTCCACATTGTTTTCAGTTTGGCTGGTCGTCCGTACTAATACAATTGGCAGTATTAGAGGGTGGGAAACTGATGGGTGGGGATCGGGCGTTGTGGACAGCGACTCCTTTTTCCTTTTTTATCCACTTTTTTTCTCCCATTTTCTATATTTTCTCCCATCCCAATTTCTTATCTTCCAATTCAACCCTCCCCTGTCACGAACGCTGTTTCTTGCCTCCCACAAGCCGGCTGCAATGTGGACTAAGTCATACATAGCACAAGTCCCCTCCGGTACTTGAGGTAACAGCAGTCGCATCTTTTCACCTGCGCAGCTCGATCTCTCAGTGGCGAGGAGTAACGCGTGGGAGGCTCACGCTGCCCCCAACACTTCCTGATTCCACTGCGCAGGCGCACCAACCGACCTGTAGGAGTCGCTGTCCACAACGCCCGATCCCCACCCATCAGTTTCCCACCCTCTAATACGGCCAATGTGTATTAGTATGAACGACCAGCTAAACTGAAAGCAATGTGGAGCGCTGGGCTCGAACAGGCAAGCCCAGCGTCTCCGTCATCCGTGGCGAGCGCCTTGCCCACTACGCCACGTAGCCGCCCTATGGACAGCGACTCCTACAGGTCGGTTGGTGCGCCTGCGCAGTAGAATCAGGAAGTGTCGGGGGCAGCGTGAGCCTCCCACGCGTTACTCCTCGCCACAGAGATCGAGCTGCGCAGGTGAAAAGATGCGACTGCTGTTACCGGAGGGGACTTGTGCTATGTATGACTTAGTCCACATTGCAGCCGGCTTGTGGGAGGCAAGAAACAGCGTTCGTGACAGGGGAGGGTTGAATTGGATGATACGAAATTGGGATGGGAGAAAATATAGAAAATGGGAGAAAAAGTGGATAAAAAAAAAAAAGCAGTGAATATTTCCTGGATGACAGACAGTGTGGCCAGCTGGGAAATAGCGACCGTGATTGGTTCACAGGATTATTTGCGTCACACAGGCAGCTCCGATTTTGAGAAAGTACAGAGCGCCCCCACTCATCCACCCAACCACCCCCCCCCCCCCCCCTCCTCTCCAGTGGAAGAATGTGAAAAGGGCGCTCCGGTGACAAGTTCTGCATAAATAACGGTATAAAAAACAGGTTTGTGAGTGGAGGAGACCTTTAAACAAATGAGAGGCACTCTGTAGGCTGACACACAGCCCTGGGCTTTCACTGCATCTTACTTTACTGTACTTGATTCACTCGTGTGCTTTCAGGTTTCATGTGTTTCATGTGTTTTCATGCAAGGTTTACACAATTCCACATGTGCTTAAACAATTCCATGTATAATTCCCATCGTATTGCGGGACATTTTGCGTACCGATCACAACGTTTCCCATGGGATTCATGCGTATTTTCCCTACAGTTGTTGTTATTGTTGTTGTGGGAATATAGTATAATTTTGCATTTGCTATAATTAGATCTAACATGGGGGCTGGCATCCCTCCTTACCGCTCAGATTGAAATATTGTTAATTTATTCTATATGCAGCACGCTGTCTTGATAAAGTCAACAGGACTGCAGAGAGAGAGAGAGAGGCTCAACAACTGTCTTGATAAAGTCAACAGGACTGCATAGAGAGAGTGAGAGGCTCAACAACTGTCTTCTTGATAAAGTCAACAGGACTGCATAGAGAGAGAGAGAGGCTCAACAACTGTCTTGATAAAGTCAACAGGACTGCATAGAGAGAGAGAGAGGCTCAACAACTGTCTTGATAAAGTCAACAGGACTGCAGAGAGAGAGAGGCTCAACAACTGTCTTGATAAAGTCAACAGGACTGCATAGAGAGAGTGAGAGGCTCAACAACCGTCTTCTTGATAAAGTCAACAGGACTGCAGAGAGAGAGAGAGAGGCTCAACAACTGTCTTCTTGATAAAGTCAACAGGACTGCAGAGAGAGAGAGAGGCTCAACAACTGTCTTGATAAAGTCAACAGGACTGCAGAGAGAGAGAGAGAGGCTCAACAACTGTCTTGATAAAGTCAACAGGACTGCATAGAGAGAGAGAGAGGCTCAACAACTGTCTTGATAAAGTCAACAGGACTGCAGAGAGAGAGAGAGAGGCTCAACAACTGTCTTGATAAAGTCAACAGGACTGCATAGAGAGAGTGAGAGGCTCAACAACTGTCTTCTTGATAAAGTCAACAGGACTGCAGAGAGAGAGAGAGAGAGAGGCTCAACAACTGTCTTCTTGATAAAGTCAACAGGACTGCAGAGAGAGAGAGAGAGAGAGGCTCAACAACTGTCTTCTTGATAAAGTCAACAGGACTGCAGAGAGAGAGAGAGAGAGGCTCAACAACTGTCTTGATAAAGTCAACAGGACTGCAGAGAGAGAGAGGTTCAACAACTGTCTTGATAAAGTCAACAGGACTGCATAGAGAGAGAGAGAGAGAGGCTCAACAACTGTCTTGATAAAGTCAACAGGACTGCATAGAGAGAGTGAGAGGCTCAACAACTGTCTTGATAAAGTCAACAGGACTGCATAGAGAGAGTGAGAGGCTCAACAACTGTCTTGATAAAGTCAACAGGACTGCATAGAGAGAGAGAGAGGCTCAACAACTGTCTTGATAAAGTCAACAGGACTGCATAGAGAGAGAGGCTCAACAACTGTCTTCTTGATAAAGTCAACAAGACTGCATAGAGAGAGAGAGAGGCTCAACAACTGTCTTCTTGATAAAGTCAACAGGACTGCAGAGAGAGAGAGAGAGGCTCAACAACTGTCTTGATAAAGTCAACAGGACTGCAGAGAGAGAGAGGCTCAACAACTGTCTTGATAAAGTCAACAGGACTGCATAGAGAGAGAGAGAGGCTCAACAACTGTCTTGATAAAGTCAACAGGACTGCATAGAGAGAGAGAGAGAGAGAGAGAGAGAGAGAGAGAGAGAGGCTCAACAACTGTCTTGATAAAGTCAACAGGACTGCAGAGAGCGAGAGGCTCAACAACTGTCTTCTTGATAAAGTCAACAGGACTGCATAGAGAGAGAGAGAGAGAGAGGCTCAACAACTGTCTTGATAAAGTCAACAGGACTGCATAGAGAGAGAGGCTCAACAACTGTCTTCTTGATAAAGTCAACAGGACGGAAACATAGAATACATTTCTTGGTATCCCACTTTTTCCAATCAGGAGAGTGAAAATGGTTTGACAAAAATAAGAAATAAAAACTAAAATGTGCTTGAAACAAGTAAAATAATCTGCCAGCAAATTTGGCTAGGTAAGATTTCTTGAAATAAGTAAAAACAAATATCTAGGGTTCTCTCTCCAGAAAATGTATTTTAGTTTACTGCAGAGTGGGGGGACTGGGAGACCCATGTTATTGACCAAACACTATATCAGTGATGGCTGTTGGAATGTAGAGCTATTTAACCACTTACAGCACCTCTAACAGGTCTATTTTGGGATCTGTTCAGTCGAGGCGTTGCCTTGGTCTTCATATTTGCATTCTGCACATTCATTCAGCTGAAGTGATTGTTATTATTTTCAAGCCAGCCGAGTCGCAGTTGAGGAAGTTAGGATACTGCTTAAAAGTCCCCTCCACTCTTGGAGGCATGACTTTGACTTTACAGATTGTTATTTGTGCAGAACTTGTCACCAGAGTTTCTCTGTACTTCCTCAGAATCTGAGCCGGCTGTATGACACAACTAATCCTGGGAACCTGTCATGGTCGCCATTGCCCAGCTGGCCAGGAAATGCTAACTGCTAACATGAAACGTATTATTATGTTCAGTGAATCTCTTAGTTATAACACTATTGTTTAAGCTAAGAAGTGTTGTGTTTGAGTGAAACACATTTTGGCAAACAGGGAAAAGAAAGTTAACCGTCTTGGGGGAAGAAGACGTGGGGGGGTGGGACGTTTGTAGTTCATTGCGTTCTCAGTGACATTTATTGAACATTGTTGGTGGAAAAACCACACTTAACCACATATGCATCGGTCAGTTTTGCATAACACGCCTGACGGTTGCATACCCAAAGTAATTTGTGATTTATTATACTTTATACGTATAGCACATGCATGAGTCTGACCTCTTTTGAAAGGAAACATTCTGAACATTCTTTCACAACAAAGAAGAATCACTCTGAGTTCTAATGATATAGAGTAACAGAGGTTTGAACACACTGAAGTATACATTTTGTGTACTCACATTTCTTTTACTTGTAGTCAGATGCCTGTTTTTTAGTTCCAGCTGAGAGGTAGGAGCTGGAAAACATAATGGTTCCTTAGTCTGAAGTATTATCCAGTACAGGTCGAAAGTTTATAACAATCCCACGGAAGATTTGTGTTTTACAAAGGTTTTTATAATGTGTGTACCGGCGTTAATTCGGCATGATTATCCAAAACGGCCATCCGCTTCCATTGATTACGAGGCTCGAGTCAAAACAAAGGAATTCCCTGTCTTCTTCTGTCTTTCCGTTGCAATTAGCCCCTGTACCTAAATTGCACCTAAATTGCACCTCATCCCATTTCTGCCTTGCACTATATAGTATTGTATATTAGTACACTGCATAGTATTGTATATTATATGGTAACTCAGTTACATCTATTCTGCATCGAACATTGTACATATGTCTATACTGAACACTGTGACCTCATTTATTTTACTTCTAATTTACATGCTATACTATGTTTTATTTCATACTTATCTTGTCTTGCACAGTCTCTGGAGCGTAACAGTAAGAAGCATTTTGTATAAAAGTATTCTGTACTTCTGTATGACAACTATTAAAGAAACTTGAAACTTGAACTTGCATGGGATAGTGTTCGCTCCAGAATTTCATTGGCTACAAAGGTGGCATTTTCACCATCAGAGGTGACTGGTCCGTTCAGGCCCTGACCAAACCGGACATGGTCACTTGTCCGAATGGATTGTCAAATGACGCTTGTCGGATGTTTCGTCTTGAAACTCGAGACTGGAAGCACGCAATAGGTTGAGTGAAGTGACGATCGAACGGCGGCAAATGAAACTTTCCAACAATATATTGGTTGATCGGCAAAAACGTAGCCCTGAGCCGGCAGAAAAGTATTCTGTACTTCTGTATGACAACTATTAAAGAAACTTGAAACTTGAACTTGAAACTTGAACTTGCATGGGATAGTGTTCGCTCCAGAATTTCATTGGCTACAAAGGTGGCATTTTCACCATCAGAGGTGACTGGTCCGTTCAGGACCCGACCAAACCGGACATGGTCACTTGTCCGAATGGATTGTCAAATGACGCTTGTCGGATGTTTCGTCTTGAAACTCGAGACTGGAAGCACGCAATAGGTTGAGTGAGGTGACGATCGAACGGCGGCAAATGAAACTTTCCAACAATATATTGGTTGATCGGCAAAAACGTAGCCCTGAGCCGGCAGACAAGGTCAAAGTGCTGCGATGATGCTTAACACTTTGAGTGCCAACGACGAGATTTCTCATCCTAACTTGCCATGCGAGTGCCAATGACGAGTTTTCTCGTTATTTAATCGTTATTTTTTTTATTAGCAATATCCATACATTTTCCCAGCCTGACGTTATCATTGGGAATGGCTCTGAGCTCGAAAGGGGCAAATACTCCGGTCCAGGGTTTCCCCATCTCTGGCAAGCAGTGTTACCACATTCACTTGCGCGGCTCGGAGCAGCTTTCAATTATGTGTTTCGGAGTATAACGTTGGATCAATAAATACGATCGATATTTGGAATGGCGATCAGGAATTGGATTAAACTTTTTGCAGAACATCTGATCTGAGGTAAGGACTCTATTTTACCAGTTTTGGGGTAATCAGATGTTTTTTCACAGCGGTCACAACGTGTGTGTGTGTGTATGTGTGTGCATGTATGACGTTAGCGCTGACCAGGTCATGGATAATAGATTTTTCAGCCCGCTTCTCTAGCGTGCATAAGTACACATATACTATCGATAATCTAGCGTTTATTTGAAAACGATTCATAAATCAGCCGAAAAATGACCGTGTATTTTTTTTGTGTATTCCACTAAAGGGCTATTATCGCGGAATTTCTCTGAAATTACTAGAACTCTCCAAAACTATACTCGTATTAAAAACGGTATAAAACGGAAATGTACCAATGAAAAAACTATCCGTTTCGTACATGTTGACTGCAAGCAAGTCGTTGATAAGCGAGGGGTGTTTTAGACCCATAATTTAAGATATAGTTTAGGCGTTCGCAAATATCCCAGACCTCCCATTGACTAAAGCGCTGGCACTCAAGGGGTTATCTGGGCAAAGGGGCGTGGCACCAATGTGTTAACAAATTGTTATTCAATATGCAATGTTTTTGTGTAAAATTGCTATAGGTCGACCTCTACTATAATGTTCCATGTGTTCCAATGTGAACAGAATTGTGCAGAGCGTAAGATAAACATCACCCTGAAACAAGCCTAGTTAAGCCGGACCCCGTTGCCATGACACTCATGCATGTTGTGTGTTTCAACAATTGGGAGTTGCCAGTCAGTTATGGAAATTCATTATCGTAGGCCGCCCCTCCGGGTTCGGCAGTAGGGTAGTACACTGAACAATGAGTGGCACTCTTCTGTAGGTTAGAGAAACAGGCTTGAGACAGACTGCCGGTCGGAATCCCTACCTGGGAAAGTCTAGGTGGGGAGAAGTGAATGAGATGAGAAACACTTTCCCTAAACAACTACTGTACAAATGCCCTTGAGCAAGGCACTGAACACACAGTTTCTCCAGTGGTGAATGATAGAAGAGCCTGGTTTTACTGGTGTCCGTGTGTAACCCTCCCTCCTCCCTGGAACTAGCAGTCATGCTCTCCGTCTTCTCTGTATCCCTCTTCAAACCAACTAATGTTTTCTGTGTGTTTCCAAAAATGCCAAATCAAAGCCTTGTCCGGTCTCCAAAAAAAGAAAAAGGGGATATTTCCCACCATTTTCTGTTCCCTTCAAAAATAAACATGTTTTTAGGTCCATGAAAATGCCAAGGGGATTTGCTCCATATTTTCTATGTTGGTGGCCTATTTAATGCTACAGTGAGCACACCTCACAAAAGCGAAAGGAAGGTGCTATTTTATACCCAGCTGGCATTACTCAGCGTCTATCACCCTGGCACACACACACACAATATCCAGAAGGTTCTGACGGAGGAACGCATCGTTGGAAATGGATTCATTTAAAGCTATTGATTTATGCTCAGTATATTTTTACTGTATTTATTTACTGTATATTTTATTCCATTTTTATTCTATTTTACTCTACTCTTAACCTAGGCAATTTGATTTGATTTGTATTTATTCTAATTCGTGACCTGTCCTGTCTAAATGTTTAAATGTTGAGCGATTTGCAGTGTCAAATTTCCCACGCGATAATAAAAGTATTTCTATTCTATTCTATTCTATTTCTATTTGTATATTTCACCTGTCAGTCACAATCTGAAAAAAGAAAATCAAGAAAGAAATCAAGAAAGAAAAATGAGGGGGATTGCCAATAAAATGCAGGTTTATGAGCATCACCTGTGCACCTGGAGGCAGTGGGGGAGCCTGTAGCGCCACTTGCTGGCTGTTTAAGCAAACTATCACCTGTAAAATGAGTCCTTGGGGGATGATTTGGTTATTTTGATGCGATGCAGTTTGTATTTCCACATGGAACCTTTTAGCATTGGATCCTCATTAAACAGCATTAGAACTGTTTTAAAAGACATCTTTAGTCAACTAATAGTCAGAGGACTTTGTAGACAAATCGATCAGTTGATCTATTTGACAAATCTGTAAAAAATTAAGAAATACATTTCCACATCCAATCATGCAGAAGGACCTCTTCAAATGTTGTGCTTACGGATGTGCTTGTGATATTTCAAGAAAGAACCAAACACATTCCCGAAGGGGGGCAACAGTTGTGATTGGAGGATCAAGAAAAGAGGGTGGGGGTTGGGAAGACTGGGTGATGGTGGATCATGTAGAGAACAGGGAACATGTCTTGTTTTGATTGAGACACCTAGAGAGAGTAATAAGACCAAACTGACCGATTCATGGACTAAGAGGGGCCACATAGTGGAATAGCACATAGTGGAAAAATCACAGGAAATAAGACGGGAGAGACAGGGTGGCACAAAGAAAATGGGTCGTACTTGAACCTGTGACACCATGGGCACTCCAGCCCGGCAAGTCACCAGGATGGCCCAATACAAAGTTCATAGCAACACAAATTGCAGGTAGAACCATTTTTCAAATGATGGTTTTCTTGTACTGTATAGTAGATAGTTAGTTGTATAGATAGTTGTATGGTAGTAGTTATATAGCACCAGAATTGGGTTTTCAATTAATACAAAAAAGTAGTTATCCAACCATTATGGAAGAGCAGTACTCAAGCGATTAGCCCGCAGAAGATTCCACATTCAAGCGTTTCTTAGAAGCAGGATCGTCCTTCCTTTGCCTGCTTCAAAACATCTTGAGAAGGCAGCTGGAGCCGGACTACTGGTTCCACTTATTTTAGTCATTATTCAGTCAAGTCTATTCACCAGCTGCTAAAGCTATAATGTCCTGCATGTTTTAGTGGGTTCATACTGTCTGGATTTGGAACAAAAGCCCCAGAAATGGCACTTTGATTTAAGCTAAACACAGACAAACACGTGTACTCACGCAAACACAGAGACACAGATGCACGCGCGCACACACACACACACACACACACACACACACACACACACACACACACACACACACAGAGAGGGGCGGAAAAAGTTGATTAAGGGATTAGATTGAATTAACACCTGGGGGCCAGAGTTGCCTGACAGCTAAGATGTTCCCCTGTCTGCCTCACGTCTGAGACCCGCGCCGCGATGCCGGGGATAATCTTGGTTAAATTTAGACCTTTTCTTTTTTTTTCTTATGGAATGGAATCCAAATTGAAACGGGCGCTCCTCTGGGTTCCTGTTGTGTCTGTGAGGAGGCCTCGGGGCTGCGGTGCAGGGAACAGCAGTGAGGGAACCGCTGTGAGGGAACAACAGTGAGGGAACAGCAGTGAGGGAACAACAGTGAGGGAACAGCAGTGAGGGAACAACAGTGAGGGAACAACTGAGGGAACAGCAGTGAGGGAACAACAGTGAGGGAACAACAGTGAGGGAACAATAGTGAGGGAACAACAGTGAGGGAACCGCAGTGAAGGAACAACAGTGAGGGAACCGCTGTGAGGGAACAACAGTGAGGGAACACCAGTGAGGGAACCGCAGTGAGGGAACAACATGGCCGGTATAGACGGTTGCCACCTACCACATTCTTGGGAGTAACATGAATAACATGAAGGCTGTTTTCCCACAATACTCTCTTTCTAACACACACACACATGCACAAACAGACTACATCTCTCTCTCTACACACAAAACCTTCAACTTGTACACACGTATGCACACACAGCCTTCTAATAAATATGTCATTATCCAGATATCTCTGTACACCATATCTATAATTCATATCATGTATGTCATGTACTTGTTTTGTCTACTCTCCTGTATAAATACTCACCATTCTTTTTTTTTTATCGACTTTTTCTCCATTTTCTATATTTTTCTCCCATCCCAATTTCGTATCATCCAATTCAACCCTCCCCTGTCACGAACGCTGTTTCTTGCCTCCCACAAGCCGGCTGCAATGTGGACTAAGTCATACATAGCACAAGTCCCCTCCGGTACTTGAGGTAACAGCATAGTGCTGGGCGATATAACGATAACGATAAATATCGCGATATATTTTAATAATCGATATCGAATATCAAAATTTAAAAAAAATCGAAAAATCGTTTTTTTTTTTTTTTTTTTTTTTTCTTCTTTCCTGCAACAGGGCAGTTTTAAAACCAGAGACAGTGGACAGACTTGTCTTTCTTGCCTGCAACTTAAAGTAATGGCTTTGCTTGTCCAAATGACAATACTGACCAAATTCAGATTTCTTTTTCTCTTGTCCATTTATTTTGTTTGCTTTCTAATTTAAAATACAGTTTGAAACCGTCTGTACACAGTAGGCTATGTGTGCTAGCAGAACTAGACTCCAGTCACGAGTCACAGTGCACATGTGCGGTGGTTTGTCCACCAAAAAAGCGCCAAAAGATCGAAAATAAACTAGCAGAGCCAGAACTGTTCAACTCCTCTGGAGCCACAGCCAGCAGAGAAGCCGGTTTACTTTAGCTTTTAAACCAGCTGCAGCCTGAGAACTGGAGTGTGAGGGGATGTAACACTAAAGATGGCGGCAATGACAAAGAATTGCTGCAAAATAAACATACATCTGTTGTTAATTTTTTTTTTTTTTTTTTAATTTTTTTTATACTTATAACAATTCGATAATTATCGATATCGAGAAATAAAATAAAATTATCATATCGTTATCGCGATATGATTTTTTTCCATATCGCCCAGCCCTATAACAGCAGTCGCATCTTTTCACCTGCGCAGCTCGATCTCTCAGTGGCGAGGGGTAACGCGTGGGAGGCTCACGCTGCCCCCGACACTTCCTGATTCTACTGCGCAGGCGCACCAACCGACCTGTAGGAGTCGCTGTCCACAACGCCCGATCCCCACCCATCAGTTTCCCACCCCCTAATACGGCCAATGTGTATTAGTACGGACGACCAGCTAAACTGAAAGCAATGTGGAGCGCTGGGCTCGAACAGGCGAGCCCAGCGTCTCCAGTATTCGTGGCGAGCGTCTTGCCCACTACGCCACGTAGCCGCCCCAAATACTCACCATTCTTTAGAGATCTAGGCTATACTGTAACCTGGGTCTGTAACGGCCCCAGACTAAGTCCTGTCTGGGGCTGTGAGGACAAGATAAACAATGGCCTCCTGCCTCCCTCTAGCGGGCACCATCAGATGGTGCAGGCTATTATTATTTCTGTGTTGTCAAGTTTGATTAATGTGATTTCATTATGAAGGCTTTCCCTTCCCTTGTGTGATGTTGTCCCCCTGTCTGGTTGTGTTATTGTGATAATGCTTTTGTGTCTAGATTTGTGTTTATTTGATTCTGTGTTTTGGCCTGGTCTGCCAGGTGTTGCTCATCATAATTAGTCTGTGTATTTAAGTGTGTTCTGTCCTTACTTCCTTGTGGCGTCATTACCTCCGGTTAACCCTTGTTCCTGTCTACGTCATCCTTGCACTGTTGTTGTTCTGTGTTGTTAGTGTTCCGTTTTGTTGCCTTTTATTTTCGAGTTCACAGTTCGTTGTTTATTAGTGCCAGCTCGGCTGTGCCGTTTATGTTATTTTGGTAACGTGCCGTGTTAGTCCGCCACTACACGTTATCCTGCCATCTCTGCCTCCTGTCATTCTGCATATTGGGTTCTCCTCTCCTTCCCTCACCACCCCTAATCCTAACAAAATGACGCCACCATCCCAAGACCCAGCGGACAGAGTGACAGGGGCAATGACCATTATCAGTGGCATGATGCATGGGGATCATGCCAACTACACCCCGGCTAAATGGGTATTTCTGCTAAAACGAATCCAGTCCGTCGCGGATGAGCGTCCGGAACAGGAGCCGCAGATGGATGTCTTGACCAGCCAGGTCACGGACCTCATGGAAAGGTATTGTTTTCCACCCTCCACAGCTAGGGCAGCCCCGTCTGCTAGTTTGGCATCTGCGGCTGGCCGGGTCTCCACAGCTGGTGTAGCCCCATCACCCAACACAGCCGCCCCCGCTAGCTTAGCACCTGTAGCTAGCGTAGCTAGTAGGGCCCCAATAGCCAACCCAGCCTCCACTACCAACCTAGCCCCTGCTAGGTTAGCCTCATCAACTACTACAGCCCTGTCTGCTAGCCTAGCCCCTGCAGCTAACCAGGCCTTGACAGCTAGTCCAGCCCCGTCTGCTAGTTTCTGCAGTTAGCCAGGTCTCAACAGCTAGTGCTGCCCTGTCTGCTGGCCCAGTCCCTGCATCTAACCAGGTCTGGTGGATTATCCCTGCTTTATGGGAGTGGTTGTACACGGCCACCTGGTAGCGGGACACAGCAGAGCTGAGTCTAGCTGGATCCCCGACTGTAGGCCAGGAATGTCAAAGTGGAGGTCGAGCAGCAGGAGCGGATGGGGCCTAGGATTCACAGACCTAGGGATGGTACTCTGGTCCTTCTTGCCCTCCAGGGCGATCAGCAGTAGCTCCCCACACACCCCCACTTCCCCAATACTTCCTGAGCCCTCCCACACCTGATGGCAGTAAGATGGATGATGTATTCGCTCCCCAAATGAAATGGGGGCGGCGGGGGATTATTGATTAGCAATACAGTGTGCGTTCAAGTAGCCATTTTCACTGATCGATCACGTTGCGTTTTAAAACAATGTCCAATCCAGCTGTAATTTGGGGGAATAGTATCCTACCGTCAGCCCATGTGATCGCCGGCAGCATTTCGTTATCGGAATCTGGTAGATCGATATGTCCATTGGTTGATCATAAATCCCATTATTCCAGGCTGAAATCTGCGTTCGGTAACGGGATCAAAGATGGAGGGTGTTCGTTTGGGATCGAGGCTCATATGAAACGCCCACAGACAGTAACAATTTTTTTCAATCGCCCTCAATGATACTGCAGTGGAGCGATGGCGCCCCTAAGCGGATCTGGCCGGTATTGCATGTTTCGAAAATCAAATATGCGGGTAGGTCCTGCAAGTCGATCGGGGACGTTAATAGCGTTATTAATATGTAATAAAACAACAACTTGCCACGAGTTAACTCGTGGCTCTGGTCCACAACGCATGGCACCGAAACACGAGTTAACTCGTGGCTGGTCCCTATAGTGTTAATGACCTGTAGAGACCTTTAACCATGAACTATAGGCAGGGGTGGGGAAAGGGTTGAATAATAATGAGCATTACCCGGAGAGAAAAGGGTTAGGCAAAGTGCACATTAAAGACTCACACACAGTGTTCCCATTTACATCTCCTTTTATATAACCTGGTTCAAGGTAACAAGTATCACTCAATTAGAAAAGCTATTTCCTCACTGGCACCTAGTGCTCTCGCTCTACAATACACAAGGACCAAAGTGATTCCCACAATTGGCACCTAGTGCTCTCACTCTATATTACAGACACAGTAAGAACCTCTTCCCTTTATGGGTTATCTATTGCACCGCTTCGCGGTAGGGGATAACCAGGTAAGGAGTAAAGGAGTTCAATGGGAATTTTATAAAGAACCACACATTATTATTACACTCAAAAGAAATTAACAGTGGGCCCACATTTAGCTAATAAAGTCCTATCTAAAGCCGGCTTGAAATGGTTGGGGCGCCCCTATACACTGCTCTCCAGCATTCGTTCAAAGCACCATTTATCTTCACTCTTACAGAGCCTGCGCCACACAGTGGACTGTCTACCGAACACGTTTCAACACTCAGAACGCCGCTGGTACTTATCCAAGATGGCGGGCTCAACCTCAGCACCACTAGTCCGGGTGCTAAGATGGCCGACGGAGATCCTGCGATAACAGCCGGCGGGCGGAGTAGACGCTGGGGCAGGTGCTGCTGGGCAATGGCTTGGAGAGGCTGGAGAAGCGTGCAGTGTAGTGGCGTCCTCTGCTGGGCTGAAGAGGTGGGCTAGCGCGCGTGTTAAACTGTGGTACTCGCCTAAACACAGCTAAACTGTGGGTCGTGTTGAACCCTCCTGCTATGACGCCTACCACCTGGTCTTCGGCGATGCTCGCCTGTTGATTCATTCACAGTGTCTCTGGCGCATTAATCAAACGCTCAACTACCGCATGTATTTCTAGGATAACCCGTTTTGTAGCTGAGTCTGTTCCTCGCGTGCTGACTCGCTGGTGCTCCCGTTTTAGACGTCCTTCTTCCTCCGTGTAGAACGTCAAAGAGAAAGCCCCTCCCCGCTGCACCGTGCGATGAACCATTTTTTCTTCTCCTGATGTTCTTCCTGCCCAGCGACCACCACCGCCCCCTGCCGGCACCTGTATCCTGTCTCGCTATGAGACGTCAATGTCGGGGTAGGAATGATCAAAGAGAACCGCACGTTAAGTGTCCATGTCCGGGAGGGATGATCAAGAGCGGTCAACTGGTTACAACGTCCTCGTGAACACAGGGAATGCAAAAGATTAACGTTAGACACCCTGAATAATAACCAGACATATTCAGGTGGCTACATAAAGATGGTAAGTTAGAGTGATGTGTTCATTCATAGTTAAAGACAGTAGAGGCTGAGTACTTTATTATCTAAAGATGGTAAGTTAGAGTGTTGTGTTCATTCATAGTAGTAGACAGTAGAGGTTGAGTATAGTTTCTATTTAGATTAACTTCACAACTGCTGTCCAATACAGTTCAATTATAATTAATACTTTATAATTATATTTCACACACATGTAATATCGTGTTGACTTTTAAGTTCATATCAACCATTTGAGCAGGTATTACTATGGACATCACATTTTTGGGATGACATTTCTTTTCAACTTTGCCCACTGAAAGGTTTGGTTTCTGAAACTGATGTGGGATACCCTGGTCAGTCATTATATTCCCAATTATCAAAACGAATTATAGAGAGAAATCAACACATGGGTCATCGTCCATCCCTACCCAAGTGTTGTCCAAATATTGTTCTGGAACCAGCATGGGGCATTATGACTTTGTCTTTACCATTACACTTTTGTCTTCTGTTTTGAATTACAATATCTCTTTTTGCCAAGTAGGCAGAAATCTTTTTTATTTTTTTTTATTAATTTAACCCATCCTAGCTCTAAGGAGCAATGGACACCCATAGTCTAGCACATGGCTGGGGACCGACTCCAGTTAAAGGGGAACTATTTTACTATTTCTTTCACTATTTGGGCACTTTTACACAATTCCTGTGAGTCTATGGAACACCTCTGTAATTTTAAATTTTTTTTATTCATTGTCCTCAAAAACAGCATTTTTCTACCTCAAGATCTTAAGCCGTTTTGAGCCTGGGCTCCAACCACTGTGTGCAGCTCATCATGAGCCTGATGCCACACAGCCACATTATCATGCAGCTGAGTCTATCTGACATCACAAATCAGCACATTTTCAGATGACTCAGTTCAGTGAGGGTGAATATTGTGAGAGGAGAATTGGAAAAATGTGCCAATATGAGAATTAGAGACATAGATCATATTAATATAAGTTCACATAGCTAGGAAACAATGCTAAACACTCAAAAAGGCCATTTATAAGATATTATTATAATAATAATGGCTTGGATTTATATAGCGCTTTTCTAGACACTCAAAGCGCTCCCCACAATGTAGGGTGGAAATTGCCTCCTTCACCCCCACTGTTAGCACCCAACCATGTCATGAAGAGCGCTATATAAATCCAAGCCATTATTATTATTATTATTACGCAGGCTCAATGGCTATTGTGGGATATTGTGGATATCCTGAAGAATGTTCTCAGTCAACCGAGGTTCAGTTAATAACAAGGTTTATTAACCAGACAGATAGAAATATACACATAGTAATTAGAGAGAATGGCTGAGGGGCTCGCCCCAGGTGATCAGCTGAATTTACCCAGGTAGAGACCAGGAATGCTGTCGGGATGAGCCCTATATAGTGAAAATGGGGGAGGGGGTTCCATTTGATAGGTCAAATGAGTGGGGGGAGGGAACACAGGATAGGGGACAACGGGGAGGGGAGGGGGGGTGTCTTTACATGAGAGTTGGGCAATCAATATATTATTCCACAGTTAGTCCGTTTTTCTCTTCATAATGTGGGTGAGAATATATAATATACCAGGATTATTTGGAACAAGTATAATATTGAAAAGTGAATAGACATGGTAAAAGAATGGGATCGCTGTAATCCATCGGTTATCAGATAATGAATGAATAGAAAACAATTAAAAAAAATTTAGAATAGAAATATTTACATACGTGATTCATGACATGATTGACTGGACTAAAGTCTGTTATTTTGATATCAGAGATGTGGGAATATCACCCTTTTCTTTTATTAATAATGGTCTGATTTAGCCACTCAAATACCTATATCAATGAGTGGTCCTCAACTCTGATATCAAACAACAAATAACATAATCATTAGAAGCTATAGCTGTGCACATATCTTGGCCTACCTCCAGTCGCTCACGTCGTGAATCAGACATTTAGGTGTCAGCTATGTGTCTTCATGATAATATCAATGGGAGTTAAGATCATTAATACTCAACCAATTAAACACATAAGATCATGGTCGCACATATTAACACTTTGAGCGCTGGAGGTTAATTCCCATTTAGTCCCTTGAATGCCACCATCGGTGCCAATGTTAACGTTAATATCGCCTAATCTATGTTTTAAATTATGGCTATGTGTCTAATCTGCCCGTCGCTTATCAAAGAATCATTTTCCAGTCAATGTTGTCAAGGCAGATTGGTTTTTTATCGCTTTATTTCCGTTTGATAGCATTTTGAAAAGCACCCGTTTTCAGGTGAAAAACAACACATTCTATGATCTCCTTTTACTGGAATATTCCAGAACGTTGATATTTGTCGGCCTATTTATGAATCGTTTTCAAATAAACGCTAGATGATCGATAGTATATGTGCACGCACGCACGTTCGAGCCGCGCGCTGATAATAGCTGCTCTCATTTCCTCATGGCTTTTACAGTGAAAACAGCTAGAGCACATATCACAAAAAAGCTTATATCTCTGTGAAAACGATGCGCTTTTTTCAGATCTGAGCGGCGGCGGTCCCTGGATCTCCAACGGTAGGCTCGCGTGATGCAATATGATTTCAGATCGCTAATAAAAAAAAAATCCGAGAATACTCATGACGTGGCATTCAACGGTCGGGGCGTAAACCCGAGAAAAGCTGTGAGTGGCATACAAAGTGTTAATAAACTAATTGAACATATGTGGACACTGTCTCTGTGTGGTCAGAGTGCATAGGGTAAAACACAAAATCGTGTGCATAATTATCAGGGACACGATTTATAAATAGGCATTAACCTGGTGGCTAATGTATAAAAAAACATTTAACCGTTAACCTAGTGGTTTATATAAAAAGTGATTATGATAACCGTTATGCATTGTTCTAGTATATTGTTGTGGTGCATACTGTCATTGGTCAAAACAAAACTTGGTGTCTTGGAACAAACCAACTGGTTCTGTCCTGTGTGTTGATAAGCTGTCCTCTGGTTGTCGTGTGGTGGGGCCAAGCAGTAAGACAGTAAAAATAATAAGAAATACATAACAAGGTGGACAATGTATGTTAGGCGTTTCTCTTGGTCTACAGGTCTCTGATGATGTCCATCTTCTTGACGATGTAGTCGGAAACATTTACTCCTTATTATTCAGAGGAGGCCTCCAGGCGGTCGCCTTCTACTCCCTGTGTACCTCGTCAAAGGTGTTAGATCCTGATCAAACTGGCCAGTATCACGTCTTCGTCTGTTTGGCTCTCCATCCAATTCCTCTGCGTTGTGTCATTTTAATGGTCCTGACGTCTCAGATACTGGCTGATAAGATCCTTATCTCTCCCCGTTAGTACAATCCGCAAACCATAATAACTCTCCACCTCCATAAGAATTCGACACTTCGACAACGTGAAATACCTTACAAGGAAAAGCGTGGTTTTATTTGATAAACAGAAACCTCAGCTCAGATGTTAACAGATGTTATTGTCCTTGAAAAGTCTATTCTAATGATCTTTCGGTGTGTTCGTCTATCGTCCTTTTGTTATTCAGTCCAATAGTGTTCAGGCCTGGTCGTCAGCCTAACCCTCCTCACGTTAGCCGAAGCTAATGATGATGTGGCATTCTTCCTCCCCCCCCCCCTCTCGATGAGAGGAGAGAGTGTCTTCTGTGTGATCTCAGTCCTACTCGCTCTTGGTCTGCCTTACACCCGGAAACACCATTCGACTTATAGATCTTCGTCGTAACAACGACGGCCCCGCCTTCTGGTTGTCATGTGCCGCGCTGTCATGACAACCGCGTTTAACCTTTACACACATTTCACGTTTCATTAAGATGAACCTCTCTCCCTCCTGCTCTGGGCCTACACTCTCTCTTATCAATTTGTTCTTACAAGGAATTCAAAACAAAACACCCTCGCTGGCAGTGTATTCAATCCACTGGTCACCGTTCTATCACCGTCTTCCATGCACATTTCGATCTCACCGTTTTAGCTGTGGTCATCTCCCCCCAATCTATACATCACATACATTGAAAAAGCACCCCAAATCCTTCAAAGGTCACAGGGTTATTGGGAGTGGTGGGGTGGTCGTCCACGGGGACGCTGTAGATTCCCTGTGGAGCTTGTGTTGCTCTGCATCTGCCGTTGTGCTCACACTTGGCTTTTATTAGGCCCAGAGATATTTCATTTCATTTCAAACCTTTATTTATACTCGTGAAAGCACTGAGGTTTCCCTCATTTACAGTGATGACGAGTTAACAAAGGACACAAATATCATAACAGTTAATAATTACAATGAATTACAATTACTACAATGATGGATTAAAAACAATTACATGATTCAGTACATAGGTCAAGTGCAATGCCTTTAAACTCCATGAATGACGGGAATGTTCTGAGCTTTAGAGTCTTTTGCAGGGTATTCCATGTGTACGGAGCATCGTAGGAGAAGGCAGACTTTCCAAGCTCAGACCGAACTCGAGGCACCCTGAGCACAAGCCGATCATTCGAACGAGTTTGGTAGGTGACAGCACTCCAGACCAACAAAGATGTAATATAAGGTGGAAGTTTGCCAATAATTGCTTTGTAGATAAAAAGATACCCATGATAACTACGTCGCAACGAGAGAGATGGCCAGCCTACCCTCTCATACAAAAGACAATGGTGAGTATCATATTTGTCACCCGTAATAAATCTTAGGGCGGAGTGGTAGGCAGAATCCAAAGGCCTTAATGTAGACACAGACGCATGCCTGTAAATGACATCACCATAGTCCAATATTGACAAAAAAACAGCCTGTACAATTCTTTTCCTACAGAACATAGGAAAACTAGCGCGGTTACAGTACAAGAAACCAATCTTTTGCCGTAATTTTGTAGCTAGGTTATCTATATGGAATTTAAAAGAAAGTTTATCATCCAGCCATATACCAAGATATTTATACTCACTAACTCTTTCAATATACAAACCATTTGCTGTTGTTAGGTGTAGCATGTCATAATCTATAACCCTGGCTCTAGAAAACATCATAGACTTGGTTTTACTAGCATTAAGCACTAACTTGAGCTTAGCTAGAGCATTTTGGAGAGTGTCAAACGCAAGCTGCAGGTTCACAATAGCTTCCTGAACAGTATCCGCAATGCAGTAGACAACTGTATCATCCGCATAAAGATGAGCCTGACAACCTGCTAGTGCTGAAAGACTAGAAACAATATCATTAATATAGATTGTAAAGAGGACCGGCCCCAATACCGAACCCTGTGGTACACCCTTATACAATGGCAGGAAATCAGATTGAAAGTTACCTGAATTCACAGATTGACACCTTGAAGATAAATAGTCCTGAAACCAAGCACAAGCGGCTTTATCCAGGCCAATGCTAGCTAGACTATTCAAAAGCAAGTGATGGTCTACTGTATCAAACGCCTTTGAGAGGTCTACAAAGAGAACTGCACAATGCTTCCCATTGTCCAGGGCTGAAATAATGTCATTAGTGACCAAAGTAACAGCTGTAATAGTACTATGATTTGCTCTGAAACCTGATTGGTGAGTACTTAGCACTGAGCAACTTGAGACAAATGTTTTTAATTGGTTGTTTACCAAGGTCTCCAGTGCTTTGGCTAGGCATGATAGTTTGGAGATAGGACGATAGTTATCCATCTTATCCCTATCCCCCCCTTTATGCAAGGGGAGCACCTTGGCAGATTTCCACACTTGCGGGACTATGCCAGATGCAATAGAAAGGTTAAAGATGTGTGACAATGGCTCACAAATGACAGGGGCTGCCAGTTTTATAAAAAAAAAATTCTAAATTGTCCACACCAGTAGAACACTTAGGGTCTATGGATTGCAAGATATTGAGAGCTTCACTAGATGAAAATGGCTGGAAGGAAAATGTAGGTACATACGAGGCATGATCGAAGATTGGGCTAGGGTCAGAGTCAACATCCAGTGGAGCCAGCCCAGTAGACAACCTGTCAAATAAGGACCCAGCCTCAATGAAGTGTTTATTGAAAGCAAGACAAATTTCCTGAGGATCCGAGATTTTACAATCAGCCACATTAATACACAATGGCAATGTAGCAGGGTTATTTTTTGACAGGTTTACTGCACCCCAGAATTTAGCTGGGTTAGAGTAGGAATTCGAGACTAAGTCTAAAAAGTTATCAGATTTAGCCTTCCTCACAGCTGCAGTAGTTCTATTTCTAAGTTGTCTGAAGGAAAGCCAGTCTTGCGTATCCCCAGTGCGTCTAGCACGTGACCACGCAGAGTTCCGCTCAGAAAATAATGCTGACAGCTCACTTGAGAACCACGGTGCCACCCTGTTGTGAAGGATCAGATTAAACCGAATATATATATTTATTTATGGATATATATTTAATAGTATTTGTATATCGTTTGATATCCCTTGTATATTCCTTGTACATATACACTGAATATCCCTTTAGTCTACTAACAGCCCATAATAGTTTCATTCTCTCATTGGACAAGAACTTGGCGCCAGCAGCCAAGCCCCTTGGTTCAAGTTCAATCGTGCCGACGAACATGTCGTTACTAGCCCGGTTCCGCGTAGGAATACGTCTGGCGAAATACGAATGGTACTATTTGTTCACAGCGCATATATATATGGCGCAAGTAAAGTAGAACTTTCTTTTAGTCCCTTAGCCCTTAGTTCTTTACCCTCCAACCTAGTGGCAAGACGTTAAGCCTCACCCACGATACACGTGTGGTGCAGTATGGTCAACTTGGCCTCAGAATGGCATTGAGACATCGTGTGGATTAATAGTTGAATTGTCATAGTTTGGCACTATACCGTCGAGTGGGACGTATTTCTATTAAGTTAATAATAGTCTATGTATGGTGCATCGTTCGGTTAGAGTTATAAAGTGAGCAGTACCCCCATCGTTTTCCTCGCGTTATCTAGAGTCTTAACCAGGCTGGGCAGACCACGTGTGGTGCTTTCATCCGAGGAGTTCTGGGCAAGGACGAGTGGACCTGCACATTGGATTACCTTACCCGGACGACGGCGAGCCCTACACGGCTTGGATTATCTACTTGCTTTGGGTGCTTTGATTATGCCATGGATAACAGCCAACACTGGTAAGTGTTGGAACTACCCCCGAGAGGAGTCCAGGTGAGACGGCGCTCTAACCCGAGTGAGGTCGCCTCACGTCTCTTCGTTGTGGACCGGCAGCTACCGTCTACAAGAGGGCCCAACTGTATTCATCTGTGGACCAAGGTTCTGTGGGCACCGTGTTCAGCACTCTGAATTCTCCCAAGAAATCGTTGGCCAGATGGGATATCGCCAGCGGCTCTCCTAACCCCCCCCCCCCCCCCCTACTGACTTACAACCAGCAGGACCCCCCTTTAGTATATCCAGCTATAATCATTAAGTACCATCGCTATAGTTCCCTAAAGAACCAGGTTGTATACTTGCTTCCTGCGTAACCAGAGATTGGACATTCAATGTTGATTTGCCTACGAATACTCATTTGCCTTACAAGTGCATTCAAATCATAAATGTCATTAAGTGAACGTTGTATATACCCTTTGCTATATATTAAATATTCGACTTATACATTTGTGTGGACTTGGTTTCATGGTGGGAAAGTGTTCATCATATCTATATCATGTACTGTGTGGCCAGTAGTTAAAGTACATAAAGCGGTAGTGGTTTAATGATACCATACTTATCAATACAGTCAGGGAATTGTACCCCTCAGTTACAATTGGTCCTTCGAGCCGGAGGGTAACTAGTGTAATATTAATATAGTGTTATTAATATTGAAATGGCCTATGATGAACACTCCACGAAACGGTCCTCCTAACGTAGAACGCCCGCGGCGCAGACGACAGACACCTCAGTACTTAGAGGATTACGCTGTCAGTCAACTACCTAGCCTTCTACAAACGGTAAACGCGGTAAAAGTAGAAAGTAAAATTATGTCTGACCTTAACGACCAGGTTACCCCGACCACAGAGGCCCTAGTGGGTTCTAATGTAACTGACCAAGCTCACGGTGGGGACCAGGAGGGAGCTGACATGCCTTTACCCCCCGCCAATACCGAAGAAGTAGTCCCCGACCAGCCCCGGGAGGAAGACAACCCTACAGAGAGAGAACTCTGCACGGAAGAAGAGGAGGAGAGCGCCGAGGAAATAGAGCTCCAGGACTCCCCAACGAGTACCGCCAGGAGCGGCTCACCTCTACAACCGTCTTCCCCCAGCGAAGCGGAGAGGATGCTATCACAGGCGTTCCTCGTCAGCCTGACGGCCTCTACCGAACGCGATCGACTCCAGGGTGAACGCGATCGACTTCAGGGTGAACGCGATCGACTCCAGACACAGCAACGGAGCGAAGAAGAGCGCATACGCCTGGAGATGAGACGCCTTCAGACGGAAGAGAATATGGCAAGAGACCGAGCAGACACCCAGCGTGCCGCTGCCGGTGCCCAAAGAGAAGCAGAGCGCGACCTCGCTCTCATCCAGCGCAAAACCGAGCGCGACAGACTACAAGCCGAGCGCGACAAGCTACAAGCGCAACTAATGGAGCAGCTGATCCTCAAGGCAACACCCTCTCCCTCCGCCAGGGGTTCAAGGAACTCGTCGAGACAACAGTCAAGGGCAGCGTCTCCTAACCGAGCAAGCGACCCTGAACTTGACCAACAGACCAAGCCTATACCCCCCGCAGACCCCCTTCCCCGACCGGTCCAAGCGAGACCCAGCTACAAGGAAGGAGCAGCATACACTGCGGAGAAGCTAAATAAACGACTACAGGATCTAGAGGACCTGATAGAAGAAGAAGAGGGAGAGGAGGAGAACCAAGCCCGACGACAGCACAGTACTCCACCGGACCAGGAGGTCCAGTACAGCCCAGGCTATACCCCCGCGGCGCTGCGCTACAGACCCCCGACTCTATTCACGGGTGAGCACGACGCACGACCAGCCCCGAGGAATAGCACCTGGACCAGCGGGCCATGGTACCCTGCCGGTACCAGCCCACAGAGAGGCGCAAGAGGAGACTCGCCTAGGAGGCCTCTCCCCCAACGCTCGCCGATGTATCAGCCATCCACGGCGTCATACATTGCCACACCGACCATCCCAGACTTCACCCATGAGAATCGGGCACAGTACACGGAGCTCCGAATGTGCTTAGAGACAATGATGGTGGATGTCGCTGATGAACGCCACAAGTATGCAATATTACTGAAGCACCTGAAAGTACCCCGAGCGCACAATATAGCGCTAGCCTATGCCACCTCTACGACCCCATACACCGCGGCTCTAGCAGCGCTGGACCAGAGATATGGACGTATATGGGATTACGTAATCCAAGAGATAAGGCATATTGACCGCCTACCCCCAGCAACAGACAATCGCTCATTAGACGACCTGTCTATAAAAGTGCAGTCCCTGGTAGGGATGCTGGGAGCGCAACGAGAAAAGGGTATGCACGAGCTATACGCCAACTCTAACGTCGAGAGGATTTTAGAGAAGCTGCCACCCGCCAGACAAGAGCGCTTCAGGCGGCAGAGAGACCACCGTGATCCTAACGGTCCCGAACCATCCCTCCTCGATCTAGCCGACTTCCTGGCGAGAGAAGTCAGCAGCTTACGACTGGATACGTTCGTGCGGAGCACACCAAGCTCCAGAGAGGGACCCAGGAGAATAAACGATGGAAGAAGATCGGTGACTGTCATGCACCAATCAGAATCAGTACCGAGCAGTAAGAACCACAGTACCCCCTCGAGAAAAGAGAAGTGGAAGATGGTGTACCCGTACTGCGAGAAGGAACACTGGCTGTCACAATGTGACCTGTTCACAAAGATGAATGCAGAAGAAGTGAGTCAATGGATAAAGTCCAACAGGCGCTGTTACCGATGTGCGCGCAGTCACATGGCAGCCGAGTGCCGCCTAAAGAAGAGGTGCAGTCGGTGTGACGGAGCCCACCTAGATGTCCTACACGACAGTAACAGAAGAAAGCCTGCACCTGCACCATCGAGCAGCACCAAGGCAAGTGTCATGTACATTGACCCCGCCAGCAGCAGCGGCGCCCAAGTGCTCTTAAAGGTAGTCCGTGTAACATTGAGCTACCAAGATAAAGTCATGGACACTTACGCCGTCCTTGATGACGGGTCAGAGAAGACCCTTCTGCTCGCGTCCGCTGCGGCCCAGCTGGGACTGCGGGGGAGCGAGAACCAAATGACGATTCGGACAATAAGAAGAGATTTAAAGACGATAAAAGGCGAGAATGTCTCCTTCACTATCGCAGCAAGCGGGCAGCCAGAGCGACGGTATAGGATTACAAATGCTTTCACCAGCCAAGAAATAGGACTATCACAGTACACCTACCCCATCGCCAAGCTGATGGATAAATATGTGCACCTGCGTCAACTACCTATCCCGCTCATAGATGGCGCCACCCCGACCCTGCTGATAGGCTCCGACCATGCAGACCTCATAGTCCCGATAGACCGGGTCCATACAGGACCCAGAGGCTGTCCTGCAGCAGTCGAGACCCGCCTAGGATGGACACTACAAGGCCCCCTCGCTAAATCTCTCAACCGAACAGCAGCCACTAGCTGCCTCCACTCCAGAGTGACAGAAGAAGACACCACTCTCCTGCAGCATGTCGAGAGGCTATGGACACTAGAGACAATGCCCTTTAAGAACGAAAAGAAAGACATTCGTTCTAAAGAAGACATTTACGCCATAAACCTCCTCGAGCAAGGGACAAAGAGAGTCACAGTCGGCGGAGTGATGAGATACGCAACTCCACTCCTGAGGCGAGAGGGAATGCCCACCTTTCACGCCACGAAAGAAGCTACGGAGCGGTATCTATTGAACACAGAGCGGCGCCTAGCCAAAGACCCCGCTCAAGAGAGTGTGTACCACGCTGAGATTGAGAAGCTAATCACAGCGAGACACGTAATGAAGATTGACATTAAAGAGGCCGATCAGACGACCGAATCATGGTACGTGCCGCACCACAAGGTCCACCACAACGGCAAGGATCGCATTGTGTTTAACTGCAGCTACCAGATCGGATCCCAGAATCTGAATAAAGAGCTCTTGCCCGGCCCCACACTCGGCCCCTCTCTACTAGGCGTGCTACTACGCTTCCGCCAGGACAAGGTGGCTATCAGCGGGGATATCAAAGGGATGTTCCTGCAGGTGAGACTAGTGGAGGAGGATAAGCCCCTACTGCGGTTCCTATGGAGAGAGAGGATCGGAGATGAGCACCCAGCCATCTACCAATGGGAAGTCCTCCCCTTCGGAACCACATGCAGCCCGTGCTGTGCTACATTTGCACTGCAGAAACACGTCGCAGAGGACCCAGCAGCAGATGAAGAGGTCCGACACAGTGTGAAGAACAGTTTCTACGTGGACAACTGTTTACAAAGCGTTTCGACTCAAGAAGAAGCCGAGGCTCTCCTACTCAAGCTACGCGCCTCTCTGATCAAAGGCGGCTTTGATCTCAGGCAGTGGGCCAGCAGCGACCTGCACGTATTGCGCAGCCTCTCCCCCGCGGACAAGGCTGCCAGCAGCGAGACCTGGATGGCGACAATCCCAGGAGAAGCCCAAGAAATGACACTAGGACTAGTCTGGCGCTTCAAAACAGACTCGCTCCACTATAGACACAAACCCCTGACCACGGAGCAGGGAAGGTCGACGGCGATACCGACCACCAGACGGAGTGTGTACAGAACACTCGCCAGACAATATGACCCGTTGGGATGTATTCTACCTTACACCACCAGGGCAAAGATGATTGTACAAGCACTATGGGACAAGGACCAGGGCTGGGACGACCCAATACCCGCACCCCTTGCCTCCACATGGAGAGAGTGGGAGACGGAACTCCGCTCACTCCCAGGCGTCAATATACGCTGCAGCTACTTCCCACCCACAGTGAGGCCAGAGACATGCAAGATGGATCTACACGTCTTCAGCGACGCCTCCGAAGTAGCCTATGGATCAGTGGCCTACTTGCGTGCCCAAGAGAAGGGAGGAGAGATACAAGGAGAGTGGCCTACGCCCACCCCACGGGAGGCGAGTAAAGAGGAGGCTGAGAACAAGAAACCTATGTTCTGTGGACTGAGCACAGTCGCCTCCACAGACCCCAACATAGATGATTGCCTCACCCTACAGAGTGCGCAACTAAAGACATTTCTGTGGCACCACCCAGAGATTCAGCCCACTGCCGACATTTCAGCAGCTGACTACGAAGAAGCAGAACTTCTTCTACTACAACGAGCCCAGAGAGACTCGTTCCCCGACGAGCTAGACTGTCTACAGGGAGGAAAGCCCGTCCCATCAGACAGCAGATTGCTCCACCTGGCACCCGAGAGCGACGCCCATAATCTCATCAGAGTGGGTGGTCGTCTGCGGAGAGCCCCCGACCTACCGGATGACGTTAAGTACCCGATAGTCTTGAACAGCCGACACAAGGTCACAGAGCTGATCATAAAGAAATACGACGAGGATGTACACCACGCAGGAGCAGAGAGAGTCTTCGCGGAGATCAGAGGTCGCTATTGGATACTTCAAGGAAGAGAAGCAGTGTGACGCTTCCAGCGAACCTGTCTAGACTGCCGAAAGTGGCGTGCGCAGCCCAGCATACCCCGGATGGCTGACCTACCTCCCTGTCGCCTCCGACTCGGCGACAAGCCATTCCACTCCACAGGCATGGACTGTTTTGGCCCGTTGTATATAAAGAAAGGAAGAGGAACCGAGAAGCGGTGGGGTATTGTATTCAAATGCATGACCACCAGAGCGATACATATCGAACTCCTTCCAACCATGAGCACAGACTCATTCCTTATGGCCTTCCGAAGATTCACATCACGGAAAGGAAAACCGTCTACATTGTTGTCTGATCACGGGACAAACTTCAAAGGCGGAGAAAGAGAGCTGAGAGAGAGCTTCCAAGCTATGGGCCCAGAACTTAAGACCCACCTCGCTCCATCCCAGATTGACTTCCAGTTTAATCCCCCGAACGCACCCCACTTCGGTGGAACCTGGGAACGAGAAGTACGTTCTATAAAGACAGCCCTGTACGCCGTGCTTGGGGCCCAGACTGTAGCGGAAGAAGTCCTAATGACAGTCCTCACGGAGATCGAGGGAGTATTGAACTCCAAGCCCCTCGGCTACGTCTCCAGTGATATAGCAGATGTCGACCCAGTCACCCCCAACACACTCTTGATGGGGCGGCTGGACCCCGCGCTACCCCAGACAATGTACAGGCCTGAAGAAGCGAACGGCCGAAGAATGTGGAGGTACAGTCAAGTACTAGCTGACAAGTTTTGGAACAGCTTTCTACTCCACTACCTACCGTCTCTACAGACCCGCCAGAAGTGGGTAAAAGAGAGAGACAATTTGACAGAAGGAACAGTCGTCATGATTATCGACCAGTCACTACCCAGAGCTATGTGGCCGGCTGGCCGCGTAAGCAAAGTGATCACCGGTGCCGATGGCAAGGTCCGAGCAGCTGAGGTGCTCGTCCAAGGGCGAACTTACACATGACCCGTGGCGAGGCTAATAGAACTGCCTAGACTCCCAGACACTATCGATGACGACCATGACCCCATGACCCCATGACTTTGTGAGTTGACTGACCCTTACAGCGGACCTTGAGTGGTAGACAGTGCGGTTAATCTGTCTCTGCTTAGCTAATTAGGTGGGACTAATTAGGGGGCGGCTGTTGTGAAGGATCAGATTAAACCGAATATATATATTTATTTATGGATATATATTTAATAGTATTTGTATATCGTTTGATATCCCTTGTATATTCCTTGTACATATACACTGAATATCCCTTTAGTCTACTAACAGCCCATAATAGTTTCATTCTCTCATTGGACAAGAACTTGGCGCCAGCAGCCAAGCCCCTTGGTTCAAGTTCAATCGTGCCGACGAACATGTCGTTACTAGCCCGGTTCCGCGTAGGAATATGTCTGGCGAAATACGAATGGTACTATTTGTTCACAGCGCATATATATATGGCGCAAGTAAAGTAGAACTTTCTTTTAGTCCCTTAGCCCTTAGTTCTTTACCCTCCAACCTAGTGGCAAGACGTTAAGCCTCACCCACGATACACGTGTGGTGCAGTATGGTCAACTTGGCCTCAGAATGGCATTGAGACATCGTGTGGATTAATAGTTGAATTGTCATAGTTTGGCACTATACCGTCGAGTGGGACGTATTTCTATTAAGTTAATAATAGTCTATTATGTATGGTGCATCGTTCGGTTAGAGTTATAAAGTGAGCAGTACCCCCATCGTTTTCCTCGCGTTATCTAGAGTCTTAACCAGGCTGGGCAGACCACGTGTGGTGCTGACGGCGCTCTAACCCGAGTGAGGTCGCCTCAAGTCTCTTCGTTGTGGACCGGCAGCTACCGTCTACAAGAGGGCCCAACTGTATTCATCTGTGGACCAAGGTTCTGTGGGCACCGTGTTCAGCACTCTGAATTCTCCCAAGAAATCGTTGGCCAGATGGGATATCGCCAGCGGCTCTCCTAACCCCCCCCCCCCCTACTGACTTACAACCAGCAGGACCCCCCTTTAGTATATCCAGCTATAATCATTAAGTACCATCGCTATAGTTCCCTAAAGAACCAGGTTGTATACTTGCTTCCTGCGTAACCAGAGATTGGACATTCAATGTTGATTTGCCTACGAATACTAATTTGCCTTACAAGTGCATTCAAATCATAAATGTCATTAAGTGAACGTTGTATATACCCTTTGCTATATATTAAATATTCGACTTATACATTTGTGTGGACTTGGTTTCATGGTGGGAAAGTGTTCATCATATCTATATCATGTACTGTGTGGCCAGTAGTTAAAGTACATAAAGCGGTAGTGGTTTAATGATACCATACTTATCAATACAGTCAGGGAATTGTACCCCTCAGTTACACACCCTATTCTTAATCCTAGTCCTTTTATAAGGAGCATGTTTATCTACAAAGCAATTAAATGTCTTTATAAAAGAATCCAGTGCAGTTTGCACATTATCAGACCCTGCTAAACATAGACTATTATTAGTAGCAATGTCCTCCAAAAAGGTTTGGGGGTTAAAGATTTTAAGATTTCTCCTTTGAACAATACGCGGTCTTGATTTCAGCAGCTTTGTGGATCTAACACAGACCGTAGGACAATGATCACTAATGCCTAAATCAAAAACACCACTAGCAGAGATCCTGTCACATCTGTTAGAAAATATCAAGTCAATGAGAGTGGATTTAGCATGATCTTTAGGGTTTGGTCTAGTGCTCTCAGTAATCAACTGAGTAAGGTAGAGGTTACCACTCACCTCCGTCAGGTAACTAGAAGCAGCATTTCGCCAGTCCAAGTTAAAATCACCCAGCACTAGCATCTCTGAATTAGGATATAATGACAGTATATCCATAATTTTATCAGTAGCACTAGCCTCAGCTTTGGGAGGCCTATAGACACCAATCAAAACTAAAGAGTTACAAGGCCCCAAATCAACCTTCAGCACAAGTCATTCAAAACACTTTGGAACTGTGATGGTATTCAATACTGAAACAGACAAACAGGATTTTACATACATTGCAACCCCACCCCCTCTGCCAGCTCTGTCGCTTCTATATAAATTATAGTGCTGTAAAGCTGCAGATGAGTCATTGTCAGATTTTTTTAACCAGGTTTCCGATAAAACCAGAACATCAGGATCAGCCTGAGATACTAAAATGTTCAGATGGTCTAACTTATGTTGTTGAAGGAGGCTTCGTATGTTTAAATGGATTAGGCCAAGCCCTTTCCTATCCTTGAAGGCAGATGGGCTGTTCAGACTAACTGTGGCAGAGACTGTATCATTAGGTACAGAGGTTATGGGAACAGAAACCTGAGACAAGGGGTGTACATATCTCTCATTTTTAAGATCCACCAGGTTACTCCTGACCACACCCCTCTCTTCTACATAACTGCGCCTACCACGCGACAAACCATCACATACAACAGAGATATTTTTAGGAGTAGGTCCATCAATAGGGCTTTGATCCGCCTGATCCCTGGGAGTGGCTTTAAAAACATGGACACAAGGAACTATGAGATGGATCGGACTCACCCCATTTCAGGCCACATCCACTGTTTTCGGACCAGTTCCCTACTCCCACTCACTGCGGATCTCAGAGCCATGTCCATACCCATGGAGAGCAGCCGGGCTCCATTCCAGTTGGGATGAAGGCCATCCCTAGCAAAGAGCTCTGGACGTCTCCAGAAAACATAGAAATTATCTATATAGGGAATCATCATTAGGCAACAGTAACCCTTCAGCCAGATATGAAGTTCACGGATCCTGCTGTACTTGCCATCCCCATACCTAGGGGAGGGAAAGGGACCAGAGATAATGCAGGATTTATTAGATGACTGGACTGTGGAGATCAGGGCCCTAAAGTCCTTCCTCAATAACTCAGACTGTTGATACTTAATGTCATTAGACCCGGAGTGGATGATGATGGATGATGCCTGAGGATGGTCCTTAATGAGTGAAGGGAGTGCTGCCTTGATGTCCGAGACCCTGGCTCCTGGGAGGCAGTAGGTTCTGGCCCTCGGGACAGCCACATGACGCACCATTGAAGTCCCGATGACAAGCACAGAGGGAGGGGGGGGAGCGGTGCAGGGCTCACCATGCCTTGTGGGTCTCTGTAGAGGTTTACCATTCCGAGTGGGAGGGGGGCGCGGCTGGCGAGGGGGATCCTTCAGAGAGTGAGGCAGGGGACCCATCCACGCCTCCTGCGTGTCGGCTACAGGCGTGGTACCAGGAGCAGCAGTGAAGGACATTCCTGCATGACCAGTCTGCTGTAACACCTGCTCCCACGCCCCGGGAGAGGAGGTCGGTTTCGGTCTGGGGGTGAAGACCGGGAAACCAGGGCGCCTAGAAATGCTAGGAGTAGCTGGCAGATCCTCCTCCCGCTCCTGTGGTGGGGGGCCCAGACAGCTCCTAGCCACAGGAGTGGGTGAGCCTGACCCCGGACGTTGCCTCTTGGCCTCTGGTGTCCGGTGGTCAAGCTCCACACTCTCCAGGATGTTGAATCTGTTGGAGAGTGAGAGAGACTCATGGGGTGGAGGGCTAAGACGAGAGTCCCAGGTTCGCCTCTTACGCCTCGACCGTACTTTAGACCAGGCCTGGGGAGGGGGGTGAGTAGGAGTGGAGCTGTAGAGCTTGGGCTTGGCTCCCTGCTTCCTGTATAGCCTCTCCCTAGAAGATCCAGCCGAACGGGGGGCGCGCGCGGGGGGGGGGGGGGTGCTTCTCTCAGGTCAGCCGACAGGATGGTCTCCCGATGTCTCTGCTCATCCAGATGGATGGTGGTGAGGAGGGAGACCCGCTCCAGCAAATCCTCCAACTGCTTGGCGATCTGGCAACAGCCAGTAGTGGAACACTCCAGTGGGGGACCGGCGCCCGATGTCATCCTGGAGCTGTAGGCTCAGGCAGAGCAGGCTGGAGGCCTAGTGGAGCTGGAGGTCCTCAGGTGGAGATGGAGGCCCAGTAGAGCTGGAGGCTAAGTGGAGCTGGAGGCCCGGTAGAGCTGGAGGCCCAGGTAGAGCAGGCTGGAGGCCCAGTAGAGCAGGCTGGAGGCCCAGTAGAGCTGGAGGCCCAGTAGAGCTGGAGGCCCGGTAGAGCTGGAGGCCCAGGTAGAGCAGGCTGGAGGCCCAGTAGAGATGGAGGCCCAGTATAGCTGGAGGCCCAGTATAGCTGGAGGCCCAGGTGCAGCTAGTGGCCCAGTAGAGCTGGAGGCCCAGGTGTAGCAGGCTGGAGGCCCAAGTCAGGCCAAAGTAAAAAATATATCTCGCAGTCCACAGGGCAATAAGCCTCTGCTGCAGATCTAGGCTATAGACGAGCCACACTGCAGCAGTAAGATGGTTGTGATGGGCAGGTAAGCAGGAGATTATTCTTCCAACTCTAAACTACTGCAGGTCTTCCAGCTCTTAGCTAATTGCTAACAGAGCCAGCTAGGCTACTGCTAACAAGCAAGAGCACAATTTTAGAAAAGTTCCCAAAAACAGTATAAGTAGTCCACTGTTTTTAAAGCAGATTAAATAAAACTGACCTTTTCAACTGGCAGTACAATTCCATGTTAAAATTCAATAAAATCCAATAAAATCCAACAAACTTTTCAGGAGCTGTCATTTCACACAGCTATCACGGCAGCCATTTTGTTTTTAGGGAGTAGCCAGCCTCCTGATATGGCGGCGGTGTGTTCTTGAATGTGCTGTATTGGTCGGTCTTCTCCTCCTCGTCATTGCGGTACCACTTGAAGGAGGATGAGGGATTGTCGGTGTAGCGGCCAGTCAGTAGGACGCTCTCTCCCACACGGATGGTGGAGATACACGGCGTTGGCCTTGGTCTGTCGTAGTCTGCAGTGCCGGGGTGGCGCAGCAGGCTCAATCTCGTTGATGGTGATAACTCTGAACTCGTAGGTGTCTTCTCTCAGGCCGTCGAAGGTGGATCTCCTCTCCGTCAGTGTCTCCTTGGTCAGTCTCCTTCGTCGTCCTCTGCTGTTGTCTGCCGTGGGCCGCCGGGGTGAGGCCGCATGTCGTCCATCCTGTCTGTGCTCCCCTTCCTTGGGGATTTCTGTGTCGTGTGGGCTGGGTTGGATGGCGGCTCTCCCACGGCTGTTGTCGTCGCCCTGGTTGTGTCCGCAGCTCCCCGGCGGTGTCCCTCGTGGTCCTCCGCTGCTGTGGGTCGTTCAGGTCCCTGGGCCGTGCTCCTCTCCGTCTGGTCCCGCTGTCGTTCGTGGTTCAGGTCAATCATGAGTCACTCCTTCTCACTTGTCGTGTCCTCTCACCAATATGATCTGAGGATGATAAACTGCCTTAGAAAACTCCTCACATAAATGATTTTAACACCTTTCTGCTAAAGAGGCAAATCATTTAAGATTAGTTCAATTCACTGTAACACCATCATGCATTTTTTTTATCATCTGATCTTTGCATGGAATCAGACAAAATAGCTCTTTATCTTTATAGTCTGATGTTAAATTGAAGTTGACCTTACCTCAGGCCACGTACGATGGTGTGCTTGGATACTTACCTCGCCATGACTTCTCTGGCGTTCTTCACATCTCAGTGTGGCTCATCATAATTTAGCATGGGGAAAAAAACATAAAATCTAGGCAGCCAGTTATTTTGCATGAAAAACAATCATTCATTTTCTCATCTACTCTTAAGTAGCATTAATTAAATTATCCTATAATATATCATGTGCATTTTTGCAACTGATCAAAATAAATCTAACCCTAACTAATCTTAACACTTTGATCGCCATGGTTAAATTCATAATTTACCATCCCTCGCCATCTCTATTTGTCTATGGAGAAGTTCCCCTTCTTTGCAGGGCTATAACTTTTTAAATTGTATTGCTAAATTGACATTATTATGGCCCATTCAATGTCCTATATCTATTGTTCAGGGTGTAGCAACGTTATACGTTTTCATTCACATATTCATACTAAAATACGGTCTAAAGTATAAGTATGTTTTTATCGTTTTCTGCAGCTTTCTCCAGAACTTGATTTATAGCCCTAAATGCATTATATTGATGATAAAATACAGTTTGGTAGGAATCTGTGCGAGATAGAAAATTTCAACTGGATGTGCTTCTAGGAGTTACTACGTATGATCTGATGTTGACCGGATGGGCGGGGGGTCGTTTATAATTCTGTGGGCAACGTTATATCATTCATCTAGTGTGGGTGATATGATCATCAGAGCAGTTAGTAAATAACACGTTGGAAAATAACGCTGGATCTTACCGTATCTTCCTCGCGCCGTTGGGCGATGAGCGTGGAGCAGAGATATTCATATTATGGGATGTAGAAATACCCGATCCATTTCCAGGTTGTATAATAGTATATACGTCCAAATCATGTTGTTTGTCGAGTTATTTGCAACCGATCGACATCCATTGTGTCAAGATGGAGTCCTGCTAATGATAGCGAGTGCCCGGACGAAATATGGGTGAGCACCACTTCATCCACATGACTTCCTGTTGGGCGATCTGCCGATCGGCCACCAGATGGCGCTCTTGAACCGTTAGAGAGTTGAGTGGAGCTCAGCAGTATATCTCAGGTCCCCGGGGGAGAAATATGATTTCGATCACAGATTTTTGAAATATTGATATCAAAGACGTGTTACGGCGTCTTCGGCAGAATGAGCATGGCGGGGAATGACGAGTTACGGCGTTTCCGGCCATTAAAGTGTTAATGTCATGCCCTTGTCCTAATAAACTAACCTACACTGTAGCACTCAACACTTTGATGAACATTGTTACTCAACTGATAGAGTTGTGCCCTTCCTGATGTCTTGTTGTATGCAACTTGTAAGTCGTTTTGGATAAAAGCGTCAGCTAAATGACAACAATGTAAATGTACACCTTGTACATTTTGATAATCATTGTGTAACTCCTGGCGGTTTGATATTTGCAGTCATGGAATGTGCTTGAAATAGCAAGGATTTAGTGGTTATAAGCAGAGAATAGAGGGAGGAGATAGCATGTAAGTTAAGTTGTTTTCATCATTAATCCTTCATCTTGGGCACTTCTACTTTGTCTGGTTTTATTCAGAAATCATATCTCTAATTCGTGTGCCTTCTTGGAACGAGAGATGATGAAAACAACTGGTTAGTTATTCTGTTAGTATGTGAATTAGGTAGCCTTTCATGACTGCAACATCATCACCTGTGTCTAAGTTAAGTTGTATAAATAAACAAAGATGAGTTCATTTTAAAACATTGCATTTATACTATACTAAGTTGCGTCTCTAGGTGTGGTCAGAGTCCTCTCTAGCTATTTGCATTGTTTTTCAGCTCCACACCATCCTGGTTGATTCTCGTGTTCAAATGTAGATTATTTGGGGTCTCAATTTACATGACTGCAGTTGGTGTCTCTCAGTCAATGTCTCGTCTGTGTTCACATGCAAATCGTTGGAGTTTCAGTCTTTTGTGATACAATTGGGTGGCTAAACAATGCAAATCAGTCTGTCTTCTTGATTGTCTGCTTGCTTCCTGTAAACACAAAAACATGTTAATTTCCCACTCTTTTCTTTTGTTTTCGTCTGGGTGAATTCTCTTTGACTGCCTGTGTGCTCAACATACAATACATGTCTCATCACTGTTACTGTGGAAAAGAGGAGGCGGGGGACTTCCGGTTTGGAGATGTGTGGGTAGTCGACCATTGAAAGAGCTCCCGGTCAAACAATATCGAAAGAAGGAAGTAAAACTGTCTAAAACTAAATAAAAAGTGGTAACTCAAAGATATAGGAGAAGGGGAAGGATGAACACGAGAGAGCGAGAGAAAGAGGACCCCGGAGGACGTACAAACACCGGAGGAAATATCTCGACACGAGGAAATGGCGGAAGAGATAACTCAGATGAGCGTGACACAGGTAGGCGGAGGCGTGGAGCCCGCCTGGGTAGCGAAGATGCAAGCGACCATGATGGCCAGCGTACAAGAATTACGGGCTGACATACAGGCTAACACCCAAGCTATAATGCAGATGGACCAGGACGTACGGGCTAGCACACGGGCTATGGAGTTAGCTAACCAAGCTATCCAAGTTAACGTGCAGGACATCCAGAGCGACATCGATGGACTCTGGGCTAACGTGGTGTTGGACCACAGCGAGGCCTGGCCGGAGAAGGAGCTGCAAGCTAACACGGAAGCTAACATGAGGAATACGGCACAGCAAGGGATACAAGCTAACGTGGTGTTGGACCGCAGCGAGGCCTGGCCGGAGAAGGAGCTGCAAGCTAACATGGAAGCTAACACGAGGAATACGGCGCAGCAAGGGATACAAGCTAACGTGGTGTTGGACCGCAGCGAGGCCTGGCTGGAGAAGGAGCTGGAAGGTAACATGGAAGTCAACACGAGGAATATGACGCAGCAAATGATACAAGCTGGTTTGGGAGAGGTGAAACGGACGGCCCCCAGGGGAGGGACAGGGAGACGCTGGATACAAACGGACCAACTGGGACTCGGGCACCGAGGTCGGCCGGACCATCCGCACACGAGATGCAGGCGCGGAGGTCGCCCGGGCCGGCCAAGATGCGAACACGGAGGCCACACACACCAACCGGGACCCGAGCACCGAGATCAACCGGACCAGCCAGAACTCAAATAACGAAGTCGCACACACCAAGCAGGACTCGAGCACTGAGGTCACACACACCGACCAAGATTCAATATCACATATGCATATAATTAGATAGTGAATGGAGGCAATGATTCGAGACACACTGCAGACAACACATAGACCACTGGGAATACAGACAAGGTAAATACGCTAGTTGGGGAAATTGGGACTTGACTCGGGACATATAATACAAATAATAAGTACTAGACTAAACTATAGACACTAACACACAGGACACACAGCTAAGAGGATGGGGAACATAGGGAATCACATTCGGAGACCTGATCGGGAGCTCTGGAAATGTACTATCTATGAAAGATAAAAATTCAAATAAAATGTTGGACAATAATAGGGACATTGGAGAACCCCCACAGGGGACATCTCCGTCGTTATAGGAGGGGCCCTCTCAAGAGAGCCTTACCCCTCCAACCCGCCAACGGGGGTTAAACGGGGGTTAAGAGAATTACCTGGGAAGTGCCAACTGTCTTTAGTCTTCTTTTATATTATCTCTTCAGAGTTATGTTAGAATAGCAGTTTCTTTAAATGTGCACATGGACAAATATGAAGGACAAGAATTAAAAATGTTGGACATGAAGAGAGGCTTGGAGAGCCTCCTTTGGGGGGCATCTTCGTCTCTGGGGGGGGGCTTCTCCAGTGGGAGGGCTGATCCCCCCCCAAACCGCCAACCGGGGAAAGAGTGCGAACCATATAACCATTTATATCCATGTAATTTCTTCTTATTGTTGTTAGTTTTATTTTCATAAATGTATGCGGTGATGTCGGTGACATGGGAGGTACAGTGGGTTCAGTGGGGGGGGGGGGGGGGGGCCGGGGGGAGGGGCCATCGTTCCGGCGGTTCGACCCGAGGGAGTGTTGTGGGATTGGTGTAGGGGGGGGCGGGGTTTCCTGGGGTCGCGGGGGGTCGGGGGACCATTGAGGCGTGGTGCTTGGGCCTTCTGCGGACCTGGACTTGGGGCTCTCGTGGGCTGGGGCCTGGCGGTCGGGCGCGGGCGGGCTCTGGGTGCTCGGCTCCGCGCATGGTGGACCAGGATATGGGGGTGTTCTATCTCTCGGGGAGGAGGGCGGGAGGGAGGGGTTTCTCTCAGGGGGATCTGGACGGCTGAACGAGGCCATATTCAAGGGGCCCATAATGTATGTTGTTATGTTATGGATGTCACTGTAAATATTGTGTTGTATGTCTATAAATGTTAAATAAAAATTTAAGTAAAAAAAAAAGGAGGAGGCATGATTTGGCCTCATCTAAACATTATCTGCATTTATTTATTATCTTCTAAACCTCTTATTGCTTGGGGAGCCGTTTTACTCTATAGTTTGTGTCAAAGTATTCTAAGGTTATAAGGTCTAATCTAACGTAAAAGCTTATAAGGTCTAATCGCCTATAATGGGAGTAAGTGTGTGTTACTCATAAATAGTTTCTGCTTGGGGAGCCGTTTTACTCTGGGGGAGGGAGTTCCATTTGATAGGTAAAATGGGTGGGGGGGGGGAACACAGGATAGGGGACAAAGGGGAGGGGAGGGGGGGTGTTTTTACATGAGAGTTAGGGAACCTTTCCTTTCTATCCAAGGTTTTGGAAAAGGTAGTTGCCTCCCAGCTCCAGGACCACCTTAAAAATAACACCCTGTTCGAGAAGTTCCAGTCAGGCTTTCGCTCATCCCACAGCACGGAAACAGCTCTGCTCAGGGTGACGAATGACCTCCTAATGACCGCTGACGCAGGATCACCATCACTCCTCATCCTCCTCGATCTGACAGCGGCGTTTGACACTGTGGACCACACCATCCTCCTGGAGCGCCTCCACAACACTGTTGGACTGTCGAGCCATGCACTACAGTGGTTCCAGTCCTACCTCTTAGGCAGGACAGAATATGTCTCACTGGGAGGACACAAGTCCAGGCTGCTCGAGGTCACCTGTGGTGTTCCGCAGGGGTCGGTTCTTGGTCCCATTCTATTCATCACCTACATGCTCCCCCTCGGTCGTGTCATCGGCAGACATGGAATGTCTTTCCACTGTTATGCCGATGACACACAACTCTACATAAAAACGGCCCCAAACCCCTCTGCAGCTCTGTCATGCCTCACCACCTGTCTTGGGGAGATAAAGGCATGGATGAACAGCAACTTCCTCCAACTAAACAGCAAGAAAACCGAGGCACTCCTAATTGGCACCCCTCACCAGGTTCAGTCTTCATCCATATCCCATCTCACCTTTGACGGCCAGGTAATCCCCCTCTCCCCCTCAGTCACAAATCTGGGGGTTCGATTTGACCCCCACCTGACCTTCAACACCCACATAAAACACCTCTGCAAGACCTCATTCTATCACCTAAAAAACATATCAAAACTCCGTCCCATTCTAACCCTGTCAGATGCAGAGAAGCTTGTCCATGCCTTTATCTCCTCAAGACTGGACTACTGTAACGGACTCTTCATCGGGATTCCTGGCAAGAGCATCCAAAAGCTGCAATACATCCAGAACAGCGCTGCCAGGATCCTGATGAGAGTCCGTAAACACGATCACATAACCCCCATCCTTCACTCACTACACTGGCTCCCCGTCTCATCCCGGATCAACTACAAAATCCTTACGATCACCCATAACTGCATAAACGGACATGCACCCCTCTACCTTCAGGAACTCATCACTCCACAATCCTTCACCCGCACCCTCAGATCCGCAGGTAGCCTGCTCCTTCGGGTCCCCAATACCCGGCTCTGCACCATGGGTGACCGAGCCTTCTGCACGACTGCACCACGCCTGTGGAACAGCCTCCCCATCCAGCTGAGGGCACCACAGAGCCTGGACTCTTTCAAAGCAGGCCTGAAAACCTATCTGTTCAAAAAGGCCTTTGACTGTTAGCTTTTTATTTAAATTTTATTGCGCTTTGTTTTTAAATTGTCTGTTTATACTATGTTTTTAACTAACTATGTTCTATTTTTATTCTGTATTTTATTTTATTTGTTTTACTAATAACTATTTTATTCTATTTTTTTAACTGTTTTAACCATGTAGTGTAGCACTTTGGGATCCCAGCGAACAAAAAGTGCATTACAAATCCAATCTATTATTATTATTATTATTATTATTATTATTATTATTATTATTATTATTATTATTATTATTATTATTATTATTATTATTATTATTATTACTATTATTAATCAATATATTATTCCACACTGCCATACACTGGCACCAGGCTCACATCACACTACACAATGGCTGAACGGCTCAGGAGACAGGGATTGATATCAGCCAATTAAGGGGAAGGGATTATTAGGTGGCCTTGATGTCAGAGACCTGATTGGGAATTTGGCCAGGAACGTTGGGGAATCCCTACTCTTTTACGATAGGCGTCCTGGGTTCTTTAACGACCGAATTCAGTCAGGACCTCGGTTCAGCGTCTCATCCGAAGGATGGCACTCGCAGCTGTACGGTGTCCCTATAACCGACTGCAGTTCTAATGCCATTGCCTCGGGGCAAAAAGTCAGATTCAAACCAGCAACATCCCTAATACACTGTATGTGCTTTGGCTCACTGAGACATCGGGGCAAGCCGCCATAATGTTTCTCCCTTATCGAGAGCGAGTTGTCCAGTGTATTCAGCATTTGAATGACCCTCGGCTGATGTCCAAAAGCTATTTTCCATCATCGAGAATAACATTGTAGTGGGGGAGTCAACATTTGGCTGACCCTCAGCCGACGTCCAAAAATAGACATCATGTCAAGCCCATTATTCCGAGCAGTTGTTTATAGAGGATAAGCAGCTAAAATGTCTGTAATAATAGCAGAGAATTGCTTGCCTGGATAAATAAAGGTTAAAAAAATAAAGAGCCAAGTAGCTTTACTGGGATTTTCTCTCTCTCTCTCTCTCTCTCTCTCTCTCTCTCTCTCTCTCTCTCTCTCTCTCTCTCTCTCTCTCTCTCTCTCTCTCTCTCTCTCTCTCTCTCTCTCTCTCTCTCTCTCTCTCTCTCTCTCTCTCTCTCTCTCGGCATCTCTCTCGGCATCTCTCTCTCTCTCTCTCGGCATCTCTCTCTCTCTCTCTCGGCATCTCTCTCTCTCTCTCGGCATCTCTCTCTCTCTCTCGGCATCTCTCTCACTCTCTGTGACTAAACCATCTTCAAAAATTACATTTTAAAAGTCCTCTTTCTTGCTATCAACAGCGGTCACAGGTTGACAGGACCCTGCTTTTCGAAAGACTGTAGTTTCATATGAAATGTGTGGATTTACTGTTTGCGAACTGTGTGGATAACTCTGGATTATCTATTTTTCTGCCCAACAGAGACTAGAGACACTGATTGTACATTGGCTCAGGTGAACAGCTGTAGAGAATATTAACTAATTGGGGGGGGGGGCTGTGACTTGTGTTTTCCCTCGGGACTGGCTAGGCATCTTTCTGCCCTTCTCTCCTCCTCTACTGTTCTCCTGAGCTCTCCTATAGGAGCGTGATGATGTCATGGCCGAGCATCTGGGGGCTTATAATGACGAGGAATTTGTAAATGGCAGACTGGTCCAAACGAGAACGTCTCATGCGAGCTGTCCATTCCACCTGCTGTCGGCACATCGAGTTCTTCACCGTCTGCAAGCAGACATCCTCGAGATTCTACTTCCCATAGGAAGCCAATATTGTTGCGCTAACCGTAAACGGGCTGTTTTATGATTGTAATAGTGTTTTATGATTGTAATATTGTAATAGTTTTATACTTTCAGTGTAAAAAATGGTGAAGGTGCCACTGCAGCCATGGCAGTAGTTCCCCTGCCCTAGACAGCCCACTGAGCATATACTGTAGTAGATTATTGCATGTGGTACAAGAAGTTATAGGCCATTGAATGTGTGTCGGCCTGCTTGCTAATGTTTCCGATTACTGTGTACCCAAGTGGCCTTTTCTTGGGCATGACAATAGGTATAGTATTTGTTGTGTGTTTTCGCCACATGCAAAGGGCTTGTGTAAGCTTGCCACACACTAAACTGCCACAATAATGTGGAACGCCCTACCAACAGCCGTAAAGGAATGTGAATCCCTACCCTCCTTCAAAACCGCTCTCAAAGAGCACCTACGGGTGGCTGCAATTAGAAACTGCCCCCGGTAAATGTCAAAATCCCCCTCCCCCACCCACCCCCCTCTAATTTAAAAAGATTTCGCCTTTTGCTTTCTATTTTTATGATGTTCTCTCTTTCTTACATAGTACTGTATATTTGTATGTCTCTAAATGTTTTGATGAATTGAAAATGGAGGACCCTCCTCTCTGGTAAACAAGAATACCCTGAAGACTAGCAGGAGCACTCATTCAAGGGTACTACGACTATGCTTGCACCTCATGGTACCAAAGCACCTCAAAGGCGCTAAAAACAAAATTACAAACATCACAAAACAAACTGGTCAGACTACTGCTTGACCTTACTACTAGAACCCACCTCACCCCTGCCCACTTTGACAACCTAGGATGGCTTAGAGTAGACGAAGAGTACAGCAACTTGCAATGGGCCTGGTCTACAAGATACACTACACGACTAAGGTACCCATGTAGATGTCAAAATACTTCCCAAAGGTCAGTGAATACCACGAACACAACACCAGAGGGAGCTCCACAAATCATGTTAAACCCAGATTCGGCTCAATCAACGGACTAAACACAATGTGGAACGCCCTACCCACAGCTGTAAAGGAATGTGAATCACTACCCACCTTCAAAACCTCTCTAAAAGAGCACCTACGGGAGACTGCAATCCGAAACTGGCCCCTGTAAATGTCCAAACTCAACCCCCTCCAATGTACAGTCCCCCGCGCCTACCCAACCCCCCCCCCCCCACCCAACCACCTCCAATGTACAGTCCCCCCCACCCCACCTACCCAAATTCCTCCAATGTCCAGTTTCTTCCCCCTCAAATGTATATACTCTCTTTTTTAGACTCTTTTTGTATCACAAACAGTACTGTATTTGTAGATCTGGTATGTCAAATGTCTAGATGTAGCAGTACTGTCTATCTGTATGTCATGTATGTCATATGTTACGATGAATTGAAAATGGGGGACCCTGATGTAAACAAGACGAAAGTCTTTCTCTGGTCTGCATCCCCTTAACAATTGTGTGTATTGAGCTGAACTGTATTGTACCCATTGTGCAATCTGTTAATAACATTTTCAATCAATCAATCAATCAACTCTTATGTAAACAAGACAAATGTATTTTTCTGGTCTTCATCCTGTTAGCAGTTGTTGTATTGAGCTGTACTGTATTGTACCCATTCTGCAATCTGTTAATAAAGTTTTATAACAATCAATCAAACACCATTACTAACAGTGTATACTAACCCCTGGCATTGTGGTGTGTAGGCGCAGTCTAACCCCTTTCCCCGCAGTGCTGCCCCGGGACACGAGAGGGCCCTCGACACCACCTTTTCTGTGCTATTTTTCTTTCTGTTGATATTATTTTACAAATAAATGTTACTTTGTTTTTCACCCATGTCTGTCCACTGTGTCTGGGAACCTATTACTCGGTTGATATGTCATAGGTCGACCTGTGACACAACCAAAGTTTTCGTCTTTTTACTTCTGCATGAAGTGCTGTTCAATCGTTTAAAAGCTTCAATGTCACTGCAGCTTGATGTATTTCTTTTGCACACTCAATGGCTTCAAAAGGGTAAAAGGAATCTTATCTGACAAATAAAAGAAGAGGACCTTGACACTTTCACAAAACCTGAATATATTTCAATCACGTTGCAAGAAGTTCTTTTCAGAGTTTAGACTTCTGTGAACCCAATTACATGATGTATTGAAGAATGTGTCCCACGGTGCAAAATGTTAAAAAAAAATCACAATTTCTCATTAGGTGTTCAGAAGACATTCAGTTGCTCAGTGTGGAGGGCATCTGGCAGGGCAAGACGTGTAGAAGAACAAGTAAAGAGAGAGAGAGAGAAAGAGGGAAAAGTAGCAGAGAGATGAATATGCTATTCAGACTCTAAGGCAGGGAATGTCCAAGGACATGTACAGTAGAGAAAGAGAGGGAAAGAGAAAATAACAACGAGAGATATGCTTATGTTGTTTGGGCTCTGAGGCATGATGTGAGAGGAAGAGTGAAAAAAGAGAGGAAGAGAGGGATGTGGAGGAGAGAGAAATGGAGAGACAGATAAAGTGGGCGGGGGGTGCAGGAAGGGGAAGAAGAGAGAGAGAGGAAGAGAGAGCGATAAACACCCAGCAACTCAAAACACTACATATCCCTCCCTCTTGTTTTCCTTCTAGATGATGTATTATTTATGTGATTCCTGCTGATGGTCTACTACTGCAGCGGTTCTCAAACTACGGGTTGCGACCCAAAGTGGGGTCGTGGGTAAAATAGAAAGAAAATGTGCTTTTATTTTGATATTCTATAGTGGAGGGGGGTAAAAAATGGCTTCCAACACAGATTCATAGTCGAGGCCATTGGTTCTCAAATATTTTTGTGTGAAGTGAACTGGAAAGATGAACATCCTCCCTCATTTGGCAGGTGGATTTGCGATGTAATGTACCATTTAAAAGTTGAAAAGATTAAATATACTTTACGGGGATCAAGTGGGAAATTTGATGTGGTGTGGCAACCCTTTATCTCGTATGTGGAACGGTTGACTACGTCTCTCACCTCCTGAAACAAGGACACTGTATAGGAACGACTGTAACACGAAAGAACTTTTTATTTTTTATCTTTTCTTTTATCCACATATTATATATCCTATATATAATTTTTTTTATTTTTATTATTATTATTATTATTATTATTATTATTATTATTATTATTATTATTATTATTATTATATATAATGATATATATATATTAGTATATGTTATGTTATGTATATTATTATTATTATTATTATGTATTATATATATTATTATTATATATATATATTTCTTTCTACATATTTTTTGGTGTTGGTCTGTTTTTTTATTTAATTTTTTTATGTCTTTTGTTTGTTTTGTCGATAAGTGTATGTATGTCACGTTCGTATTGTCTACTGTAATGTCTAAAAAAAACGAATAAAAATATCAAATATAAAAGATTAAAATAAGATCTAAAAAGTGGGTGTACTCTGACTCCACATGCCATATATTTTAATCATAATTAGGCTGATGGGTATACTTTATAATAATCGACCACTAAAAATAGGTGGGGATAGTTGTATACCACTGTGTGTCTGTGTGTGTTTGGGGCGGGGGGGGGTTCTGTCAGTCCATGACAGGGGAGTATAAAATAATGGAATTTTATATGCAAATAGCTGCAAATGAATTTGTATCCTGCCCCTCAGACAGTACACAGCTGTGGAATGACAGGAGACACTAATCCAGCACAGGGCCTGGTAAAGAGAGAGAGAGAGAGAGAGGTTCGTCTCTCATGGCACCAGAGCCGGAGCGCCCTCTAGGGGTGCCAGCAGAGAGGTGCATGGCTAGATGAAATCCCTGTTGGTCAGTTCTCATTTTAAACATATGTGACCGTAAATGCCTTTTTAGCCTCATTCCATTACCAACTTAATACGTTTCATTTCAAATCGAGATATCTATAATTTTGAGAAAAAAAGTACATTATTTATTGATGATGGAATCAGCTGTATTTTATTTTTATTTTTTAATATGGCCCTATGAATTTCAAGTGGGATTTTGTACCCACTTCTATATGCATATATTCATAGTATTCGGTCACGGACGTCTTGGTCACAAACAACAGGTGATTGTCATCAGATATCAGGTGATTATCATTAAATGGCAACCGTGACCAATGAGCTGTGGTGTTGTGCCGTATTGGTTGGCAAAACACATCATGAGATTACTACTGACTGGCAATATCACCTCCTGGTTTGGGAATAGCACCGCACAAGACCGTAGCAGACTGCAAAGAGTGGCCCGTTCAGCCGAACGCACAATTGGAGGTGGGCTTCCCACTCTCCAAGACATTTACAACAAGCGTTGTAAGAATAAGGCCAAGAGAATAATAATAGACTCTAGCCACCCAAACAACTGCCTCTTTGAACTGCTGCGGTCAGGCAAGCGATACCGGAGTCTCATGGCAAGCACAGAGAGACTCAGAAAGAGCTTCTATCCCCAGGCCATCAGGATGCTCAATGATAATTAACACTATGTAACAAACCATCAAACACACTCACAGCACACACACCCACACGTTCACACCCACTTTAAATGGACAACTCATTGTAGACACTTTAGACACTAACACACTTTATATTTATATATTATATTATTGGCAACTCATTGCACATAGCCAAGCCTTGCACCTACCTCATCCCATTTACCTCATCCCATTTATATTGTATTGTAAACACTCTGCATTGTATATTGCACCACAAGCTACCTCATCCCATTTACCTCATCCCATTTATATTGTATTGTAACTACTCTGCATTGTATATTGTACATATCGTTAGCCTCATAGCATAATTGCCTAAGTAATTTTTTGGCCAAATTGATATTTCTGCCTAACTCTACTCTCCTCACTCCTGGCTGTGTCCTCAGCCAATCAGAACCTTGTTATGTTACAAATCCCTTTCTGCCTAACTCACTCGTGTGGCTTGTGCCAAAATTCTTCTTTTCCGAAAGTCTTGAAAAATGACTTAGGCAATTATGCTATGAGGCTAACAATATGTATATTGAAAATTGTTGTCTTGTTTAAACTTGTTTAAGTACTTGACTTTCTATTATACATACTTTTTATAATTATCTATTTTTACCTAGCACACTCTCAGGAGCAAAACAGAAAGACGCATTTCATACAAAAGTATCCTGTATTTCTGTATGACAACTAATAAAGCAACTTGAACTAAACTTGAACTATGAATAGCATTTCTGAATCAAATCCCTATGGTGACCCTCTTTTATTGCCGTGTCAAATAATGTATTTTTCCTTTTCCTTTTCTCTTCAGGGCCTGGGAAACTGATGGGGCAAGCTATGAAGAATGGGTCTCATTCCCGAAATTTTTTCAAAGTGTTATTCTGGAAGACTTATCTTGGAACCACTGAGACATAATCAATGACAAGTTCACTCTGAGTCCTAAACGTGCTGGTAATATGTCTTAAGTGGCTGAAATGGTCGCACAAATGATATGATCTGATATCTGCTTGGAGAATGGCATTCTGTCTTAAACTCGAAAGCGCGTTCCCGTTCAGGTCATTTGCATACAAAACAACGCCTCCAGAGCTCCTTATAAGGCAACTAGTGACACAGCTGTGTGAAAATGGAATGGCGGAAGTGCTTTGCGAGTCTTGCGAGCCGCGTGATTACGAAACCTAGCGTCAGTCAGTGCCAATCAGAGAGCGTCTCCGAGAAATTCGGCTAGGTTTCGTAATCACGCTTGCGCGCCATCAAAACTAGATTAGATTAATGTATTGGCATCATATACAGCTCGCGGTACACCTGCCGCAGCGCGCGCGCACACACACGCGCGCGCAGTACTGTATATGAATGAATGAATGAAATATAATATATATAGCCTACGGCGGGCGTAATGAATGAACGCAGTATGGCTTATTATTCCATAATTAAGCCTATAGGCTACTGTTCATTCAGAGGCGCACACAAGACTTGTTATGGAATAATAATGCAGTCTATTTCCACCGATTAGCTTTAGTTCTTATTTATTTATCCACTGTCATTTCAGTGTTGGTGTATAGGCTATAGTGTAATTCAATATAAGTTTAATTGATTAATGATATATTCAAAGGAATGCAGGTTTATAGCTATATCAACCCCCTCCAATGTACAGTAAATGACCAAGTATGGTTTTGTCAATATTCCAATGTACAGTTTTGCTTGTACAGTGTAAGTCTATCCCCCACCCACCCCTCCTACCCAACCTCCTCCAATAGTTTCTACGTCAAATGTACTCTCTTTTCTGGACTCTTTTTGTATCACAAACAGTACTGTATTTGCAAATCTGGTATGTCATAAATGTATAGATGTAGCAGTACTGTCTATCTGTGTCGTGTGTGTCATATATGTTATGATGAATTGAAAATGGGGGACCCTGATGTAAACAAGACGAAATTCTTTCTCTGGTCTGCATCCCCTTATGTAATTGAGCTGTACTGTACTGTACCCATTCTGCAATCTGTTAATAAAGTTTTCAATCAATCAATCAAACAAAGGTCTGTCCCAGTGTATACCAATCAATGGGATACATTGCATGTTGACCTGCATTCTTTCAAATGTATATAATTAATCATTAAAACAGATGTGTAACAAATAAGAAATACAAATTCCACAGAAGGCATTAAATAATTATTATTTTCAATCATTTCACAATAATTGCATAATTGTGTTTGAATATCTGAGTAATTAAAGTAATTATACATTTGTCCAAAATAGCTGGTTCAGATATGGTTAAGCAGCTGCCCTGTGATCAGATGAATCCATATTATTTATTTTTCCGCGTAATTGCGTAATTTCTTATCGTACAAATATTGTCATATTTATTTTAATTATGATTAAGTAATTAATTCCAAGGAGGCCTGTAGCGTTGACATGAAGGAATCACTATGAGAACACAGTCTGTCAAGTTAATAAAATTTTAAACTAGTCAATCAATCATGAGATTTGATCGTGGCTGAGAGCAGATTTAAGAGTGCTCCTCAGCACTCTTAAATCTGCTCTCAGCCACGATCAAATCTGATCTCAGGAAAATTTGGGGACTCCCGCTCCCAGCCCCAATATGTCTTAAATGGGCCGAAATCTGGCTAAGACGGAATTTTTTGTCGTAAATTCGTTCGGGAATGAGACCCAATGACTCTGTGTGGACAGCCGGATATTTTTGCATTAACTCATTCAGCTCCTAGAGGTCGCTGTTTACCGTGTGGTAAGAAGGCCAGCACTCTGTTCAATGGGGATAATGCCGGTGTTTGCGAGTGCTAAAACTATATTAAATATTATAGCTATGGATCTAATAAACACGTCGATTGTCAGTGAGTTTCTTCCGGTCAACATGCAAAAAAATTAATTTTCTTTCATACATATACATTTCTGTTTTATACCGTGGTGAATATGAGTATAGTTTTAGAGTGATCCTGTCGAATCCCAATAAACTCCAGCAAACATTTACATTTACATTTAGTCATTTAGCTGACGCTTTTATCCAAAGCGACTTACATGTTCTGTACGACAAGCCATCAGGAAGGGCACAACTCTATCAGCTGAGCAACAATGTTCATCAAAGTGTTGAGTGCTACAGTGTAGGTTAGTTTATTAGGACAAGTGCATGACAGTACGGTTAGTTAGGGTTAGATTTTTTTATTTTTTTTTATTCAGATAATGGTTGAAGAAGTGCGTCTTTAGTCGACGCAAACGGCGCTTCAATGTATTTCCTTAGAAATCGTGCCATTTGTCGCTTGATTTATGAATCATTCTGAAATAAATGCTAGATTGTCGGTATTATGTTTCATCATGCACGCACGAAAGCGGGGGAGGAAAAGTTGCCCCTCCGTGCTTTGGTCACACACACACACACGTTGTGATCGTTACGAAAAAAACATCGGGTTAACCCAAGATTATAGAGTCCATAGAGTCCTTACCTCACATCTGATGTACTGGAAAAAGAAAAATCCAATTCCTGATCGCCATTCCAAATATTGATCGCAGTCGTCTGTCCAACGTTTATCAACCAAAACACATGAATCCACGGTGCTCCAGTGTCCCCAATCCGTGTTATAACGTTAGTCATGCCCGAGAAGGAAAACCCGGGCCGGACTTCTTAGATCGAGGCACAGCCCAAACCAGAGGGATTCCAATGATGTGCAATACCGTCCGCAAGGCGTTAGGCGGCGGTATTGGCATTTTGCAAGCTCAGGCCCATTCCCAATGATAACATCAGGCTGGATGAAAAATGAATGGATATGGCGAATAAAAGAAATAACGATTAAAACCCGACTTTTCTCGTGATTAGTGCTCAACCACCGGCGAGATAACCAGACTTTTTTCGTCATTGCCGCAGAATGAGTTAAGAATGCTTGGGGGGACTTCCGGTTTGCGACGTTCTGGTGAACAGCCACATGAAAGAGCTCCCGGTCATTGAATATAAAAAAAAGGAAGTAGTGCGGCTAAGTGGCGCAGTGGGCAAGGCGCTCGCCACTAACGCAGGAGATGCTGGGTTCGAGCCCAGCTCTCGGCGTTGCTTCCGGCTTGGCTGATCGTTCATACTAATACAATTGGCAGTATTAGGGGGTGGGAAAGCCGGTGGGTGGGGATTGGACGTTGTGGACAGCGACTCCTACAGGTCGGTTGGTGCGCCTGTACAGCAGAATCAGGAAGCAACGGGGGCAGCGTGAGCCTCCCACGCGTTACTCCTCGCCGCTGAGAGATTGCGCTGTACAGGTGAAAAGATGCGACAGCTGCCTCGTGTACCGGAGGGGACACGTGATGCAAGGCTTGGTCCACATTGCAGCCGACCAGTGGGAGGCATGGTCTAACAACGTTCGAGACAGGGGAGGGTAGAATTGGATAATACGAAATTGGGATGGGAGAAAAATAGAAACTGGGGAGAAAAAGTAGATGCAAAGAAAAAGGAAGTAAAACAATTCAAAGTGAAATAAAAAGTGACAATTCAAAGATATAAGAGAGGAGGAAGGAGGAACACGAGAAAAGGCGAGAGAAAAGCGACCCCAGAAGAAGTGCAAATAAGGGCGCAGGAGAGGATTCAGGCTGCCATAATGCAGTGGGCAGTGAGCATGCAGGCTAACATGGCGCAGTTGGAAGCTAACATGGAGAAGTGGGCAGCTAGCTTGCAGGCTAACATGGAGAAGTGGGAAGCTAGCTTGCAGGCTAACATGGCGCAGTGGGCGGCTAGCATGCGGGCTAACACGGTGCAGTGGGAAGCTAGCATGCAGGCTAACATGGTGCAGTGGGCAGCTAACATGCGGGCTGGCACCCAAGCTTGATTGATTGATTGAATTGATTGATTGAAAACTTTATTAACAGATTGCAGAATGGGTACAGTACAGTACAGCTCAATACATACAATTGTTAAGGGGATGCAGACTAGAGAAAGACTTTCGTCTTGTTTACATCAGGGTCCCCCATTTTCAATTCATCATAACATATATGACATACATGACATACAGATAGACAGTACTGCTACATCTATTTTAGCAAATCTACCAGATTTGCAAATACAGTACTGTTTGTGATACGAAAAGAGTCCAGAAAAGAGAGTATATACATTTGACGTAGAAACTGTACATTGGAGGAGGTTGGGTAGGTGGGTTGGGGGGGACTGTACATTGGAGGTGGTTGGGTGGGGGGGGGGGGGGGGGGTTGGGTATGAGGGGTGGGTGGGTGGGGGACACTGCAAGCAAAGCAAGCAAAACTGTACATTGGAATATTGACAAAACCATACTTGGTCATTTACTGTACATTGGAGTGGGTTGTGTTAGGACATTTACAGCGGCCAGTTTCGAATTGCAGTCTCCCGTAGGTGTTCTTTGAGAGTGTTTTTGAAAGTGGGTAGTGATTCACATTCCTTTACAGCTTTGGGTAGGGCGTTCCACATTGATGTGGCATAATTGCAAAACGTGTTTAGTCCCTTGTTTGAGCCAAATCTGGGTTTAACATGATTTGTGGAGCTCCCTCTGGTGTTGTGATCGTGGTATTCACTGACCTTTGGGAAGTATTTTGACATGTACATGGGTACCTTGGTCGTGTAGTGTATCTTGTAGACCAGGCCCATTGCAAGTTGCTGTACTCTGTCGTCTACTCTAAGCCATCCTAGGTTGTCAAAGTGGGCAGGGGTGAGGTGGGTTCTAGGAGTAAGGTCAAGCAGTAGTCTGACCAGTTTGTTTTGAGATGTTTGTAATTTTGTTTTTAGCGCCTTTGAGGTGCTTTGGTACCATGAGGTGCAAGCATAATCGTAGTACCCTTGAATGAGTGCTCCTGCCAGAGTCTTCAGGGTATTCTTGTTTACCAGTGAGGAGATCCGGTACAAGAATCGAGTTTTTTTTTTATTACATTGGATGCCATTTTATCACAGGAAAGATTTGCCTCTAGGATGGAACCCAGGTAGGTAATTTCTTCTTTCCTTGTGACAATATTGTCACCCACTGTAACTGAAAAGAGCAGATGGTAACTGTAACTGTAGCTGAAGAGCAGATGGTCCAGGACATACGAGCTAGCACACGGGATATGGAGTTAACTAACCAGGCTATCCAGGCTGGCACGCAGAACATCCAGAGCGACATCGATGGACTCGGGGCTAACGTGGAGTTGGACCGCGGCGAGGCCTGGCCAGAGAAGGAGCTGCAAGCTAACATGGAAGCTAACACAAGGAATATGACGCAGCAAGCGATACAAGCTAGTGTGATGATGGGCCGCAGCAAGGCCTGGCTGGAGAGGGAGCTGCAAGCTAACATGTCGGAGCCAACACACGGAATGGACTCGATGCAAAGCGGGGTGTTCGGAGGAGCATGGAGGCTGGATCGTGAGAGGTGAAACGGACGGCCCCCAGGGGAGAGACAGGGAGACGCTGGATACAATTGGACCAACTAGGACTCGGGCACCGAGGTAGGCCGGACCATCCGCACACACGATGCAGATGCGGAGGCCGCCCGGGCAGGCCAAGATACGAACACAGAGGCCACACACACCAACCGGGACCCGAACATCGAGATTAACCGGACCAGCCAGAACTCGAATAACGAAGTCTCACACACCAAGCAGGACTCGAGCACTGAGGACATACACACCGACCAAGATTCAACATCACATATGCATATAATTAGATAGTGAATGGAGGTAATGATTCGAGACACACTGCAGACAACACACAGACCACTGGAAATATGGGGAAATTGGGACTTGATTCGGGACATATAATACAAATAACACGTACTAGACTAAACTGTAGAAACTAACACACATGACACACAACTAAGCATATTATTTGATAGTGAATGGAGGTTATGGTTCGAGACACCATGCAGATAACACACAGACCGCTGGGAATACAGACAAGGTCAACGCATGAGTTGGGGAGGTTGGGACTTGATTCGGGACATATAGTACAAATAACACGTACTAGACTAAGCTGTAGACACTAGCACACAGGACACACAAATAGGATGACAGGGAACATGGGGAATCACATTCGGAGACCGGACCGGGAGCTCTGGAAATGTACTAACATATGAAAGATAAAAATTCAAATAAAATGTTGGACAATAATAGGGACATTGGAGAATCCCCATTGGGGATATCTACGTCGTTATAGGAGGGGCCCTCTCCAGGAGAGCCTTACCCCTCCAACCCGCCAACGGGGGTTAAACGTTGTATTACGTTATATTATTTTCTTCTGAGTTATGTTAGAATAGCAGTTGCTTTAAATGTGCACATGGACAAATATGAAGGACAAGAATTCAAAATGTTGGACATGAAGAGAGGCTTGGAGAATCTCCATTGGGGGGGGGGGGCTTCTCCAGTGGGAGGGCTGATCCCCCCCCCCCAAACCGCCAATCGGGGAAAGACTGCTAACCATATAACCATTTATGTTCACTTCATTTTTTCTTATTGTGTTGTTAGTTTAATTTTTCATAAATATATGTGGTGATGTCGGTGACATGGGAGGTACAGAGGTGGGCAGGCTGGGTTCAGTGGGGGCGGGGGTGTCGGGGGGAGGGACCATCGTTCCGGCGGTTCGAACCGGGGGAGGGGGGGCCTTGCGTGTTGTGGGATTGGTGTGTGGGGGGGGGGTGGCCTGGGTGGTCTGGTCACCGGGCCGGGGGGGCACCGGGCTTGGGGTCGCGAGGGGTCGGGGGATCATTGAGGCGTGGTGCTTTGGCCTTCTGCGGGTCTGGGCTTGGGGTCCTCGTGGGCCGGGGGCCTGGCGGTCGGGTGGGGGCGGGTGGGAGCTCTAGGTGCTCCGCGCATGGTGGACCAGGATATGGGGGTGTTCTGTTTCTCGGGGAGGAGGGCGGGAGGGAGGGGTTTGCTTGGCTCGGTGGGGGGGAGTCCCCTATCCTTTCCTCTACTGGGCTGGCCCAATTGATTCAAGGGACCTGTGTCGCCGGGGGTCCGGCGGTGCGCGCATCGGCCTGGGATATGGGGGGCTTCTATGGGCTTAACTCAGGGGGGGGGGGGCGTAGGGGGAGGGGGACCATCGTTTCCGCGGTTTGGCCCGGGAGAGTGGGGTCTTGGATGTTGTGGGGTTGTCGGCCGTGGGGTGGGGTGCTGGGTGGCATGGGAGGTAGCGGGCTTGGCTCGGTGGGGGGGGGAGTACCACCCCTCGCCCCTCTACTGGGCCTGGCCCAATCAAATTCAAGGTACCCATGTCGCTGAGTACTCTGCCATGCGTGAGACGGCCCTGGGATGTGGAGGAGCCCTATTTCTGGGGGTAGATGGCGGGAGGGGGGGGACCCCTCTCATGGAGGTCTGGAAGGCTGAGCGCGGCCGAATTCAAGGGGCCCAAGTGGATGTACTGTTGTGTTGTTGATGTCATTGTAGGTATGCTGTAAGTGTTGTTTGTCTATAAATGTTAATAAAAAATAAATTAAAAAAAAGAATGTTTGGGGACAAGCTGCCACTGAAAATGTCATAAGGATCTTGGGAGAAAAACCTCAACTCTTCTTTTTTTTCTGTATTTTTTACCCATCCCCAATTGTAGTCGTTATGCCAATTCCCTTCCTGGTCGTTGCGCGCATTGCCCCACTGTCGATCTGGGGAGGGTGTGTAGACTATCACATGCCTCCTCCGATACATGTGGAGTCACCAGCCGCTTCTTTTCACCAGACAGCGAGGAGTTTCCCTGGGAGAACGTAACGCGTGAGAGAGGCTCATGCTATTTCCCCCAGATCCCCTCCCTGATTCGATCCCAGAGTCTCTGCGGTGGTAGGCGAGCGCTTAGTCCACTGCGCCACCCAGCCGCTCCTCAGCCCTTTTGTTTAATCTCTGCTCTCATGTTTGAGCCATTTGTGAGCAGCCCCTGTCATTTGTGAGCCATTGTCACACATCTTTAACCTTTCTATTGCATCTGGCATAGTCCCGCAAGTGTGGAAATCTGCCAAGGTGCTCCCCTTGCATAAAGGGGGGGATAGGGATAAGATGGATAACTATCGTCCTATCTCCAAACTATCATGCTTAGCCAAAGCACTGGAGACCTTGGTAAACAACCAATTAAAAACCTTTTTCTCAAGTTGCTCAGTGCTAAGTACTCACCAATCAGGTTTCAGAGCAAATCATAGTACTATTACAGCTGTTACTTTGGTCACTAATGACATTATTTCAGCCCTGGACAATGGGAAGCATTGTGCAGTTCTCTTTGTAGACCTCTCAAAGGCGTTTGATACAGTAGACCATCACTTGCTTTTGAATAGTCTAGCTAGCATTGGCCTGGATAAAGCCGCTTGTGCTTGGTTTCAGGACTATTTATCTTCAAGGTGTCAATCTGTGAATTCAGGTAACTTTCAATCTGATTTCCTGCCATTGTCTAAGGGTGTACCACAGGGTTCGGTATTGGGGCCGGTCCTCTTTACAATCTATATTAATGATATTGTTTCTAGTCTTTCAGCACTAGCAGGTTGTCAGGCTCATCTTTATGCGGATGATACAGTTGTCTACTGCATTGCGGATACTGTTCAGGAAGCTATTGTGAACCTGCAGCTTGCGTTTGACACTCTCCAAAATGCTCTAGCTAAGCTCAAGTTAGTGCTTAATGCTAGTAAAACCAAGTCTATGATGTTTTCTAGAGCCAGGGTTATAGATTATGACATGCTACACCTAACAACAGCAAATGGTTTGTATATTGAAAGAGTTAGTGAGTATAAATATCTTGGTATATGGCTGGATGATAAACTTTCTTTTAAATTCCATATAGATAACCTAGCTACAAAATTACGGCAAAAGATTGGTTTCTTGTACCGTAACTGCGCTAGTTTTCCTATGTTCTGTAGGAAAAGAATTATACAGGCTGTTTTTTTGTCAATATTAGACTATGGTGATGTCATTTACAGGCATGCGTCTGCGTCTACATTAAGGCCTTTGGATTCTGCCTACCACTCCGCCCTAAGATTTATTACGGGTGACAAATATGATACTCACCATTGTCTTTTGTATGAGAGGGTAGGCTGGCCATCTCTCTCGTTGCGACGTAGTTATCATGGGTATCTTTTTATCTACAAAGCAATTATTGGCAAACTTCCACCTTATATTACATCTTTGTTGGTCTGGAGTGCTGTCACCTACCAAACTCGTTCGAATGATCGGCTTGTGCTCAGGGTGCTCGAGTTCGGTCTGAGCTTGGAAAATCTGCCTTCTCCTACGATGCTCCATACACATGGAATACCCTGCAAAAGACTCTAAAGCTCGGAACATTCCCATCATTCATGGAGTTTAAAGGCATTGCAATTGACCTATGTACTGAATCATGTAATTGTTTTTAATCCATCATTGTAGTAATTGTAATTCATTGTAATTATTAACTGTTATGATATTTGTGTCCTTTGTTAACTCGTCATCACTGTAAATGAGGGAAACCTCAGTGCTTTCACGAGTATAAATAAAGGTTTGAAATGAAATTTTTCTGCACAATAGTGTTTGCACCGTCTTCACGATTTGGTCAGTAACCCAGATGCGCGGACATTAGGGGCGACATTTTTGTACCCTTTAAATGCCAGTGTTTGTGATGGCATCACAAATTATTGTTAAAAAACAGGCTAGCATATATGATTAGCAACAACACAGATTTGTATGGATTTTCTGTTTTTTTGTAATGTCAGATTGAAAATAATACAATCTTTTATTCAACTTCAGCCCTGATCATAACACCACATATTCATTTTATAATTCTAACCCTTTAAATGCCAGTGTGTGTGATGGCATATATTTGCAATATATCAAATGCAAAGTAGATTTTTCTGGGGGGGATTATTACAGGCTAGCATGTGTCAATGATTAGCAACAACACTGATTTTGATGGATTTTTTGTTTTTTGTAAGGGTCCCGCCTCCACCAATCACATGCGGCTCCCTTTGTGTGTGTGTGTGTGAGCAAGAGAGAGAGAGAGAGATAGTTATCCAACTTGTGTGAGTTGCAGTGATCTCCTGGTTGTTCCCCACCTAGGTTATCTAACTATTGCGCCGCTGCAACTAGAAACACTGGCCTGGCCTGCTTCTAAGTTCAGTGGCCTGACTGCATAATTATTTTTTTTTATTTGCCTTTTTTTTTTTTTTAGAATAATTAATTTTTCTTTACATTTTTTTTAGGCTCGCGACACCCCTTTGGGAACCACTGGTCTAAACCACAGAAAAGTTCAGGAAAGCGCGTGGAAGCTGCTAGAACATACAGAGAAGGACTTAGTCAGCAGGAAAGGGCGCGGTATTCTCATAAACTCAGACTAATAGGTGGTGAAGATGAAGACCTTAAATCTTACAAATGTTGGATGCCTATTGCCTGGTGTGTGGATGGGTGAGCGAGGCACAGTATCAGCTCATCGATGACATGTCATGTGTATTGTGAAAGCCAAGGTAGGAGATTCAATAACATTACTAGATCGACTGATCTTTACATTTGAATTTTCTTTCTAATAGTCTACTAGTACAAATGTTTGGATCGAAATGCTGATCGGTACTTTGGTAGTTCGTTCAGACGGGAGAGGAGAGGGGGTGTTCGCCTCCTTCTTTGCACTCTTCGCCCTGATTTGTAATAGCTTTTGGCAATCTGAAGTACTCCAAATGCTTTTCCCGGTCCAACCGATTAGTACAGCCAAAAACATGGCAATAATTTACCATTTTGAGCAACAATGACCAGGAATAGTTGCTAGTTCGCTTGCGTTGGATACGTTCAGTATCTCCCAAATGGCCGACCTCCGGTTTGATGACGTGCCGACCTCCGGTTTTATGATGAATTGAAAATGGGGGACCCTGATGTAAACAAGACGAAAGTCTTTCTCTGGTCTGCATTCCCTTAACAATTGTATGTATTGAGCTGTACTGTACTGTACCCATTCTGCAATCTGTTAATAAAGTTTTCAATCAATCAGCCATGAAAACACTCTATAGAACTGAAGTGATCCTCCGAAAATGTCGACCAGTGCAGCAAGCAGCCCACAGCATCCGTCAACACGTCCTGAGCTGAATAAGGCGGTCGAAAAACCCAACCCTGACATTAGATGACTAACCCACTGGACACGATTAAAAAAAGGGAAACGACTCTGTTCTGTAAATCACATTAGAAACAAGATAATCACAAGTCTGACGTGAGATCACAGAGACCACTACACTGCAGGAACACAGTAACGGAATAACTTTCAAAGACGACATTTAGTCAATTTCAACTTTTATTTTTTATTTTAAACATCCGCTGAGAACGAGACACGAGTCGTGAGCAACACAAGACAGTTGAACGACGACAAGTACACCCTGCAAGTCGCCTGCATACAATACAATCAAACATACAGTGGCTTGTAAGAATCGACAAGATAGATTGCCCGACTGTATTATTTTCCTCGCTGTGTGAAATACTACAGTTGCGTCTGAGGGGAGTGGCCACTGTGACTGGCTGACAGTGCTCCCTGCTGTCTCGGGTGTCGGAGAGGAGACGCACAGATGAGAGAGGAGATGAGAATGAATGAATGAAAACTGTATTTAACAGATTGCAGAATGGGTACAATACAGTATGGCTCAATACTCACAATTAAGGGGATGCAGACCAGAGAAAGACGTTTGTCTTGTTTACATCAGGGTCGGTCCCCCATTTTCAATTCATAGTGTTCATAGACGCACCAAAATCCATTTGCGGGGTGAAAATTTGCCGCAAAACATTAATATCTTTGGAACCGTTTGTGTTCAATTGTATCTGAATCGGGAGATGCTGTTCTCTCGTCACAATTGAAATTGTATTTCTCCGTCGAGCAAGAGCTGGCTGGCAGTCTCATTGAATAATATACGCACTCCGAAAAGTCTATAAACTTGTGCATAACGGAGCAGAGGTCCCCAACCATCGGGTCGCGGACCGATGTAATATAAAACACTTAATTAGCCGTGCATTGATAATACAATTGGTATCAGCTAACGTCTTAATTGGCGCGACAGAGTCGTTGTAGGAGATGCATTCAATCTAACATTGAAGCTAACCCATATATAGACATTTGTCATACAGACTAGGAGATGGAGCCAAGTGAGGTATTCAGAAGTTCAAGTGAGGTTTGTTTGTTTTTATTTCTTCAGGCTTGAAACGTTCTTCTCGTTTGCCTCACGTCTCACGTCATTTTCAGTTAAAGGGTCATTAGAAATAATGTTATTTCAAAGCCATTCTAAACAACGAACATTCCTCTCACGTCGTTCTGAAAAAAAATCTCAGAAAGGCCACACCCCCTGCCGATTTAAAGTTCCAACGTGCCTGTTTGAGCGTGTATATACTGTACATATATGTGTGTGTGTGTGTGTGTTTCATTTGTAATCGCGGGGTAACTGATTGGTTGATGTTTCTTCTCGTCGTGTTTTGATTGTATGCAGCATAGGTCATAGGTCATTGTCTGGGCCTGTATGGGCCTGTATGACTGGGTACCCAGCGTGCAGCTGTGTATTGTGGAAGGGTGGAAGGCGATCTCTGTTCCCTGTGGGTGCTCTGCACCTGGTCCTCCTGAGACGCTGCCGTCTGGCCCGTCACCTTTCTGTCCAGGGAGCTGGTCTGGGACCTGGCCCACTCCTCAACCTGCTGCTGACGCTCCCTGCAATACAAACCTGCACTGTGGCATTCTGCGAAGGACATTTGAACTCTACTGTACATGTATCCAGGCATAGATATATATCTATCTAGATGGCTTACCCGCGCTGCTGGCCAACGGAGACCGATGTTGCCACATGGCGGCCATCTTGCGAGGGTGGAGCACGCCCACTCATAACATGCATGTCTATGGTGCATGTACTATTTAAATAACCATAGCTTGCTAAATGTTCAACCGTTTGGTTTGTTAAAAACATCAGAGATGTAGTTATACTGCATACTTATAATCGACTTTGATATGAAAGAATACAAAAAATATATAAAAAATATTCTCCCTAGCAAGAATCATAGCCAAGTTAATAACGTTTGTAATAAACCAAACCGTTTGTAAATCCGTCAAGATTTCATCACCTTAAAGCAGTAGACCACCCTCGCAAGATGGCCACCGGTGAAGTATGCGAGAGACTCCGCCTTGAGCCATCTAGTGTTATATATCTATGTATGCAGGCGTGAGGCAGAGGAGGCGAGGTTGGAAGCATGTACTCGTTGTAGTCCACGGATCTGGGAAGACAAACACAGGTTTGGAGACGTTTTACCATGAGTGTTGCTGAAAAGGCATTTGAACTAATCAATAACGAACGAATAAGCACTCTCAGTAAATGCAATATGAGTGCGTTATATTCGCATGGGAAAATAATGTGTAAGATATTATAATACATATAAAACGTAACGTAATATAATACATAATGATTATGATATGATACTGGGACAGTCGCTGTGCTATTCTTTTGACGGTAGGGTCAAATGGATGTTGGTGGGAAATGTAGTGAAATTAGGTTACAAATTCCGTGAGAGAAACGCACTTTAAGTTCTTTTTATTGGTATAATACACACAGACAAAAACACAACTCAAGTGAGCTAACCTAAAGTATGAGAGGAGGGGGGGAGAAACAGCCCAGTGCAGAGTGTGCGTTAATTTGTTCTGTCGGCTTGTCATCATGTTTTATTCATCATCTAAATGTGGCAATACAAGCTTGATATTCAACGTTAAATGAATGACCTTCTGTGTTAAGACTGTTATTGTTCGTATAGCTTTGCCCTCTGCTCTATTGGAACTGTCCCTTTAATTATATGCTATCATGAAAACTTTCAACCACATCCGCTCATACATAAGCTCCTTCCCTACTTTCACCACCGTGAAGTCCGTGTATAGCACCGCTTCAAGTTTAGTGCTTTAAAGCAGTGTTTCTCAACTGGTGGGTCGCGACCCAAAAGTGGGTCGCGCGACCATTTTGAGTGGGTCGCGAATGTGTGTGTAAATTTTTTCTTTTTGTATATATTTTTTTTGACTACCTATCTTTGTGAAAGTGGCTTCTCAGCTCTGGTCCAGCTGAAGACAAAGCAGAGGAACAGATTGGACATTGAGCATGACCTCAGAGTTGCTTTGTCTACCATCACCCCAGACTTTGAGACTCTTGTCAGGAGCAAACAACATCGCCAGTTATCCCATTCGTTCCCTGGGATGTTAAGCTAAGAAGTCTGCTAAGAAGGATATATTATTTATTATTATTATTATTATTATTATTATTATTATTATTATTATTATTATTATTATTATTATTATTATTATTATTATTATTATTATTATTATTATTATTATTATTTTATTTTATTTCATTGTTTTTAGCCCTAGTTGCAACCCCAGTTATCCCATTAGTTCCCCCAAACTTACTGTAGAGAAGTCTGCTAAGAAGCATATATTATTTATTATTATTATTAGTTTATTTCATTGGGTTTTTAGCCATAGCTGCACTTTTGCTGCAACCCGTTATCCCATTAGTTCCCCCAAACTTAGGTTTGTTATATTAAGTTAAGAAATCTGCTAAGAAGCATATATTATTTATTATTGAATTACATTGGGTTTTTAGCCCTAGTTGCACTTTTGTTGCAATTTTTTGTGTTTATTTCATGTTTTTAACACTTTGGTTGCCTAAGGTTAAATTCATGATATACCATAGATTGCCAGCGCTATTTGTCTATGGAGAAAGTCCCCTTCTTTGCAGGGCTATAACTTTTTAAATTCTATTGCTACATTGCCATTATTAGGGCCCATTCAAAGTCCTATATGTATTGTTCATTGTGTAGCAACGTTAAACTTTTTCATTCACATATTCATAGTAAAGTATGGTCTAATGTATAAGTATGTTTTCATCTCTTTCTGCAGCTTTCTCCAGAACGTGATATATAGCCCCAAATGCATTATATTGATGATGAAATACAGTTTGATGGCAATCAGCGCGATATAAAAAATTCCAACTAGACGTACTTCTAGAAGTTACTACACGTCATCTGATGTTGACCGGATGGGCGAGGGGGCGTTTATAATTCCGTGGGCAGCGTTATACCAATCATCTAATGTGGGTCAAATGTTGATAATAGCAGTTAGTATCTAAGACGGTAACGTTACACGCTGAAACTCACCCCAGTCTCCGCGCGCCGTTGGGCGATCATCGTCGAGTAGAAATTTTATCATTATGGGATATATTTTTACCCGGTCCATCTCCAGCTTGTATAATGGTATATACGTCCAAATCATGTTGTTTATTGAGTTATTGCCAATCGATCACCATGTAGCGTGACGAGCCAGAGTCCCATGAACCATAGCGAGCGCCCGGAAGTACTACGGTCGTCATGACAACCTCTATTCAACATCCTGTTTTGGCGATTGCGCCGATCGGCCACCAGATGGCGCTCCTGAACCGCCAGAGAGCTCAGTGGGTCCTGCTGGTGGATCTCAGGCCAGCGGAGGGACATTATGAATCCGATCGCAGATTTTTGAAATATTGATATAAGGACGCTGTACAGCGTCCCCCGGCAACTTTAGCATGGCCAGCAAAGACGTGAAAAGACGTGTCCCGGCACTCAAAGTGTTAACAGTGCATGAAAGATTGTGTATTAACATCACGGTGACCAATCGCAGCCACTCTTATTGTCTGGGACCAAATACGGCCACGCCCCATTCCCAGTAAAAAGTGGGAATCTCTAGAATGGGTTTCGGGCGACGCTGTATACGGAAGTGACGATAGACAACACTTTCTGTTGTCAGTAGATGGCAGCATGGTTTAAAATTGGTTTAAAAGGTGAAAATGTTGAAAACTACATGAATACATTTCCCAAGATCCTTAGCACAGGTCACAGGTCACTGGGATGTGTCTATTCTTCGCCGTGATCTGAACAGCGGTAAACTATTACTGCGACCTCGGTATAGCGACCGCGAATGGTAAACTAATTATCTTAACAAAAGTGCGCTGGTAGTGTTACATATGTTGTCTAAAGGGGGACATATGGTACAATTTAAGATTTTAATGATAATCGGCATATAAAGGACAACATAAAGCATTGTTAATTTGTAAGAAACCTCAATGAAAACGGTAATATTAGCTATTGTTATGAAAATGTGCTAGAATCCTATAAAAATGTGGACGCATTTGGTCTACGTTCCGTTACTGCAATTATTTTTTTTAAATAAATCATAGTGGTTAAAAAAATTGGGTCGCGACTTAATTACTAAGGAAAATGTTGGGTCCCGAGGCTAGACCAGTTGAGAACCACTGCTTTAAAGTAGTTAGTTAGTTATAGGAGCTGTGTTGGCATTGTCTTTTGTTTCTCCCTCTCTCACTAATTTACGGGAGAAAGAAAGGATTATGTCGTCACCACCGGAGAGTCTAGAGGATTATTCTGACCTCCACCGGCGCTTCACATTTGGGGAGTGCGCGTCGCTGGGCAGTTCCCCCGCCAGCGTTGCGCTCCGGCTGTGCAGCTGGATACTATTGCCGCGAGAGGCAGTCGGCTGGCTGACGGTCTCTCTGGGCGGGTGGTGTCTTGCGACGCGGGCCTCAGATGTGTCATGTTAAGTATATGTGTTAATATGATTGTATGTAACTGCTTAACTGTTCCACAAGAGGGCGCTATAGGCGTAAGGAGACGCAGCTGTTGTGGTTGACGTCAGGTAGAGGGTATAAAAGGGAATGTTCCCTCCACCTCTTTCTCTTCCTATCTACCTATATCAGGCATAAAATTATGCGATTAAAATGCGATTAATTAGATTAATTAATTACAAATCCTGTAATTAATTAGATTCATTTTTTTAATCGCCTGACAGCACTAATAAATATATATATTAATATATATTTCTTTATACGTGCATCACTATACATATTAATACTACAACTCTGTACATACATCTCATTAGTACTATACTCAGTAGTACTCATTTATATATTTTATACCCAGTTTAATCACCTGTACATTGCAAACATTATTTTTGTTGTACTGTACTTGTAATGACAATACATTTGTATTTAATCTAATCTAATCTAAATATTATATATATATATATATAGGTTCTACTGTGTGTACCTGGAGTTTGAAGAAGGGGACGCATGTTTTCACAGTGATCTATGGGCTCGACGGGCACTGGGCCCAAAGCATCAGGGATCTGCAATGAGGAGAGAGACAAATGGAGCCTGTCCTGCAAATGGCCTCACATCTGTCACTGTATACACACTGATAAGACCAAATGCCTCAAACAGCCACTAGTGCTTCTCAGAAGACCACATCAAAAGATCTTTTACCAGCAGGGACATTAGAGAAATGAGAGACCTTTTTTGAAAGTGCAGGTATCATTCTGAGTACTTTCTCCAAGTGCAGGTTGATAAATAACAAGTCCATTCTCCCTAATGTGTGTTCCTCCCTCCCTGTGTTCTTCCCAATTTAGTCGTTATGCAATTTTACAGTGTGACACAGTCCTCAGTCGGTCTGGGGAGGGTGTAGACTTAACCCTTGCATGGTTGCCTCTGCTGTCAGTGTGTGAATGTTTGAGTGCCCTCCATTTAATTAGGAGAGATTATTAAATGCATGTCTCAATGGCAGCCTGTGATCTGCAGCAGCCTGTAATCTAAAGAGTTGCTGTATTCAAAATAAAGTCTTCCCTCTATTTACAGTAGAGTGTTGGTAGGTATGCAGTGTACCAGTGCTTCCTCTACCATTTCTTGTAGCATTGGAAGGGGGGTCATTTAGATTTTTGCTTGTATTGGACTCATAATATAACATAATTCATCCATATATAGTAGGTAAACACTGTCACTGTCTCTGTTACAATATTTCCCCCCTGCAGATAAAACAAACATTAGTACAGTATGGAGTCATTTAAAATTATATAGAAAATGATGGTTAAAAAATACATATCCAGAGTTTTGAGATTTACAGAGACAATTTACAGAGACAAATGTGGAAGATAGAAGTACAGTCAGGACACTATTCTGCCCGCAACGTGTATTATTTATTATCTGGTGTTATAATGCAGTGCACAGTGTGCAGACTCTATGTCTATCTACTAGGGATGTGCATCTCCTCACTGAGGCCGATGCGATGTGCATCTCGATACGGTGCCAACGATACGATACATTAACGATACATTTGAAGCACCGGGCGATGCGATGCGATATGATTCACCCCCTGTTGAGATACGATACGATTCGATACGATTTGATTCAACATAATGCGATTCGGGGCGATACGATGCGATTCAACACGATGCAAAATAATAATAATAATAATAATAATAAATAATACAATTTTATGGTATGACAGAGGATTTGGTTGTATTCCTTATATGCAGCTTATATTATTATTAAAAATAAAAGAATCTACTGTAAGACAATTTATATAAAAACTCTTGGGTGCCTAAGAAAACTTTTGCATAAACTGTCTTTTCTATCCACTTTAGCTAAAAACACATGAGATTTATTTCTCATTATTATTATTTTGTTGTTCCTATTTGTGAATAATCATGCACTGAAATGTCAAATAGAATAGAATAGAATAGAATAGACTTTTAATTGTCATTGCACAGTATACAACGAAATTTCAGGGGAGCTCTCACAGACCGTAGTACATAATACATACATGAACACATAACACATAACACTGTACATAACAGAATATTTTAAATAATAAAGTGCATAATGGGTGGTAATCAGAGATTATCAAGTGCAGTGGTAAGTGCATGGTGCACGTGAGGGGACAGTCAATGAGTGTTTAACAGTCTAACTGCTTGGGGGAAAAAGCTGTTCTTAAATCGTGTACTCTTAGCATGTATTGACCGGTATCTCCTCCCTGAGGGAAGGAGCTGAAAGAGGTGATGTGCTGGGTGCGACTGGTCCTTGATGATACATTTGGAGCGGTGGAGGCAGCGGGAGGTGAAGACGGAGGTGATGTTTGGTAGAGGAGTCCCGATGATCCTGCCTGCCGCCTTCACCACCCTCTGTAGAGCCTCTTGCTCTGCCTTTGTGCAGCTGGAGAACCACACAGACACACCGTAGGTCAGCACACTCTCAACCGCACAATGGTAAAAGTTGACAAGGAGATTTCGTGGCAGGCCAGCCTGCTTCAGCTTCCTTAGGTAGTATAGGCGTTGCTGAGCTTTTCCGATCACTGAGGCGGTGTTGGTGCTCCAAGACAGGGTCTCACTCACACTGAGACCCAGGAACTTGAACTCAGTGACCCTCTCCACTACTTCGTTGTTGATGAGCAGAGGGGAGTGGTCAGGCCTTGATCTTCTAAAATCCACTATAATCTCTCTTGTTTTCTTTATATTGAGCGCCAGGTTGTTATTATCACACCAGACTATAAGGTCCTCCACCTCCCTCCTGTAGGCAGACTCATTGTTGTTTGTTATGAGACCCACAACTGTGGTATCGTCTGCGAACTTGATGATGTAATTGGAGGGGTAGGAGGGGGAACAGTCATGTGTGAGCAGGGTGTACAGTAGTGGGCTGAGTACGCAACCCTGCGGGGCGCCGGTGCTGAGAGACAGGGTGGACGAGGTGTAGTTGCCCAGTCTGACGGCTTGTGTGCGGTTTGTGAGGAAGTCCAGCACCCAGTTACACAGTGTATTACACAGACCCAGGGTTTGGAGTTTACTGATGAGTTTACGGGGGAGTATGGTGTTGAAGGCAGAGCTATAGTCGACAAAGAGCATTCTTACGTAGGTGTTTTTCTTCTCTAGGTGTTCTAGGGCGGTATGAAGCACAATGGCTATAGCATCTTCAGTTGATCTGTTCTGCCTGTAAGCAAACTGGTATTGGTCAAAGGAGGCCGGAATGATGGATGTAATGTGTTTCCTGACCAGTTTCTCTAGACATTTAGCAGGGAGGGGGGTGAGTGCCACGGGTCTGTAATCATTCAGGCACGTGACAACTGACTGCTTGGGTACTGGAATAATTGTGGATGTTTTGAAGCATGCTGGGACATATGATAGTAGCAGGGAAAGATTAAAAATCACGTTCCATTTGTACCTGTACAATATGGTGAATAAAGTCATCTGAATCTGAATCTGAGAGAGAGAGAGAGAGAGAGAGAGAGAGAGAGAGAGAGAGAGAGAGAGAGAGAGAGAGAGAGAGAGAGAGAGAGAGAGAGAGAGAGAGAGAGAGAGAGAGAGAGAGAGAGAGAGAGAGAGAGAGAGAGAGAGAGAGAGAGAGACCCTCCCCGTCTGAGCTGCCCCGTCGACAGTTGATGATGTCACACACTAGACTAGGTCACTAGGATGCGTCTATAGTACTTTCCGACCGTAGCATTATGTCAACATCACGGTGCCAGGCTGGATGGATTGCATGAAGCGATATAATTAAGAAATGAATAACCAATAAATGTGAAGTTATCTTTGAACCCCTGTTGTCAAGCGTCTTCAATATACCCCCCCCCCTCCTCACTAATGTTACTGGTGTTGCAGAGTCACTTTAGTTAGACACTAGTTATATAGCGGAACGGTGGTGTAGTGGTTAACACTGTCGCCTCACAGCAAGAAGGTCCAGGGTTCGATTCCGGCTTGGGGACCAGGTTTCCATGATGCCAGGTACCCAGGTGGGGTATCTCCCAGGCCTTTCTGTGTGGAGTTTGCATGTTCTCCCCGTGCTCGCAAGGGTTTCCCCCCCGATAAGATAAACCCAATGGAAAAACATGCACAACAACAGATCGCTAACGCTGTGGCGTCCTTGACGAAGACGGACAGGAGCACTTGGATTGGTCCCCTGGCGCGTTAGCCAGAGGCTACTAGCGTTAGCATGTTGAGCAATTCTATTCATGTCTCCTCGACTTCCACTGTTTGTTGATAACTGTGACGCGGCTCTCGCCTTATGTAGTAGCAAAGCAATAGTATCTGCTGTGTGTGTGTGCAGTCACAGTGCACTGCTGACAAGTGGATGAGAGGAAATTATATCAATGCATCGGTTTTTGACCGATGCAAAGACGCTACAACAAGATGCATCGCGAGTTCAGCCTGACATTTTGCCGACGCGGACTTATTCCACCGGTGCACTTGCATCGTGAACGTGTATGCCGGCGCACCGATGCAAATCGATGAATCGTCACATCACTACTATCTACCATGTCTTGTCCTCTGTCTGTCTGTTGTGTGTTTCAACTCATCTGCTATAATGACAGAAGTGCTCATTATACTGTAAACATTGAACCTGTACTTGTTTGTGTGTTGGAGTATGGAGAAAAACAAGGACACACAGTGGACGATGCCGAGCAACCGTAGCTGGTAAATGTGCTTACAGTCTTCTCCAGAGTCAGACAAGAAGATAAGATACCGATTTCCTCTGTGTTCAGTAGAAAGCTATCTGGCTGCAAACTAGCCTAGCTCAGCACAAATTAATGGAAGTGAATATGGACCACTAGCCTAGCTGTTGGACAAAAACACCTCTCTTGAGTTTTAAGCTAGGGGAGAGGTATGCTAGGCTATGCTAGTGTAACAGAGGTACCGTGTGTCTATCCTACAGTCACGATGGACAGTGTTGAAGTGACTGTGGACGGCAGCGGTACTGCAAGTAAACTCACTCCCCAGAGGCATCCAGACCCATTACTTAGAAGTGAATTCACCTCTTGGTATAGTGGTCTGTGATGCCGCCCGCGGCGCGGGAGACCGAGACCGGGGTTCAACTCCCACTCGGGGCATGTAAAATAAGACCGGTTACAGTGGTGCCGTGACCCGGATGCCCTGGATGGTGTGAGTTTAGGGGGGTGAGTGTAACGGAGGTACTGTGTGTCTATCCTACAGTCACGATGGACAGTGTTGTGAAGTGACTGTGGATGGCAGCGGTACTGCAAGTAAACTCACTCCCCAGAGGCATCCAGACCCATTACTTAGAAGTGAATTCACCTAGGGCGGTTAGGTGGCCGAGCGGAGATTGCGTTCGTCACCAGCCCCGGAGCTGTGAGCTGGATTCGCCTGTTCGAATCCAGCTCACAGCTCCGGGGTTGTCACCAGCTTGGCTGGCCGTCTGCACTAATACAATTGGCTGTATTAGAGGGTGGGAGAAGCTGGCGGGGTGGGTCCGGGTCGTTGTAAACAGCGACTCCTACAGTTCGGTCGGGGCGCCTGCTAAGCGTGGATAGGACTCGAGGGGGATAGTGTGGTCCTCCCACACGCTACGCCCTCTCGATGAGAATCCGCGCTGCCAGGTGAAAAGAAGCGTGATTGGCTGGACGTGTGTCGGAGGAAGCACGTGGTAGCCTCCACTCTCCCAGATGATCTGACTGTGGGGGGTAAGTGCGCAGCGACCAGGAAGGGACTGGGAATTGGCATACGACTAACATTGGGATGGGAGAAAATCGGAGGAAAATGGAGGGGAAAAAAAAAAAAAAAAAAAAAAAAAAAAAAAGTGAATTCACCTCTTGGTAAAGTGGTCTGTGATGCCGCCCGCGGCGCGGGAGACCGGGGTTCAACTCCCACTCGGGGCATATAAAATAAGACCGGTTACACTAGCTTGCAGTCGGATAGCTTTCTGCTCCACAGAAGACGGTAAGCTCATTTCCCATAACATTGGCGTGCTCCAACACCTACGGGAGACTGCAATTCAAAACTGGCCCCTACAAATGTCCTAACCCAGTTGTACAATAAAGACCAAGCATGGCTTTGTCAGTATTCCAACGTACCCAACCCCCCCCCCCCCCACCTCCAATGTACAGCCCCACCCAACCCCACCCCACCTACCCAACCTCCTCCAATGTACAGTTTCTATGTCAAATGTATGTCAGTATTCCAATGTACAGTGTGTGTCCCCCCTACCCAACCCCCCCCCCCCCCACCTCCAATGTACAGCCCCACCCCACCTACCCAACCTCCTCCAATGCACAGTGTCTATGTCAAATGTATATACACTCTTTTTCTGGATTTTTTTAGTATCACAAACAGTACTGTATTTGAAAATCTGGTATGTCATAAATGTATAGATGTAGCAGTACTGTCTTATCTGTATGTCGTGTGTGTCATATGATGAATTGAAAATGGGGGACCCTGATGGAAACAAGACGAAAGTCTTTCTCAGGTCTGCATCCTCTTAACAATTGTATGTATTGAGCTGTACTGTACTGTACCCATTCTGCAATCTGTTAATAAACTTTTCAATCAATCAATCAAAACTCCTTTTACCTTACTAAATAAAAGAAAAATAAGGATATATATTCCTCTTTGCTACATCTGATGCAATGTTTCCTTTTTGCACAAATTAATGGAAGCGGATACGGACTACTAGTGGTCCATATCCATTTGTTTGTACACACAGAAAGGAAATTGGTGTCTACCTTCTTGTCTCGACTCTGGAGAAGATGGTAAGCACATTTCCCATGTCTGTGTGTTCCTGTAAACAAAATGAGCCTCCACTGGGGGCAGAGTGGCTAAAACGGTTTGATTAATTGATTGATTGGTGGGTATTATTGCGTTAGGACATTTACTGTACATTGGAGGGGGTCGGGTTAGGACATTTACAGGGGCCAGTTTCGAATTGCAGTCTCCCGTAGGTGCTCTTTGAGAGTGGTTTTGAAAGTGGATAGTGATTCACATTCCTTTACAGCTGTGGGTATGGCGTTCCACATTGATGTGGCATAATTGCTAAACGTGTTTTGTCCCTTGTTTGAGCCGAATATGGGTTTCACATGATTTTTGGAGCTCCCTCTGGTGTTGTGGTCGTGGTATTCACTAACCTTTGGGAAGTATTTTGACATGTACATGGGTACCTTAGTCGTGTAGTTGGTCATGAGCAGTAAAACTCCTGTTTTTATACATAATCAGATTGTTTTTAGTAATACTGTGTATGAGGGGTCTCAAACTCACGGCCCGCGGGCCAATTGCGGCCCGCTGGATGATATTTTGCGGCCCCCTACTTGACATCAAAGTTTAATTAAAAAAAAAATTATTTTATAATTTTTTTTGTGGGACTTGTACAGCACTTTGTTCAACTTTGTCAGTGCTGTAAAGTTTAAACCTTTTTAAATCTTAGACAAACAAAACACTTGAAATGAAATATTGTAAGCCGTCATTTGAGGCTTGATAAAAGCAGCACAATGAACACAAATATGCCAGTGCCGAGTCCGACCTCATCTTAAATAACAAACAGCATTGCTTGTTGTAGTTAACAAAGAGAGGCAGAGTTGATTTAGCACAAAAAAAAAGTAATCGTATATATAATATTTGATGCGGCCCAGCCTCACCCAGACTCTACCTCCAGCGGTCCCCAGGTAAATTGAGTTTGAGACCCCTGGGTTCCGGTAGTGGGCAGCTTGAATTGCCAGGTCCTAAAACCAACGTTTTAAGGAGATCTTTTATTTTTAGAGCATTAACTCTTTGGAATAACCTGCCTCAAAACCTTTGCTGCATTTACAGTAGATTCACTTTAAAAAATAATCTTAAATTATTATTAAAGTATTTTTGTTTTACACTGTAATGTAATTTTAGCTATCTTAATTGTTAGTTTCATTATGCATTGTGTGTACTGACTTTTAATAATTTTGTTTTTGCAATAATAGTTTTTGCATGTTTTTTTTCTGTGTGTGGACCCCAGGAAGACTAGCTGGCTGCTATGGCACCAGCTAATGGGGATCCTTAATAAAATCAAATCAAATAGTGTATCTTGTAGACCTGGCCCATTGCAAGTTGCTGTACTCTGTCGTCTACTCTAAGCCATCCTAGGTTGTCAAAGTGGGCAGGGGTGAGGTGGGTTCTAGGAGTAAGGTCAAGCAGTAGTCTGACCAGTTTGTTTTGTGATGTTTGTAATTTTGTTTTTAGCGCCTTTGAGGTGCTTTGGTACCATGAGGTGCAGCTAACGTTACTGTCCAGTGTCCATGCAAACCACTCGTCGAAGGGCTAACGTTAGCTCACGTTAATTACCCCCTGTGTATAGAGCATTATTTTCAGATAACTAACAGCACACCACGTCATGTATGATCCATTACAGCTAACGTTTTGACGGGAGCTAGTTAACATTAGCTAGTTAGCCAGCTAGCTAGTAGTACCGGTGAATCATGTTGGTAATTGATTTCGGTCCACTAACGTTAGCGAGATTGGCCTACGTTCCGTTACATATTCATAATCATGAGAAGGATAGGAGTCTGAGGCGGGGATGTCGAAAGACGACGCTAAACATTTATTAATGTTAAACTCTGTTGACGTTGAGCTAACAGTTAGTGTGCTGACAGGAAAGTAACAAACAATATGGTCCGTGCGGAACCCTTATCCCCAACACATAGTTCTGTGGGTGGTTGTTGACCTTCCACAAAAGATGAATTGTTTAAATGTATGTTTAATCCAGTAAGAATAGCACTAGGCTATATAACATACATCTGTGCAAGTAGATTACATTACATTAAATGTAAGGACTTTGGACTACTTAAAATAGACTCCCCCTTCCACCTGATGGACATATATCACCTGTACTACTAATATTAATGATCTATATACATATAGAACTGCTCCACATGGATTTTAATATATCATGCTTTAAGTACTGTAGTTTTAATGTAGTTGGTGTTTATTTTTTTTTATATAGTGGTCTTTTTACTGTAGTTTTAACAAAGCTGTTTTTTTTATAGTGGTGAGTGTCTATGTATTGTGACTGTATGTTTGTCTTTTAACCACTGCACAAATGAAGTTCCGAAAAGAAAAGAAAGTCATTTTGAAGTTGAAGTTTGAAGTACATAGGCCTATTCATAATCATGAAAGTTTATTTGGAAGTATTTTTTATTCTGTACTTAGTTTGAAAGTGGTCAGACAGTTACCTCTGTGTGTAATACAGACAGTCTTCACACATTCATAAATAACACTTACAGAAAATCTGATTTGTGCACTGTAATAAAAGACGTTTTGTTCAATGGGATTTTTATTTTTTTTTATTTACAGAATACGTGATATACCGTGAACCGGGGTATTTTTGCCCAAGGTTATCATACCTTCAAAATGTCATACCGGCACATGCCTAACTACGACTATGCTTGCACCTCATGGTACCAAAGCACCTCAAAGGCGCTAAAAACAAAATTACAAACATCACAAAACAAACTGGTCACTAGAACCCACCTCACCCCTGCCCACTTTGACAACCTAGGATGGCTTAGAGCAGTGGTTCTCAACTGGTCTAGCCTCGGGACCCAACATTTTCCTTAGTCATTAAGTCGCGACCCAACATTTTTAACCACTATGATTTATGTAAAAGAAAAAATATTTGCAGTAATACGCAATCTTTCAAAACATGAAAAGAAAAAGTGCAACAAAAGTGCAACTATTGCTAAAAACCCAATGAAATAAAAGAATAATAAATAATATATGGTTCTTAGCAGATTTCTTAGCTTAACATAACAGACCTAAATTTGGGGGAACTAATGGGATAACTGAGTTTGCAACAAAAGTGCAACTAGGGCTAAAACCCAATGAAATAAAATAATAATAAATAATATGCTTCTTAGCAGATTTCTTAGCTTAACATAACAGACCTACGTTTGGGGGAACTAATGGGATAACTGGGGTTGCAACAAAAGTGCAACTAGGGCTAAAAACCCAATGAAATTAAATAATAATAATAAATAATTATGCTTCTTAGCAGATTTCTTAGCTTAACATAACAGACCTACGTTTGGGGGAACTAATGGGATAACTGGGGTTGCAACAAAAGTGCAACTAAGGGCTAAAAACACAATGAAATAAAATAATAATAATAATAAATAATATATCCTTCTTAGCAGACTTCTTAGCTTAACATGCAGGGAACTAATGGGATAACTGGGGATGATGTTTGCTCCTGACAAGAGTCTCAAAGTCTGGGGTGATGGTAGACAAAGCAACTCTGAGGTCATGCTCAATGTCCAATCTGTTCCTCCGCTTTGTCTTCAGCTGGACCAGAGCTGAGAAGCCACTTTCACAAAGATAGGTAGTGGAAAAAAAAAAGTAAAAAAAAAAAAATTCCTTTTTTTTTTTTTTTTTTTTTTTTTTACACACACATCCGCGACCCACTCAAAATGGCCCCGCGACCCACTTTTGGGTCGCGACCCACCAGTTGAGAAACACTGGCTTAGAGTAGACGACAGAGTACAGCAACTTGCAATGGGCCTGGTCTACAAGATACACTACACAACTAAGATACCCATGTACATGTCAAAATACTTCCCAAAGGTCAGTGAATACCACGAACACAACACCAGAGGGAGCTCCACAAATCATGTTAAACCCAGATTTGGCTCAAACAAGGGACTAAACTCGTTTAGCAATTATGCAACAACAATGTGGAACGCCCTACCCACAGCTGTAAAGGAATGTGAATCACTACCCACCTTCAAAACCTCTCTAAAAGAGCACCTACGGGAGACTGCAATTCGAAACTGGCCCCTGTAAATGTCCAAACTCAACCCCCTCCAATGTACCGTACTGTATTGTACCCATTCTGCAATCTGTTAATACAATTTTCAATCAATCAATCAATTAGTAGGGACGACCAAGCCAGAGGTACCGCTGACAGCTGGAGTCGATCCCAGAGTCTCTGCGGTGCTTAGTCCACTGCGCTACCCAGCCGCACCACAGTATATGCTATTTGATCATGTGGTAAATTCCCACAGACTTTCTACAATAATTTGAGGTTATTGTAGTACAACACAATGAGATTGATTATCTGGAAGGAGGAGGAAGGATTCATACTTGTAGAATTGTTGGTCTCCTCATCTGACTTAGCAGATGAGGAATAAAACGTGTACACCAGACAAACCAGAACTGTAGTTCAACTCAGCTGATTTATTGGAGTCAGGGCCAAGAGTGAATAAAAGGTTGCCTTTTACATACAAAAGATTATCAGAGAACATTAACAGAGCTGTCTGTTGTACAGAAATATCACAATCAGGTTTGCATCTCAAACCTCAATAATGTACATGAAACAGTCGGTAACATAATCTGAACATACATTGACCATGCTGCACACATTTATACATGAGTAAATCTGGTTTCAGATATTAAGGATTTACACTAAACTTTAAACAACAAATGGTGTTTCCCATGTATTTTACTCACATAAAATGCAAACAGCACAGCAGTCTCTCTCTGGTTGAGGGGTGGTGGAGCCCCCAGACCCCCTGGGTTGGTGTCTGGTCTGAGAGCTCTCGAATTACAATTTGTCTCTTCCTTATATACCCAACTTCTAGCCAAAATAGAATCCAGTTCACTATTACAGTTGATCCAATCATGCATCTCCTGTGGGCGCCTTCTGTGAGCGGTGTCCGGTGGGCGCTGGCAGCCCCTCCCTCTGGGTTTCTCTGTGTGTCTTCTCACGGGGGGGGGCTGGCCTGATGTCCTTCTGGTGGGGGGTGTGAATACACTTTGGGCCAAATTACCATATAGTACTAATCTGATCACAGAGTGGGGGTGAAGAGTAGCTCTCGTCACCCCTGCTAGTTGGCAGAGTAGCTGTGATGACTTCTTTAACACGAGTGTAATCACCCTTCAAACCTTATTTCCAATATTATGGTTTACTCTTTTGATACTAAACAGTTGATTAATAGATCCATGACTCTTCAGCATGTAATCAGCATTTACATACAGTCAGTTTGAGTGAGGGCTTTGTGACTTGTAACTATTCCCCTATATACCATTTGGGTATGCAGCCTTCTCATGCGAGGGGGTTGGTGTGAAATGTCTGTCTCTCCTACATTATGACTTTCTAATTATTCACACATATTATTTATGAAATTCAACTCAATATTACCACATTTCCCCGTTTTGACGATTCTTATCGTCACATATGATATATTGACTTGATTTTCTATACATTCTAACCATACATAATAAAATTAATTTTTTCCCAAATTAAAATTCATTTTTTCAAAATGTCTCCATTTTTTCTTTTTCCAATCTAAACATTACACTTTAAAGTCTAATCAATCACAATTTTTTAAGATTACAGTATCCGTTTACATGATCTGGGGAGGACACAGAAATTATTATTCATTCTTTCATACATTTTGCTTCTCCTCTCCTGTTAATTCCTTTTCCAAGTCAGCCCAATCACATTTTGCATAATCAACTCAGTTGGTCTTCTCACCTCTCCCCCCTTTATGAACATCCCATGGACATAACACCTACCACCCCTGCGCACAGACGGACAGGGAGGGCGGAGCATCACTCAAGGGAAAAAAAATTTCACCAGAAATTATCGGCCATAACCTACACCTAATAACCTACCTATGTGTATGTGTTTAGTTTAGTACTCTTGCGTTGTGTCATAATCTATACCAGTTGTTACCGTTCAGTCACCTCCCGTTCAACATACCAATCAATCACACAGAGGCCCTTGTTCAACGCTTTGGTTGCACAGTCTCCGACCGTTTTCGCCCCCCCCCCCCCCCCTCCACCCCATGTCGGCCAGCCTCAGCTGAAGCCAATGTTTGTAGGCCTGTGACTTCGTTATATTCCGTCCCATGACTGTATTTCCATGGATCTACAGACGAACGACTCTGTCAGTCTGGAGGTTTGTCTCAAACCCCCGGCCTTTGTATCCGGGGCTATATCGAAGGAGGGGCAGCGTCACAAGCGACCTCTCTCCACAATCCAACAATCTCCCACAGGAACTGACTGAACGGGTTCACACCATCATGTCATAATCTAATGAAATGTATTCCTACACATTTTTCCCATGATACCTCCACTTGTGATGGTCCATCCCCCCCCTCCGACTGAACTGCAAGGGAACAAAAACACAAAACAAATTTTCTTTACACAATATGTCAAATATTTCTCAAGAGAAGCCAAATGTTTAACCATTATGCAAACGTAATGGGACCACTTAACTGCCATCGATCTGATCCAATGTATTCCATCCTCGATCTGTCCCAATGCATCTCATTCTCCAACCGTCCTCTCACCAGATCATAACAGAGAAATTTAAGAAACAAAAGGCAAATAATCAAAAAAAACATTCCAACAGATGTGAAAGCAAATCAATGAAATTAACCAGCTCCAACCGCAGACCACCTTAATGGTTATTTAGAAAGAAAAGAAAATAAATCAAAACTCTACACCCAAACCCTTCATACCTAAAACAGTAAATCAATGAAATAAAATAAAAACCAGGTTTTCCAAAACCACCCATTCAACATCTTATCACCCAACCGTACCATTCACACATGTCAGTGACTTCGACACCTCTTAAGCCAGCACATTCACCCTCTACAGGCCCCATTCACACCCAATCAGGCCACACAACCATAGATCAAAAATAGAAAAGAAATCTAAATTCAATACCCTCATCCAATTGATTACATCCACCCAGACATATCATACTTAAACACATTTTGATATTTTTAAGACTAGTTTCACCTTGAGTGAAAGCTAAGTTGTGTGTGTGTATGTATGTGTCGATCAGATTGCGTGAACGTGTGCCTGTGTGTGTCTGTGTGTGTGCGTGTCTGTGTGTGTGTGTGTGTGTGTGTCTGTGTGTGAATGGGTAATCAAGGCCTCCTGGCCCCCATCCCCCGCTCAATCATTCACTGAAATCAAAAGGACATCTCAATCTCACACATACATACAAAAATTAAATTTAAATAAAAGTAGTATCTGTACCAAAATAAAACTTAACACTTTGAATATGACCTACTCAAACGCTTTCATCCAATTTCTCATAGTCACATTCATTCGATCCTGAACATTTAGAGTTAGAAAAGAAATAAAAGCAAAACCCAATTTAACATCATCCACGCTTCATTCATATTATAAACATATACTTCCTTTCATACACTCATTAATCAACCAACAGACAGACAAACAATGTTAGTTCCCCTGCGCTCATCTCTTCTGCTCTCTCATCAGGCTACACTCATCCCTGGCTAATACAATTCACACTTAATTTCTACACTCCTACCTACTGCCAGAGAGAGTCTAGGAACTCTCCCTCAACGACAGAACCTCAAAGCATTCCTAGTACTTTGAGAGCCTACCGTTATTCCCCCTAACCAAAAAGCTAGCCCTTCAAAAGTCATAACCCCATTGAACGACTACCTCCCTGATTGTCTCACTCATTGACCCAGCTGTGTTTTGTATTAGCACGCTTCCTGTCACACTTTCCTGTCACTTCCTGGCCCCCTGGCCCAGTACCCCCACTTCCTGTCCTCTGCTCTAAAAATAACGCCATCTGTTACCTCACTTTGACTGTTCCCTCCTATCTCCACCTGTGGCCTCTTTCCTGTTGCATCTAATCTCACGCCATCCTGTCATAAAAAACAGCCACCGTAACAGCTGCCCATCTCGACCCCCCTGGGCCGTTTACTGCTTAGTAAAGATAGCCTGGGTCACTCCTGTGAGTTTCCGCGACCTCCCTGTAACTTCAACAGAAGGATTAATCATTTCATACACAAATCATCTATCAAACATTTATAATAACTGCTAAAACACAATCTTACATCATAGCAGCTTCCAAACAACCCCCTGTCACTAAATTATCCCACTGTGACCCAAGGATTTGCAAATGGCATTTAAAGACATAACATTCTAACAGTATTTCAACATAGCAATGAAACTCATTAAGGATTAATAAAAACAATCATTTCGATCACTGTAAACACAACCATATCAAAACTTGTCCTTGCAGCAAGCCTCCATCAATAAATTATCCTACAAGTCGGAGGCTTGTGTCAACATTTTAACACTGTATTAAAGATTTACCAATCTAAACCAAGCATAAACACATGTCCTAACCATATTAACAGTGTATTAACGATTTAACAACCTAAAACAAGCATAAACAATTGCACTCTAAACAGATTTTAAAAATCACATCTTCACAAAACAATATTTATGCATACTACCAACACAAGCATCTTTCATTTAGAAAAACATTATTAGTGGTTAGGTCCAAATGCTCCTTTCTCCATACACGTGTGATAAATTGATTTTACTGCAAGCAACATGTAACTCTAGTGTAGAGCCACTTTCCAAATTCAGCCTATAGCTACTCTCAAACTCCCGTTTATCTGTGTACCACGTATGATTGAGCTGTACTTATTTTTAATCAATCCCTACTCATTCCCCCCTGGATAAAAATATTCCTGTGTCAAACGTGCGTATGTAAACCAACCACTAACAATGATACATTTCTTTCCCATGTATGTACAGAGCCTGTGCACTTGTATCAAATCGCCAATGTACTAACAAAACTGCTTTCTCACACAGACAACAAGGCCCCACCAACAAATTATAATCTCCCATAAATCTGAGACCTGTGTCCACATAATAACAGTGTACTAAAGATTTACCTCATACAAACATCTTAAAACAATCAAATCACATTTGTACATCCTAAAAAAGCACATTATTTATCAGTCAAGTTCCCACCATGCTAAGTCTCATAACTGTAAACAGGATATTCTGGGAACGCCTACCACTGTATACAGGTGACATGTGACTATAATGTAGACGCTTTAATCAAAATATGACGCAAGTGATATGCCTTGGATAAGACTCCCCCTGTGTAACATATTTATTGCCCATTTATTACAAGTACAATGTGTGTCTGGTATATGAATCCCAGTGTAAGTTAAGGGCATGTATTTTAAATCATCCCACCACATGCTACACCTATATAATTTGTAGTAATACCACCAAAACCCACTCCCAGAACATTGTTTACAACCCACAGAATGCACAATGCACAATACACAAACACAACCATTTTACAAAATGCAGAATATTCCCTTACCCGTTATTTCTGTCCCCCGAGCGAACTATCACGAATGCAAATAGACCCAATCCACGCTGTACCGCGTATGCGCAGTGGCAACCGAAGCGACTGCTATAACGTCGCTTACGACAACCAAAATCTGCCACGACATTCATAACATGCCCCGATATTCATAATCTGCCACGACATTCATCACGTTCTCTACCCCTTCCCCAACATCATTCTCAAAACTCGAAACGTAACATATGCCGCCCCCAAACGCCACAAAACACCGGCACGCAAGCTAACTAGCTTAGCCAGCCCTAATGCGACGTTCAAGGCCCTCACGGGAGCCGTGCCTTTCAAGATCCGTTCATCCACGCAATTCGCTCAGTACCAACCAAAGCATAAACAATTCACACAAGCTTAAAATAGCCAACCACTCTAACAGAAAATAATTTTCAAAGCACTCACACCAACCAACGCCGCACATATAGTTCAACACGAATCCTCTCTCCTACCTACTCCGCCACACTCCATAGCACCGCGAACGTTACATACTCTCCACAACACTATGACGTCAACAAGCAGCTTCTCCTTAATATCAAACACTATCGCTACCGCATCAATAATAACCCCCAAAACGGCAACAATCTCGCCACCCTACGTCTCGATCCGCTTCTTACCTGTAATCGCCGCCACAGTGTTTAAACAATTCTCTCATAACGCCATCGTAACGTCCCCAGTTTCACCGCGGACTCTTCCCACAGAGCTAAGCTAGCTAGCCCCAACCACCAGCAGGGACTCGCCTCAAACATATGTCCGTTGGTCATTAAAATATCATAACAAAACAACAATAAACCCCCACGTTTCGCCAATCATTCATAACCACAGCCATAGTCCCCCATACAATTCCTAACCATAGCCATAGTCCCCATACAACCATTAAGCACTTATCAGTCAGTTCGACCGAATTGTTTTTGTATCACAGCGAACGTAATTAATCAACAGGCCGGTTTCGCTCAAGAATAAAAAGGATATTATGCCTAAGGACGGCAAATATATCTTCATTTAAAACAGGCCGACTGGTCCCCCAGACTTCAGTCCGTCCAACGTCAAGCCTTATCTTGAACACGCCGGCACCCTACACTTCTATTAATTACTACGTTTTTATCCTGTAATCGCACAGACCCCTGCGCTGATCATGCCAGGGTCTAACAATCTTTCACCATACTTGACTTGCATGTTCTGAAATAGTAACAGAGCCCTTAGCCCGACGCATTTATGCCCATACTGACCCACTCACGGTCCCCGTCCCGCCTATTCTGTGGCTACAAGCAGGGTCATAATGCACATTGGACACAGCTCTCCTTCCATTTCAGAACAATCAAATCTCCCCAACTTACCCGCGCCCTCTTCCTGAGAATAATTTTAGGGCAATTACATACACAGAACGCGCCCCTGTCGTATACACCAGAATAACCGTGCTTCCTAGCAAGAAAAGCCTCTTACCTGCCGTCATGCGACGCCACCCCCGTTATACCATGACCAGATAGTCTGTGCGGCACCAATACGCAATCACATTACTATAACATGAGGCCTTGTAATTACTCCAACTTCCCCGTACAGTTCATAAAGTATATTCCATACGAGTTAACCAACCCAACCCCCGTGGCCCGCTGGGCCGAGACCGGCCTCCTGTGTCTGAATAAACATACAAACATAAAAAGCCCACGTTTGCATGTTCACTGCACAACAAGCGCGATCGTCATACCTCCGGACATCCTAACCTAAGACACCGCACCCCCCAACCCTGCATGCAAAAGCCATATTCACCGTGGGCCCCAAACAGCGGCGTACACAACCAACCTTCATCCTGTCCCTCTCTCTCCTCCATTCAGACAACAAGCCCATCTTCTATCACTCCAAACGCAGCAACACCCCAGCTCTTTGCCCCGTGTCCCCAACACACCGCAAGGTCCAGATATGATACATATGACAAGACCCTACCGCACCTTTTCAGGGGGAGACACAAAGGATGGGAAGCACGGCACCATTTCTGTGGTAAATTCCCACAGACTTTCTACAATAATGTGAGGTTATTGTAGTACAACACAATGAGATTGATTATCTGGAAGGAGGAGGAAGGATTCATACTTGATAGAATTGTTGGTCGAATAAAACGTGTACGCCAGACAAACCAGAACTGTAGTTCAACTCAGCTGATTTATTTGAACCAGGGCCAAGAGTGAATAAAAGGTTGCCTTTTACATACAAAAGATTATCAGAGAACATTAACAGAGCTGTCTGTTGTACAGAAATATCACAATCAGGTTTGCATCTCAAACCTCAATAATGTACATGAAACAGTCGGTAACATAATCTGAACATACATTGACCATGCTGCACACATTTATACATGAGTAAATCTGGTTTCAGATATTAAGGATTTACACTAAACTTTAAACAACAAATGGTGTTTCCCATGTATTTTACTCACATAAAATGCAAACAGCACAGCAGTCTCTCTCTGGTTGAGGGGTGGTGGAGCCCCCAGACCCCCTGGGTTGGTGTCTGGTCTGAGAGCTCTCGAATTACAATTTGTCTCTTCCTTATATACCCAACTTCTAGCCAAAATAGAATCCAGTTCACTATTACAGTTGATCCAATCATGCATCTCCTGTGGGCGCCTTCTGTGAGCGGTGTCCGGTGGGCGCTGGCAGCCCCTCCCTCTGGGTTTCTCTGGCTGGCCTGATGTCCTTCTGGTGGGGGGTGTGAATACACTTTGGGCCAAATTACCATATAGTACTAATCTGATCACAGAGTGGGGGTGAAGAGTAGCTCTCGTCACCCCTGCTAGTTGGCAGAGTAGCTGTGATGACTTCTTTAACACGAGTGTAATCACCCTTCAAACCTTATTTCCAATATTATGGTTTACTCTTTTGATACTAAACAGTTGATTAATAGATCCATGACTCTTCAGCATGTAATCAGCATTTACATACAGTCAGTTTGAGTGAGGGCTTTGTGACTTGTAACTATTCCCCTATATACCATTTAGGTATGCAGCCTTCTCATGCGAGGGGGTTGGTGTGAAATGTCTGTCTCTCCTACATTATGACTCTCTAATTATTCACACATATTATTTATGAAATTCAACTCAATATTACCACAATCAATTATCATGTGACATTTGTGCCCAATATCAAAATCCTAAGATTATAAGACGGGGTCAAAACCTGTCTCTGTTGCGGTCGGCTTCTTCATGCTGCCAGCCAGCCGCTTCAAACAGGCCAGTCTGCTCTTCATGCGACATCGGACAACAACCTGAAACGGTTAACACTTTGAGTGCCCATGCGTTGAGTGCCAACGACGAGAAATCTCGTTATTTAATCGTTATTGCTTTTATTAGCGATATCCATTCATTTTTCATCAATCCAGCCTCACGTTATCATTGGGACTGGCTCTGACCTCGAAAAGGGCAAATACCGCTCCCCTATCGTCTCCCGGATGGTAATGCACCCATTGGATTGGACTCAATGGAAATGCATGGGGGGGAAAAACCCCGGATTCCACATTTTACTTCTCAGGCACGAGATGATTGCATTCATTGGGGACCCTCAGAGAGAGCAGTGTGGAATATGTGTTTCGAGGTTGGATCGTTGGATCAATAAATGCGATGGATATTTGGAATGGCGATCAGGAATTGGAATAATCTTTTTGCAGAACATCTGATGTGAGGTAAGGAATCTATTTTACCAGTCTTGGGGTAATCAGATGTTTTCTTTCACATATTTCACAACGTGTCCCCTATGTGGGTATGTGTGTATATGACCTTAGCGCTGACCAGGTCATAGATAATCGATTTTTCAGCCTGCTTCTCTAGCGTGCATAAGTACACATATACTATCGATAATCTAGCGTTTATTTGAAAACAATTCATAAATCAGCCGGAAAATGACAACGTGTTGTGTGTATTACACTAAAGAGCTATTATCGCGGAATCTTTTTATTTTTCTAGAAATTTTCAAAAACTTCCGTTTTTCAAAACGGTATAAAACGGAAATGTACAGATGAAAAAACTATCCGTTTCGTACAGGTTGACTGCAAGCAAGTCATTGATAAGCGACGGGCATATTAGAATATAGAAATAGCTCCGCGAAAATCATGAAATATTGGAAAATCAGTCCCAAAAGGCTGGCATTCAAGCGATAAATCGTGCGCCCCCTGCTGGCACTCAATGTGTTAAGAAGCGAACGGTAAGGTAGTGTTTCACTGAGGAAAAGCCGGTCCCCAAACGTTTTCATGTTAAAGAAACACGGCACAATTTAAAGAGACATTGAATACAAACTGGTAGGCTTTTACTCTTAGCACGAAAAATCACAATTCATTTGACTGGGATTCACAGAATTTTGAAAGAACAAGTTATTTATTTGCTGTGAATGCTGTAGCCTACATGGCGGTAATGTTCCCAGGCCGTGTGCTGTAAACAGTATGACTCAAAACGTTATCCAGGGGAATTTACACATGGATACGTAACGTGAAGCAACATTCATGTCGACAGAGAGGCCTGTTGGTTTGGCTGGGAGCACATTAGCCTAAGGCTACTGGACAGTGAGAGTGTGTGTGAGTGTGCGCACGCGCGCGCGTGTGTGTGTGTGTGTGTGTGTGTGTTTGTGTGTACCTTGCGTGCAGCCTGCTGCCGCTTCCTGAGGGCTCTGTGTCTCAGCACCAGGTGTCCAGTAGAGTGGAGGAGGAGACTCCATCCTTCCAGCTCTGACAGATACAAGACACAGCATGTAAAGACAACACAACAACAGATACAAGACACAGCATGTAAAGACAACACAACAACAGACAGATACAAGATACAACATGTAAAGACAACACAACAACAGACAGATACAAGACACAGCATGTAAAGACAACACAACAACAGATACAAGATACAACATGTAAAGACAACACAACAACAGACAGATACAAGATACAACATGTAAAGACAACACAACAACAGACAGATACAAGATACAGCATGTAAAGACAACACAACAACAGACACCTGCAGGATACAGCATGTAAAGACAACACAACAATAGACAGATACAAGGCACAGCATGTAAAGACAACACAACAGACAGATACAAGATACAGCATGCAAAGACAACATAACAACAGACACCTGCAGGATACAGGTGAAACCCTAATTCATGCTTTTGTCTCATCACGTCTAGACTACTGTAATGCACTTTTTTCAGGCCTACCTAATTCAAGCATCAAAAATCTTCAACTCGTGCAAAATGCGGCTGCACGGATACTAACTAAAACTAGAAAATGTGATCACATCACAGCAGTTTTGTCCACTCTACACTGGCTTCCTATTCAAGCCTGATCTGACTTTAAAGTGCTACTCCTCACCTACATTTTTTTAAATGGGCTTGCACCGCTCTATCTATCCGATCTCATCTCCCGATACTCGCCCGCTCGTGCTCTGCGCTCACAAAATGCGGAGCTTCTATCGATTCCTAGGGTTAAAAAGAAATACGCCGGCCACAGAGCCTTTGTCTACCGCGCTCCCTACCTGTGGAACAAATGACCTGCCGTCGTCAGGGGCGCCTGCTCTGTCGAAGCTTTTAAATCCCTGCTTAAGACCCATCTTTTCTCTCTCTCCTTCAACCTACCCTGATCTCACCTGGTCGGGGACTGACTTTTAGATTAATCTGTCTAGTTTAGTTAGGAATCGATGTCTATTTTCTCCCATGTCTGCAGAAAAGCAGAGCAGAACCTTTTAACCTCTGTCTCTGTCTCAACCGGTCCCATGGAACAGCTTCATACCGCAGTGCTGAACCTTCTGAGCGACTCCTCCTGCCCCCACGGGGCATACAGCCCTGAGCTATTGTCTTGTATCTCATCCTGTATCCATACGCTTGCAGTAGTTCTATCTATTACTCTATTTCACAATTTTTTTTTTTTTTTTTTTTTGATCCACTTTTTCTCCCATTTTCTATATTTTCTCCCATCCCAATTTCGTATCATCCAATTCAACCCTCCCCTGTCACGAACGCTGTTTCTTGCCTCCCACAAGCCGGCTGCAGTGAGGACTAAGTCATACATAGCACAAGTCCCCTCCGGTACTTGAGGTAACAGCAGTCGCATCTTTTCACCTGCGCAGCTCGATCTATCAGTGTCGAGGAGTAACGCGTGGGAGGCTCACGCTGCCCCCGAAACTTCCTGATTCTACTGCGCAGGCGCACCAACCGACTTGTAGGAGTCGCTTGTTCACAACGTTCGATCCCCACCCTTCAGTTTTTCCCTCCCCGTAATACGGCCAATGTGTATTACTGCGGACGACCAGCCAAACTGAAAAACAATGTGGAGAGCTGGATTCGAACACGCGAATCCTAGCGTCTCCACACTGGTGGCGAGTGCCTTAGACCACTACACCACCTAGCCGCCACAATTTTCTTATATACTATGATTCTACTGTCACCATGTATGCATATGCTCACTACATGTATTTATTGCTCCATCTCCGCCCACTACAAACATGGGAACTCTCTAACCCCTGTCCCCCCCCATCTCTCTGAGTGCTTGTCTCGTAGTGCTGCCCAAGGTGGTGGATGTCTTGGGGTCTTGGCCAATTTCTTCTAATTTACATGCTATACTATGTTATTGATACTTATCTTGTCTAGCACAGTCTCTGGAGCGTAACAGTAAGAAGCATTTTGTATAAAAGTATTCTGTACTTCTGTATGACAACTATTAAAGAAACTTGAAACTTGAAGATTGCAGTGACTGTTCTATGTGCACCACCGAGGCCATGGATCAGCTTCTTACCGTCTTCTGTCCGTGGTCTGTCAACATGGTTTGTGGTCTGTCAACGTGGTTTCATTGCTGGGTTAAGTACTTCTACTCCATTCACATACTATGCTTACTTTATATATCTATTCTATTCACATATATGCTTACCACTTGTATCTATTGTTATGTCCGCCCACCACAATCACGCGAGCTGTCTAACGCCTGTCCTGTCTCCCTGTGAGTGGCTGTCCCGAAGTGATGACCGGAGTGTCGGACGTCCCGTGATGAAGACCGGGAGGATGCGACCCTCTCTGCGTGCCCTCCTGTCTCCCTGTCTCCGGCTGTCTCGTAGTGATGACCGGAGTGCTGGACGTCCCGCGATGATGACGGGGAGGTTGCGACCCTCTCTGCGCCGCCCCCTGTCTCCGGCTGTCTCGGAGTGATGACCGGAGTGTTGAGCGTCCCGTAATTAAGACTGGGAGGATGCGACCCTCTTTGCGCCGCCCCTGTGCCTCAAATATATCCGCTATCAGCTCTATCTTTAATCTTTCAAAATGTTCAGTTGCTAGTGCATGCACTCATCTGTGTTTCACTACACACATGAGTGCATGCTTACCAACTGTCCGTCTTCAACACTACTATCACCGACATCTAAGAAGGGAGATCCCCCTTGAATGGCCCTTCTAATGTTTCTTTCCTCCACATTGCCTGTGGTGCATTTTTTTCCTATTGCTAGGTTTTAGTGAGTTTTTCCTTACCTTCGCATGGGGTATGTCTGGGAGTGTTGCATTCATTTATTTAGCATTTATTTTAAATGTGTTGGACCTTCTGGTGTTCTTGTTTTGTTCTTGACTTATTGTGATGTTTCTTCTTGACTTGTTTAAAGAAGACGTGTCCGGCCCATGGGGACATTAACGTGTGTTGTCGGGCCTCACAAATAAATTTGATTTGATTTGATTTACAGCATGTAAAGACAACACAACAGACACCTGCAGGATACAGCATGTAAAGACAACACAACAGATAGATACAGGATACAGCATGTAAAGACAACACAACAATTTCCCAAAATGTTGGCGTGTTCCTTTAACTCAATGTACGCCAGACCCGAATAAAGTCGGGTTAACTCGCCGACGCTTGAGTGCCAAACCCGAGAAAAGTCGGGTTTTCATCGTTATTTTCGTTTATTTATTCGATATTTCCATTCATTATCCATCCAGGGAGCCTGGTGTTATCATTGGGAATGGGTCTGAGATCGCAAAAGTCCAATACCACCGTCTGGTAGGTTGCGGCCGGTATTGCACATCCTTTGAAACTCTGTGTATACGGGTGCGCGTCGATTATATAGGTCCGGGCGGACTTTTCCTTGTCGGGCAAGACGAGTGGTTAACGCATGGATTTATAAAAATCATACACTCCCGATTCATGTTCTTTGGTGGATTATGTTGGCGACACGATCGACATCAATACTTGGAATGGCGATCAGATACAGTAATTGGAATATTATTTTTGGGGTACATCCTAGTCAAGGTAGGGGCTATATGGTATCAATCTTGCGTTGATCCAATAATTCCTTCATTGTGATCAGAGCGTATGTGTGTAATGTACTGTGTAATGTATTCCGTTGGTGATGATCAAAGCATAAAAAAACGACCCCCCCCCCCCCCCCCCTTTCATGCATTCATGATGAAACATAATACCTATAATCTAGATTTGATTTGAGAATAGTAGCTGGTCCAGGCAAGAAACGCTTTTAGTAGAATACGCGCAGCCTTTTGGGAATTACCCTAGACCACTCTAAAACTATACTTATATTCACCACGGTATAAAACGGGAATGTATGGATAAAAGAATTATTGTTAGATACTCGATGTCAAATGGGCAATAGTATTATATCCATAGCTATAATATATAATATAGTTTTAGCCCTGCAAACACTGCCACGTATTCCTATACTTTAAAGCGTTGGCCTTTTAACCAACACAGTACACAGCGCCCTCTGGTGCTGATTGAGTTAATGATGGGGCATTCATTTAAAATTGTCAACAAATTGGATAGAACTTCTCAAGCAAAACGTTTTTAATAGAATATAATTGAACTCTAGCTAGAGGGTTAGATCCTAGAGGACATGAAAGACATATAAGATAAGAGATAAGGGTTAGATCCTCCCATTATAAAATGTTGTCATAAAACATGATGTTTCTCATAAAACATCACTGTGTAAATATAAAGCTGTAAACATGGTGGAAAGGAGAGAGAGAGTGTGTGTGTGTGTGTACTATAAACAGTGCACGTGGATCAGAGTAGGAGCAGGAGGAAGTCCTGCTAAGTGTCCGTGAGAGTTCTGTCAACCGTTCCCTTTTTCAGAGAAAACACACACACTCATATTTCACTAGTGAAGGAATTTAAGCGGCACGGTGGTGTAGTGTTTAACACTGTCGCCTCACAGCAAGAAGGTCCAGGGTTCGATTCCCGCTTGGGGACCAGGTTTCCATGATGCCAGGTACTCAGGTGGGGTATCTCCCAGGCCTTTCTGTGTGGAGTTTGCATGTTCTCCCCGTGCTCGCAAGGGTTTCCCCCCGATAAGATAAACCCAATGGAAAAACATGCACAACAGATCGCTAACGCTCTGGCGTCCTTGACGAAGACGGACAGGAGCACTTGGATTGGTCCCCGGGGCGCGGCTCACGTTGACGCCCTATCTGCTCCCGGCTGCCCATGGGGGGAAGGACAACGGGATGGGAAAAGTGCAGAGAGACATTTCATCTGCGACTCAGTGCATGTGTGTGTGTGTTCCTGTGGGTCGCCCATTTCGCCTGTGTGTGTTAAAACTGCATGACAAATAAAGACTTCTAGTCTAACAATTATTAATCTATGTTTTCCAATGTGTATATAATGTATATATCGGTGGGTGACAGCATCTGCTATTAGATATTAGTTGTAAGAGGACAGTAGCAGTCACTATGTCTGGCTCCAGTGGGGCTGCAGACAAGGGCCTGTTATCAGCTGAGCTCTCGAGCGAGCCAAGGTCATTGTATGCAGCCGGCACTGGGCTCTCACATGGTGGTGTGGTCACATCGTTTGGTAATATCGGCATCGCCGTTGCAATAGTGATTTGGGTCAAGGGTGCCGTTGCCATAGTAACAGTCACGAGAGAGAGGTCGACCCCGCGAGACTTGAAGACTGTAAGCTGTGGGGTCTTCAGGAGACTAAGCAGATTGAGACACGACGCACGCGCTAGCTTCGGCTAACAGGGAATGGTTGTTGGCTACGATGAGGCCCAGAACCATTGGACTAATAGCATAAGAGACAGTGGAGAAGAATGAATTAAGACTGTTCAAGGACATTACAGAGTTGGTTACATCTGGTACGGAGCTATGTTTATGAAAATAAACATGAGGATCTAAGGAAAGAGATCACGTTGCAGTGTCGTTTCTTCTGACCACGGATGTACTACCAGGGGTTGATACAGTGTGAGACAGCTAATGAGATATCCAAGTAAAATGACACAACGTGGAGGCCAGTCACGGAACAGCAGGTGACGAGTGAGAGAAATTATTAAAGGCTAGAAACACTGTTATCTAACACTAGTGATGTGACCCAGGCTGAACTTACACAATTACTTGGCAGCATTCAATACAAATCAATCATGGACAGGCAACGATGTTTATTTCGTTTTAAAATTTTCTTATTTTTGGGCGAAGATGTGTTAAAAATCACGGAGTGGATCCAATACAACTGAATCATGCTACAATATTAGGTAGGGAGAGTAGCAATGTTTCTCAACAACTGACAGGAACTCAAAATGTTGCCCATCTAGAATGTTTATTTTACACAAAGTCATGAAATACCACAATTTTGGTAATAATAATAATAAATTGGATTTGAAGAGAGAAGCGCCTTTCTCAGACTCAAGGACACTGTACAAGGAGAGAGAAGCTATATAAAAGAAAGGGTAGATAAAAATATATAGTAACAACAGGAAAAAACAAGTGAGATAAAAAAAAGGAAAGCAAGGTGCTGTCCAATTGGATGAAGTGGTAACAAGAAAGTTAACAAAAAACTAAAACTAAAAACAGAAAACAAAAACAAACAAACAAACAACAAAAACAATGGGATCTGTGGCTTAAAAGAAAAGAGTGGGCTACTTGGGAGCAGGGCCGTGTTGCGTGAAGGCAAGTGTGAACAGGTGTGTTTTTAGGTGTGTTTTGAAAAGGTTGATGGTGTCAGAGCCTCGGATGGAGGGGGAGAGGGAGTACCAAAGCCTGGGGGCAGCTACGGAGAAAGCTCTGTCTCCCAGTGTGGAACACCTGGTGCGGGGGATGGTGAGGAGGTCGGAGTTGGAGGAGCGGAGGCCCCGTGCTGGAGTGTAGGTGTGGAGTAGGTCGGTCAAGTAGGAAGGAGCCAACCCATGCAGGGATTTGTAGGTGAGGAGGAGGACCTTGTAGGGGATTCGGTAGTAGGTGATGTGCTGCCAGGGTTTTTCTGCGTGTGAGGACCCTCGCAGCTGAATTTTGGACGTACTGCAAGCAGGGACCGAAACTAAAGCCCGCCGCCCGCCAGGGGCGGTCTGTTTTTACCTTTAGGCGCATGACACTTAGAGGGCTGCCCGCCGTGTGGCGTGTAGACGTGTAGTTCATAACGATACTCTTGTGCGAGTACAGATTATAGCCGCTCGTCTTTTTTTTCTCCACCGCGAGATCGTTAAAAAACTACAAGTCCCACATTGCACTCAAGTCAACGGTCCAATCACAGTAGAGTGACGTGACTGGTTTCATGAGAAAAAAAAGCAAATGACCAATCGGAACCTCCCATTTGGCTTGTTTACTTCCGTCTGCTCTAGTCTATATCGGACCTCCATGAGCTAACGTTACTGTTTAAACAATGACCCAGTCAACTATTCACTTTTAGTTTAATACATGACGAGGCATTGTCTAACGGTATCTAGCTGGCTAGCTACTGATAGCTGCTGATATCAACAAATGCTCCAGCAATAGTCTACTCGAGTGCATAATACCTCCGTTCCCTCGTTAGCTAGCTTAGCTAGCTCACGTTAGATCCACCTGTCCCAGTAAACTAAATTGTCTTAACGTTATCTACCGGGCTAGCAGTAGCTACAGATAGCTCCTGATATCAATGTCTTATAACATTGATTGAATGCGTATTCTAGCTGAGGGCATGTTGAATGTGATTTGACAAAAGAACCGTAACGTTAAATAGGGTCCAGCTGCATCGCCGGAGAATCCTTGCATGCTGAATGTAGGGTCTAGCTGAATATAGGGTCTAGCTGCAGGGCCGGAGAATCCTTGCTGGAGCTGGAGGCTACTCAAGTATACACACAGACAGTGGAGCTGTTTGCAGATAGCAAGCATTTTGACTTATTGCGTGGTGGCGATGTCTCGCAGATAATACAACTACAAGTATGATTATATAATATATATTTTATTAAAAAAAAAATTTTTATATAAAATATATATATATATATTTTTAATCAAAAAAAAATTGGCAGGTAAGAAATATGCTTGGCGGGTAGACTCTTCCCATCTACCCGCCACTGGCCGGTGAGTCAAAAAGTTAATTTCGCTCCCTGACTGCAAGCGATCCAGAACCTTCTTGGAGGCACCAAGAAGGATTCCGTTATAGTCAAGGCGGGAAGTGACGAAGGCATGAATAAGTGTTTCCGCTGAGGTGTCGGAGAGTGAGGGGCGAAGGCGGGAAATGGTTCCGAGGTGGAAAAAGGCGGACCTGGTCACAGACTTGACGTGTGGGTGAAATGAGAGGGTTGAGTCCAGTATTATGCAGACATGCTGCCCGGGAGGAGCGGGAATCGCCGGATTACCAGACGACTGCTCTACCTCTTGAGCCACTTGAGCCCTTCATAGCCTGGAGGACGCATACATGTTTTTTTTATTTTTATTTTTTTATGTTTTACTATACTTCAGTTAAAGGAACACGCCAATATGGGAAAGGCACTTACGGTCTTCTCCAGAGTCAGACAAGAAGATAGATAGCAATTTTCTCTCTGTGCGTTCACTTTTGACTGAGAGAAAATTCAATCTATCTTCTTGTCTGACTCTGTAGAAGATTGTAAGTGTATTTCCCATAATGTTGGCATGTTCCTTTAATCTGAAATCACTGTAACTCATTATGATTTATAGATCATAGCTGGCTCAATAATGCGTTCCATAATGAAAATGAAAAATGTAAAGAAAAACTTTTTCATTGATATTTTCTCAAATAGAACCGGATTCACCGGGTTCTGTGAGGAGGAAAACGACATGCATACCATCACAGCACTCACGTGAGCTCGGCTGGATCTATCTGTTGAGTGGTCAATAAAATATAATCATCATTCATCACTTGAACAGTAAATAACCACAGCATATAACAGATACTGCACCTTGGACATGTCAGCTTTCTTGGGAGGTCTGCGTACGGTTTTCCTCCGAGGAGGCGCTGGGCGAAGGCCCTCTGTACTCCACCACATCCCCTGTACCCCACTCTCTGTCCAGCTGACTGTGACACAAAAACAAACGTACCTCCAGACGAAACGGGGCGGTTACTGCATACACAGGACTGAAAATAAATCCAGGTTCTTTGCACTGATACTGTAATTACCACAAAGTATCATATCACTAATATCACATATCGTATAATATATCTTATATTTATCACTATCACCAAGTTGTTTTTCATGGTAACCTGTAGTGAACTGACAGACGTCACCAAACTACAACTTGCTGATGATTCTGACATCCGAGGGAATAACCTGTTTTAGAGACAGGTCCTGAGAGCAGCTGAAAGGAAGTATAGAAAGTCACGCCTCACTGCTGACATCGACACATATCACAACCTCTTGTTAACATTCTCCAAAACCATTACTAATGCCAAAGCTTCTTTCTTTCACCATAGGATCGAGGCCTCTGCCAAGAATCTTCGCAAACTGCATGCTACCATGTCCTCCCTCCTCACTCCCCCCCCACCCCCCCCCCCCCCTCATCTTTCTCTGCCGAAGACTTTGCGATCTTCTTTGAGGAAAAAGTGGAGAACATCCGCAGCTCCTTCTCCCAACCCCCACCCATTCCAAATGCTGAATCGAGAACCTCATCCTTCACTCTGTCATCTTTCTCTCCCATTACAGAAGCCGAGACCCTGACACTGGTAACGTCGAACCGTCCAACTACATGCCAGCTGGACCGGCTACCTTCCCCACTCCTCCAGACCATAGCACCAGACATCCTCCCATTCCTAACTGCAACCATCAACTCCTCACTCAACTCGGGGGTGGTCCCCACCTCCCTAAAACAAGCCAGAGTCACGCCCCTCATAAAAAAACCATCCCTGAACCCTACCGTCATAGGCAACTACCGTCCTGTCTCTCTTCTCTCCTTCCTTTCTAAAACACTTGAACGTGCTGTATCCAACCAACTTACTGCTTATCTCTTACAGAATGACCTCCTAGACCCTAATCAGTCAGGCTTCAGGACTGGTCACTCCACAGAGACAGCCCTCATTGCGGTCACAGAGGCACTTCACTTAGCAAAAGCGAAAGGCCTCTCCTCTGTCCTGATTCTCCTAGATCTATCTGCAGCCTTCGACACAGTCAACCACCAGATCCTCCTCGCGGCCCTCGCAGGAATGGGAGTGGCTGGCTCTGCGCTGACATTGTTGTCATCATACCTCAATGACCGCTCCTACCAAGTGTCATGGAGAGGGACCCTGTCGGCCACCCGCCCCCTGCGGACGGGTGTCCCCCAGGGCTCGGTTTTAGGACCCCTTCTCTTCTCCCTCTACACTAAATCACTGGGTAACATTATCACGTCTCATGGCTTCTCCTACCACTGTTATGCCGACGATACTCAACTCTTCCTCTCCTTCCCTCCCTCAGATATCCACGTCTCTGAGCCGATCTCGGCCTGTCTGTCTGACATCTCCGCCTGGATGACGACCAACCACCTCAAACTGAACCTAAGCAAAACAGAATTGCTCCACCTGCCGGCCAAATCCTCCCCCCTGACCGACCTTTCCATCACAGTCGAGAATGCAGCTGTGACCGCGTCCCCGACCGCCAAGAACCTTGGTGTTGTCCTCGATGACCAGTTGAACTTCTCTGCTCACATCGCAGCGACAACCAGAACCTGCCGATTCCTCCTGAGCAACGTCAGAAGGATCCGCCCCTTCCTGACAAAAGAAGCCACCCAACTCCTCGTCCAATCAACAGTCATCTCCCGCCTCGACTACTGCAACGCACTGCTCGCTGGCCTCCCGGCCACTGCCACTAAGCCTCTTCAACTCATTCAGAACGCAGCGGCCCGCCTGATCTCAAACCTACCGAAGTCGGCCCATGTCACCCCACTTCTTAGGGACCTGCACTGGCTCCCCATTGCTGCACGAATCCGCTTCAAGGCCCTCGACCTAGCATACCGTGCGGCAAAGGGAACTGCTCCCGCCTACCTCCGGTCAATGGTCTCTAACTACACACCCTCAAGACCCCTACGCTCTGCATCTTCTGGCCGCCTCAGACCTACTCCTATCCAAGCTCCGGGAGGGTCATCAAAGAGAAGTCGCCTATTCTCAGTCCTTGCCCCACAATGGTGGAATGAACTACCCACCCCAGTTAGGACAGCCGAAACACGTCCAATCTTTCGCCGTCGACTAAAGACGCACTTCTTCAACCATTATCTGAATTAAAAAAAGAAAAAAAGAAAAAAAATCTAACCCTAACTAACCATACTGTCATGCACTTGTCCTAATAAACTAACCTACACTGTAGCACTCAACACTTTGATGAACATTGTTACTCAGCTGATAGAGTTGTGCCCTTCCTGATGGCTTGTCGTACAGAACTTGTAAGTCGCTTTGGATAAAAGCGTCAGCTAAATGACTAAATGTAAATGTAAAATGTAAATGACATGTCATAAACTGGGAAATGGCTGATCCCATTCAAGTCAACTGAACGTTTCCACACTTGGCATCCTTTTCAAGTTCAAGTTTCAAGTTTCTTTAATAGTTGTCATACAGAAGTACAGAATACTTTTATACAAAATGCTTCTTACTGTTACGCTCCAGAGACTGTGCTAGACAAGATAAGTGTGAAATAAAATAGTATAGCATGTAAAAATAGAAGTAAAAATAGAAGTCACAGTGTTCAGTATATACATATGTACATACAATGTTCGTGCAACACAGTGACGTGATGACCCTTCCTACTTTTATAGTTTCCCTGAGAGACACAAGACGGATAACTTCAAATTAGGCTACTTCAAAATAAAGGTCTTTGCTCGTAAAACTTGCTTTATCAACTATGGCGTGGTCATTATTCGACTTGCAAATAATAAATTAAGTTCGAATCATCCCTTTCATTATCTAGTTTTTCCATCCCGGTGCCGCGGGTCAAGTCTATGGCTCAGAGCAAATTTTTCTACACCGGGATCTCAATGTGGAACAGCCTTCCACTTAGGATAAAACTGTCAGGATCTAGAGGAATATTTAAAGGCCAGGTTCGCTCATATCTCTGGGGTAAAGTGGCCACTTGGATTTTATTTTATTAAATCTTTTATTTTTAAACAAAGTTTTTCATTCAAAGATTACATTCACATTTATATATTGAATACAGATGTTGGATTGTTGTTTTAATCATGGTATAAGAAATGCGCTATTTTATGGTATTTGGTCAGGATGTTATTGACTTGTTTTCCATGTAGAATATGGATTTGTTGTATTGGACTTTTGCTTTATGTGTTGTTTTATATGTTATTTGTATATGTCCTTTGGTCAGAACATCGGGGACCATGCTGGAAATAAGTGTTGTCACTTTTGCATGTCATCCCTTGGATTTGTTGTGTCTTTGGATCCATAAATAAAATCAATTAATCTATCAAGTCCCCCTCTAAAAGAAACGCCTGCTTGTATTATACTGGAAAACAGCCTGTGTCTCTGCATCAGATAATCCCTCCCGGGTCCACTGAGTAGTGTCCAACTGGGAACCGACATCGACCCACCGTTGTGAATTTGAGAACTCCCGTCTTTATCGTCTCATCCCTCTGTTCTCCGGCACACATTGTGTCTTTTAAAAATAAATTCTTCTTCTTATTATTATTCGTTTTCCACTCCAGGGAACAACAAACTAGGGAAAGGTTTAATGCGCTGCATATCCAATCGGAAAGTGTATCAGGGGTTGATATCAGTCGCTGCACAGAGCTATATTCTTTTTTTTTTATCTACTTTTTCTCCCCCTTTTTTTTTTTTAACTTTTTCTCTCCATTTTCTATTTTTCTCCCTTCCCCAATTTCGTATTGTCCAATTCTACCCTCCCCTGTCTCGAACATTGTTAGGCCATGCCTCCCACAAGCTGGCTCCGGTACACGAGGAGGCAGCCGTCGCATTTTTTCACCCCCGTCGCTTCCTGATTCTACTGCGCAGGCGCACCAACCGACCTGTAGGAGTCGCTGTCCACAACGTCCGATCCCCACCCACCAGCTTCCCACCCCCTAATACTGCCAATTGTATTAATATGAACGACCAGCCAAGCTGGTAGCAACGCAGAGAGCTGGGCTCGAACCCAGCATCTCCTGCGTTGGTGGCAAGCGCCTTGCCCACTGCGCCACCTAGCCGCCCCTTCTCCCCCCTTTTTCTGTGATTTTTCTCCCATCCCAATTTCCTCTCGTGCCAATTCTCCCTCCCATGTCCTGATCGTTGCTCGCATGTGCCCCCCACCGGCCAGTCGTAGGGAGGATAGAAGGAGGATAGAAGTCCCCTCCGATACAGCGCAGGCTCTCATTGGCAAGGAGTAACGTGTGGGAGGCTCACACTGCCCCCGCCATTTTCCTGTCTTTGCTGTGCAGGCGCCCTGACCGACCTGTAGGAGTCGCTGTTTACAACGACCAGACTACCACCCTTCGACTCCCCTCCCGCTAACTCTGCCAATTGAGTCAGTATGACGGCCGGCCCAAGCCGGAGGCAACGCTGACAGCCGGATTCGAGACCGGTGTCTCTTGCGTTGGTGACGAGCGCAATGTCCGCTGCGCTACCCAGCCGCTGCACAGAGCTATATTCATGAATGATTAACTCCCGGCTGAGATAAAGCGCTGCTGGAGTGGAGAGAGAGATCCAGCAGCTGAATGATGGATAGCACTGTTTTTCACACGGGAACTGGACTAGACATGCTCTTTGCTTTTTTTCTAATTCTGAGCAGAAAACAAGAGCAACGTTTGCTTAGTTAGTGTTTAGTTCACATGGTTGTGAGTGAGTGAGCGAGTAGTTTTAAGAGAGAGAGAGAGAGGGACTTCCAAGTGGACCTTATAATTTTGTGTATGCACCACTACTTCAATAACAGATGGTTACAAGAGGGCATGGTGTGTAATGTGAGCAGTACAGATATGTAAGGGTGTGTAGTGCGTTCTTGACATTAGTTAACGTTCCCAGAGGAGCACAGCAGAATAGTTTAGAGTTTGATTTTACCATCAGTCAAATACAGAACATATGCAGGATGGATGTATGGTGGGGGACTGTGTACTAGGTCTAAACCTGAACCATTACCTGAGAGCCAGGTTAGGATGTATGGTGGGGGACACCCCCTCCTAATAGACAGTCTCCTCCCCACCGTATGTATATATTCTCTCCCCACCGTATGTATATTTCTCTCCCACCCACCCACCCCCTCCTAATGTACAGTCTCCTCCCCACCGTATGTATATATTCTCTCCCCACCGTATGTATATTTCTCTCCCACCCACCCACCCCTCCTAATGTACAGTCTCCTCCCCACCGTATGTATATATTCTCTCCCCACCGTATGTATATTTCTCTCCCACCCACCCACCCCTCCTAATGTACAGTCTCCTCCCCATCATATGCATATACTCTCTGTCAGGATCTATGGGTAACAGTACTGTATATTTGCATATCATATATGTCACAAATGTAACAGTACTATATACCTGTATGGCATGTATGTCCCCATGCCATAAATGTCATGATGTCATGTATGTTGTGTATGTCATAAATGTCACTATGAATTGAAAATGGGGGACCCTGATGTAAACAAGACAAACGTCTTTCTCGGTCTGCATCCCCTTAACAATTGTATATATTGAGCCCATTCTGCAATCTGTTAAATAAAGTTTTCATTCATTCATTCATTCATGGCGAGGCTCCGCTTCCTGTGTTGGGACTGGGAGGGGAAATCACATAGAAATACGAGGTACAGATCGGATATTCAACAAGAAACACACACTGGATGAAGTGAAGTTGCTTACTTCACTTGGTTGGCTGCCACAGAACGTTTGAACACATTATAACCGGTTGGCTGCCACAGAACGTTTGAACACATTATAACAATGGTTTTAAATCTTTTTATTTTTCATGAGGTTTCACATTCAATCGACAGATCTACAGAATGTTCAGTGTCACTCTCATGAACAATTTTTAACAATTTTCCTTGTGCTCCCCACTCAATCCATTCTCCCATCTCTCACTCACACTCACACACTGGGACATACACACACGTACACGCGCACACACGCGCATACAGGCATACACACACACACACATACACACATACACTTGCCCACATACACACAAATAAACAATTAGACAACAAAAAAAAAAGAAAATAATAATAATAAAAATAACAACATTATAACAATGGAGCAATTTCCACATCCATTTAAGAGACAGGAAGATTTTTGTTTTTCCTGCCTCCCCTTGTTGTATCCTAATACCAAGATACATCCAGAAGAGTGCGTTTTCTATTGTAGAAAAAATTAAGGGGCGGGGAATGGGCGGAGACAACATTATGAGAAAAGTTCTAGGTTTTCTGCAGTGACACATTCTGCCCATTGAATATGTTAAATGAGTTTGACCAGACCTCTTTGGTTTGACAATTTATTTTGCTACATATAAGGATATTGTTTTTTCCCCACATTATTTTACAGGTATATATTTTATTTTATTTGATGTGTCTTTTTTATATATAGTAGCTTAGTCTTAGTCTAAGTTGAAAACCTGCTTGACAAAAACAATGCTGAAAGTTGGAATAATTGGACTTATTCTCATGAACGCTCAGGTGAGCTTGTTGATAAGGTTCTTCTGTTGATTGACCTGCATATTGGTATTTTCTGTACTTGGGAATACAAAATGTATATATATATATATATATATATTATTGATGTGTTTTGCTTATTCAGGCCAAAAGAACAGCAGACTGTCACCCACACATAATTCATGTGAAAGAGGAGGAAAAGTGCATCAAAGAATTGATGCTTTCTAATAAGTCTAAAGAGCCGGGTGAGTCACTGCACAATAACGTGAATCAGTCTTATCAGTTGTCAATAATGTGTTTAAAAATAAAATATAAAAAAGTTAACTCCTTCATAGAGTCAATGTGCCACTATGACTGCCAATTTGTAATTTCTTGTGTGGTGTCTTTTTTTTTAATTGAATGTTTTGACATCTACATATTTTGTGACTATAGGCTTAACAGATACATGACACTACAGAAAAGTCCCATTGAGTCACAAACTGGCTTCAGCAGGCCTCCACATAAGGTGTATACGACCCTATAGTGACATCTAGTGTTCAAATAAAGTACACAAATAGTACAGTGTGTGCTTCCTACGGGTAGAGGTTCCATTCCCTGTGTGGCTTAATGGGTCGAGCATGGCACTCATTGTCTTGGGCTCCATTATAATGGTGCAACCCTATACATGCCCCCAAATTATTTAGTTCATGCACTTTGGATAGAGGATTATGATCTATGAAATACCACAAAGATCTAACAAACTATTACATGTATATTATAATGTATACGGAAGGTATTTTTTGAAAGAGTTGATTGACTTTACATTTGTTTTTTGTTTTTTTCTGTAGACTGCATGGGCATGTGGGACCACTTGAACTGCTGGCCGTCAGCCTCTGTAGGGGAAACAGTCTCTCAGCCCTGTCCTGAGTTTTTCAGCTCAGAGAGTGAGATACTACAGCATACAGACACACACACATAATGTATGCGCACACAAACACATACGTGCATTCCAACATACACACACACATAATAATAATAATAATTACTTGCATTTATATAGCGCTTTCTAAACACTCAAAGTGCTTTACAATGTAGGGTGGAAATTGCCTCATTCACCACCACTGTGTAGCACCCAACCTTGGGCTACGAAGGCTCAATGGCTACCATCAGGGTTCGAATTATCACCTGAGAGCTATGGGGGCCCCCTGAATAATTTTTTGTTACTATTTTTTTCCTGAAATTGTGGCTGTTTTCGAAGTCATATTTAGAGGAATAATCTCATTAGGATTAGTCTAATACTAAGTAATAATGACATCACACAACAGTCTAATCATTAGACTATTGTGTGATGTCATTATTCAGTCTCATTCTTAACCATCAATATTTGTTCATTTTCTTACTCACCTCTGATATATAATGCCATATTTACTTATTTGCATTTTGCATCTGATAAAATACAACAATTTAATTTAAAAAATGAGACCAAATTTATGAACTTGAATTAACATTTATTTGTCTCTGCACTTATAAATCGAAAACTAACAAAATAATCTAATGGAAAATAAATAGTTGTATGGCACAACAGCAGCATTTATCAGGATACAGTAAGTAACATTATCATCTGATAATAAAATGAACGTAAAATAAATAATTGTATAAATCAAAATAAATAATGTTATAAACAAATGTGCACAGGTAATCAAGAACTGAATGAAAAATAAATTACAAGTCATAAGAGGGTTCAATTTGGTATAAGGCAATCTTTTTTTAGCGACAGCATATGCTGCCCTGAATGAACTGGCTGTCTCCTTGAGCAAAGCAGATGTGATTTCGCAAACTTTTTTTGGAAGCTGGCTTCTGGTTCTGACTTTCTATTTCTATAGCTTGCTTATGAGCAACGCTATCACTGTGCTGTGCAAGTATATTTTCTTCCTCAACTTCTTGCTCTGAGAGCTAGTCACAGTCCCATTCATCCACTGCTCTGCCAAATGGGCTCCAAATGATTTATTTAACAATATCTTGGCGTTTTTACATGGAAGGCAGCCAATGCATCCCTCCTTGGCAAATAACCAGCTATATTTATTTTTCCAAAAGTTCCACTGACTCGGACCCCAGTATTGTGGTGGTTGAGTAGCAGCGCAGTCCAGGTCTAGTGGTGGAGACTCGGGTCTGGAAGTGGCAACCGGCGCGGTAACAATAAGAGGTGCACTGCGCACAGGAGCAGCAGAGCTAACACTAGTACTAGCACTAGCAGTGTCAACTTCAGTGACAGTAGCGCTGCTAGCTGCTGCACTAACAGCGTCAGTCTTTGGCCTTTTTATAAAACCAAAGCTGTCCAGCTTTGTACAGCCTTGCGGCGGGTTGAGCCTTTTTTTTGGTGGCATGTGGCGTACTGTTTAGTGTTTATGTTTTCAGTTGCAGGACACGGATTCTGTTTACAGCAGCTGCTTGCTGCTTCTTCTTCACTAGGTTGGAGAAGCGTTAAACTTATGGGCGACGCTCATGGGCGACGCATAACGGCTTGGAGGTGAAATGCAGCCTATTCCACAACATTAATTACTCGGTTCTTTTAAAAACTGAAAAGAAAAATATTATCTATTAACAATTTATTTAGGTAACATAAATAATACTAATTCGTAAAAAAAAATAAAAATAAAAAAATTATATAATTTTTTTGAGAGACCCCCAAAGACCCCTTGACTATGGGGGCTCAGACTATAGCTATGGGGGCTGAGCCCCCATTGGCCCCCTCATAATTCGAACACTGGCTACCATACACTGGCACCCGGCACACATCACACTACACAATGGCTGAACGGCTCAGGAGACAGGGATATATATCAGCCAATTAAGGGGAAGGGATGATTAGGTGGCCTTGATGTCAGAGACCTGATTGGGAATTTGGCCAGGAACGTCGGGGAACCCCCAACTCTTTACGATAGGCGTCCTGGGTTCTTTAACGACCGAATTCAGTCAGGACCTCGGTTTAGCGTCTCATCCGAAGGATGGTACTCGGAGCTGTACGGTGTCCCTATCACTGTAACAGGGGCATTGTTAGTGACAAGTCCAGAGGACAGAGTGCACCCTGCTGGACAACAACACCACTTTCCGACAGCAGGCTTGACCAGGGCTCGAACCGGTGATCTTCCGATCATGAGTCCGGAGCTCTACTCACGTAGCCACACTTCCTCACTTTCTCTTTCCTTTACACAAACTCATTCGCACACAAACCCTCACATTTGCTTGCACACAGACACGCATACCACACATGCCAATATCTCTCTCTCTCTCTCTCTCTCTCACTCCATCACCTCCATGCGTGTACTGGTTAATAATCTGCCACCAGGCTCATTTGTTCCCATTAGAAACTAAAACATGTCTGTCATCTCCCTGTGTCTCAATATCCGAACCGCCGGCCATAAACTGTTTATGTACACAGAGATGATTACAATACTGTACGTGTGGATGGCCTGCATTTCGTAAAAGGACTGCATTTATATAGCGCTTTTATCCAAAGAGCTTTACAACTTATGCCTCACATTCACCCATTCACTCACACATTCACACACCAACGGCAGAATGAATGAATGATTACCAGATGACTGCTCTACCTCTTGAGCCACTGTCACCCCCTACTATAGATAGTAGATAGAGATAGTTAGAGGCACACATGTTTCCTGTACGTAGATCAATTTATGTGTGGCAGGCTGATTTATTTTGCACATAGTCTCACACACATCAGTTTTGAACACATTTAAATGGAAAACGACATTGAATCCTTGTGTTGTGTTAATTATACTGTAGCTCCTGCTTATAGCTCAATAGCTCAAGGAAATTATAAGGTATTGCTATTTTTTGCCATCTATATCATTTCATGGTGATGTAATTAACACAACACAAGGATTCAGTATCCCCGATGACATGACTGGTGGCCATATTCAAATTAATTTACTTCCAATAAATTAATGTGTGCAAAACTGTTTAGAGTTATGGGTGGGGCTTACAAGATGGGTGGGGCTTATCACATCAGGATGATTCAGTTATACAACAGTGCCTTAACCCTTTCACTGCCACACGACATCAGGTTAAATTCACTTTTAAATGGTCTAAATCTTCTTGCACCCACTGTATTTGGCCTATATGTGGCAAACCCCATGCATCTGGTATTCAAAGCAAATTAAAACAAACACGAAGATTTATTCTGTATCTTGCCAACATGTGGTATGATAGTTTTGTCATTGGTTGCATTGCCAACGACATCACTGGTGGCCATATTCAAACTAATTTACTTCCAATAAATTAATGTGTGCAAAACTGTTTAGAGTTATGGGTGGGGCTTACAAGATGGGTGGGGCTTATCACATCAGGATGATTCAGTTATACAAAAGTACCTTAAATTCACTTTTAAATGGTCTAAATCTTCTTGCACCCACTGTATTTGGCCTATATGTGGCAAATCCCATGAATGAATGAATGAATGAATTTATTCACACACACACACACACACACACACACACACACACACACACACACACACACACACACACACACACACACACACACACACACGATATATTACATGTACATATATTCATGTGATACAACAACGACGCAATTGTGTGCATGTGCCAGGTCTCCCAAGAAGCTATTTAAAGCTTTTGGAGGGAGCCTGATCACAAATATAAACAACAAAAACAAAAAACAAAAACAAAACAAATAATACAACGTGGGTAGGTTTACACACCTACCTACTAACTGACATACAACATAGATACATAAATACAGACAATTTATATACCTAAGTTATGATTCTAATTAGAGATATGATTTAAGCAGTTCCTCTTTCAGTGATTTTTTTTAATGTTTTAAAGGATTTAGACATTTTCAGACTCTTGTCAAGCTTGTTCCAGATCTGTGGGCCCCTGCATGCTATGCTTAGGCTAGCACATTTGAGTTTTCTCCTCTTGCCAAATGTAAGATGCCTATTTCTTGTGCATGCATCTGGTATTCAAAGCAAATTAAAACAAACACAAAGATTTATTCTTTATCTTGCCATACATGTGGTATGATAGTTTTCATAATGACGTCTGAGCAAACACGACTGCATTAGCACAGTAAAACACCTAGTTTATCATCTCTGTGTCTATCCAAATAGTAGGCCATAAACTGTTTATGTACATAGAGATATAGACAGGAGAAATGGGAACAGTAGGTTTTATGTCTAGAGTTGAGTATGATGGATCTCATAATGATCATGTCTGAGTGTACACAGGGCTGTATCAAAACAACTCTGAGGTAAAAGTAATTCATGTACAGCGCTGAATTCTGCACTCCATTCTGATTGACAAGCTAAAAGCAATTGGTTTTGATAGTTTATCAGTGAGCCAGGGGCGCGGGAAGTCAGTCAGAGTTGGGGGTGCTGAGATAACACTTCCACGTTCGGTTTGCGCAATCTGATTGGCCGGGAGCAGATAGGGGCGGGACCAATCACAGTGCTCCGATGTTGCTGTCCAGCTGCCGGTGCTACAAGTGGGCTCGCTCTGAGGGAAGGAGGCCGTTCACGCTGCTAGTGTAGAGGGGCTAGTCGCTCAAATATATATCGTTTTATATATAATTGTATCCTTTTGTATGGCAGTGAATGCTGGACCTTGAAGCCCACCCTGCAGAAGTCCTTGGATGGGTGCTACACCAGAATGATGCGTGTGGTGCTCAACATCAACAGGGATGAGCATGTCACTAATGCAAACTTGTATGGGGGGGTGCTAAAGGTGAGCGATAAAGTGGCAGTCAGGAGAATGAGGCTGGCAGGTCACTGCCAGAGACACCATGAGATGCCAACCAGCAAACTTGTGCTGTGGGAACCAACACACGGGCATCGATCACGAGGACGTCCCACATTAACCTATACGTGGACGTACTCAGGAGAGATGCGGGAACAGAAAGCACCGGCGAGCTAGCCAGATGCATGGAGGATCGGGATGACTGGAAGCACAGATGGAGGGCCCGTCCGAGGACGACCTAGATAGAGTATCAACACAGATATTAGGCAGTACACACATTGTCCTGCAATAAATGTACAGTTGATGCAGCTAATCACTCGTGTTTGACCTACATGAAAATACCTGAATTGAAAAAGACAACACGCCTCCCGGTCGGTCGGCCTCGAGCAGCGATGGCTCGGGGGGCGAGGAGGACGCGGACTGGGTCCCGGAGGTTCCGGATGAGGTGGAGGAGGAGGAGGAGGAAGAGAGCGATGCCAGCGGGGAGGCTGACACCGCCACTCCGACGCCTGGCTGGGTTTCCCGAAACGGGTTGTGTGCAAAGAGCATAGCCTCTCCATTTGCACAACGTGCACGAAATAAAAAAATAAATATATAAACATCTATTTGTCTTTTTCAATTCAGGTATTTTCATGTAGGTCAAACAAACGAAACAAACGAACGGCATATCACTGGGGCTGCCAAGCGGGCCTGACGCCGTGGAATCAGCACTCATGGCCTCCATCCGTGACGATGCACGAGAGCTCGGTGCCGTCTCTTGGCCCCTCCTCGCACGGGAGACAGCGGCTGACGAGGGCCTTGGCCACCTCCTCCGCCTCATCGAGCAGGAGGGTGGGATTGACGTCAACGACCCCGCCCTGGCGAGTGTCATCGGTCTGTGAGTCTGTCTACACGCAGGACGGCGTCCTGCTCTATCAGGACCGCGTTGTGGTTCCCCCATCCCTCCGTGAGAGAGTCCTTCGGCATCTCCATGCCGCCCACCAGGGGACTTCAGCGATGGGGCAGCATGCCCGAGCAATAGTCTACTGGCCCGGGATGTCCGGGGACATTCAAGCCACCAGGGGCGGGTGTGCAGACTGCAACCGCAATGCTCCGTCACAGGCGGCTACACGCCCCCCTGCCATCCTCACCCCCATCCACTCCGTTCGAGGCGGTGTTTGCGGACTTCTTCGACTATGGGGGCCGCCACTACCTAGTTGTCGGAGACCGGCTCTCGGGCTGGGTAGAGGTCCTGAGCTCTACGGCGGGTACTGCCCTGGCAGGCTCAGCGGGCCTGGTCCAACACCTCCGTTAGTTCTTCGCCACCTTCGGCGTACCGGAGGAGCTCTCAAGTGACTGCGGTCCGGAATTTAAGGCGAGCCACACTGAGGACTTCCTCCGCTTATGGCACATCAAGCACCGCGTATCCTCCGTCAGCTTTCCGCAGTCGAACGGGAGGGCAGAAGTAGCGGTGAAGACTGCCAAGCGCCTCCTGATGTCCAACACCGGCCCATCGGGCAGCCTTGATCAGGGCCGCTTCCTGCACGCGATGCTGCAGTTGAGAAACACACCTGACCCCGACTGCAACCTCTCGCCAGCGCAGATCATATTCGGCCGCCCCCTTCGTGGCTCGCTCTCCTTCGTGAACCGCCTCGAGAAGTTCTCGAACCCGCATATCCGTCTGCTGTGGCGTGAGGCATGGGCGGAAAAGGAGGACGCCCTTCGGACCCCGTATGTCCCGTACCACCGAGTCCCTGGGGACTCACTCAAGACCGCTCCGCCCATTGGCGCTCGGCGAGAGAGTATTCCTCCAGAAGCCAGAGCCCTCACAAATGGGACAGGTCAGGGGTGGTGGTGGAGTCACTGGACAACGACCAGTATCGAGTCAGGGTCGACGGTTCGGGACTTGATAACCCTGGTGATATGTTGGGTCTCACTGTCTATCTACACGTTGAGTTGTGGTGGTCATTAGGGGTCATGTGGTAGGGTATGTACAGTGATGGGCAGTAGCTAGCTACAAGTAGCGACGCTACATAGCTTAACTATAATTCTCAGTAGTGTGATGGTAGCATCGCTACTTTTTAACCAGGGTAGCAGTCTCTGTAGCGGAGCTATTTATAGAACGAAGTACTGACGTAGCGACGAAGAAACGCTACACGCTACTGTCGGGAGAAACAGTCTAGACTAGTATAAATATTTGTGAGGAGGAAAAAAAATCCCCGTAAAAAACCCACTATGATTGGTTGGTTGGTTTAGATATGAGTATGACGACTCACGATTGGGTATGGTAGGCCCAAACATTACGGGTAGGCCAATCAGAGGCAGGATAGGGCGGGACTCCAACCCGCAAATCAGGAAGTGAAAATCAAAACACAGACGTACTGAATGAATTAATGCAATTTAACGGATTACATGAACCAGTCCGCGCGAAATGGCAATGGGGTTCGATGGCATTGATGAAGATGATGATGTCAATAACAACAATGCCTCTCCATGGCCCTATCTGGGACACATTTATGAGTTTGACTGAAAAAACGGCTAAAACATATGCTGCTCTCAACTTCCCACACCTCCAGCACTAACTTGAGAACACATTCAGGTGAGCTGATGAAAATCAACTGTTCCCAAACAGCACACAAGTCAGTACACTTTTTGTCAACAGCTTTAACTAACAGATAGCTGCTATCATGATGATGTTTCACTGTAGGCAGAAAATGAACAATATTATGGGGGTGGAGAAAAGAAAAAAAGAGGGAAAAGCAGTGGTTCTCAACCTGTGGGACAGGACCCCCAGGGGGGGTCCCCACATGATTTTGGGGCCATGGAATGTTTTGTGAGTTACATATTTAAATACATTTGGTCATTTAGCTGACACTTTCATTCAAAGCAACTTACAAATTGTGTACAACAAGTCAGCAGGAGTGGTACATATCTAGCAGCCAAGGATAAGTAGTATTGTTTGTCAGTGTCAAGCTTGAGTGGTATACTCTGAGTACATACTGTAGTATTATAGACATATTAGCATAGTTGGTAGTAGTATATACATGGTAGCATAATACTAGTAAAATGAAGTAAAACAGTTACAATTCAGATATTGAAGAAGTGTGTTTTTGGTTGATAAAGTGGGCAGGTTTCAGAAGATGCAGAGTTTAGGGATAAATAATACATAAAGATAGAATAGAAAAGAAAAAGACAATTACTGCATCAAAAGTAATCAACAAACTATACTATAAAAACTGATAAAACCAAATGGTCTCTTTCTTTTCTTTTGTAGAGGCTGCACCCAGCTAAACTTGCCTTCCTGGATTTTGTACGTAATACAAGTTCATGTTAAAAGGATGACACAAAAAGCCAGACCGAGGGCTTGTTTCAGTTTTATAATAAACAATCAAACTGAGAATTTTTTTTGCCTGCCTATTTGTTTGGTGGAAACTTGATCACAAAAGAAAAAGTAGTGCCGATGTAGCTAGCTATTTTTGCCATGTTCTTGTAGTGTAGCTTGCTACATTTCTCTGGGGATAGCTTCCATTGTAGTTGAGCTATATTTAATCGAGAGTAACTTGTAGTGTAGCTTGCTACATTTTCCAAGTAGCTTGCCCATCACTGGGTATGTAGCATCTATCTATATACATGTTGAGTTGTGGTGGCCATTAGGGGCCATGTGGTAGGTTATGTAGCATCTATCTATCTACAAGTTGAGTTTTGGTGGCCATTAGGGGCCATGTGGTAGGGTATGTGTATGTAGCATTTATCTATCTACATGTTGAGTTGTGGTGGCCATTAGGGGCCATGTGGTAGGGTATGTAGCATCTATACACGTTGAGTTGTGGTGGCCATTAGGGGCCATGTGGTAGGGTATGTAGTATCGGCATTGCCAATACTTGAGCTCACATCAAAGAGGCAACAGGGGCTGTTGAAGTTGGCAATGATGTTTGGGGGCCGTTATGGGCCATGTAATATTCATAATGTGTAGTTCATAATGAAATGTGCATGCAGGTACCCATACACAAAGACACACATACAGTAGACACACACACACACAAGGAGCCATTGAACAGCAGGTACATTGTTATACTGTCCAATTTATGTATGTTACATGTTTTTCCATTCCGCTGTTTTCCAGGTAAAGTGTACCGCAACTGTACTGTCAAAGGTTGGACCGACCTGTTTGCACCGCATGAAGACGCCTGTGACTACGTGTTCAACGACACCTTCCACTTTCTTGGAGAGGTTGGTTGATTGATTTGGTCTCCCCCTCTACTGCATGTACCTAGTCAAAATAGAAAGATATATAGTAGTTATATATAACAGAGAGAAATGTCTGTTTCATCTATAATTACCTAGCCCGGTGTAGCATTTAATTTGTTTTTATCGTGAAATTTATAATTTCCAAGATGTTTTATTTGAATTCATTCATTTATTTTCTGTAAAGGAGAATGGGTAATCCATCCAGTGTGTTCTTTATTGAGACAGTAGGAAGGCTGAGTGGGAAACAGAGTAGGGGTGACACAGAATGATTATAGACAATGGTTTTTAAGTACGGTAACAGAACCAACTGGTAGCAGCATGTGGCTGGTGTTCATTTCAAGTTCTCATGTAACACATAACATTGACATCCAAACAACGTTTCTTCCGCCCGTGTTTAGTCTCCGGGTTCCCACCTGTACTTCTCAAACGTGAAGACCATGTACACAGCGGGATACGCCCTCTCACTCCTCTGCCTCACCGTTGCCATCACCATCCTCTGTCTGTTCAGGTCAGATATGAATCAATCAAGTATATGTGTCCGTCTCAGTTGTCAGTTGTTTTAGTGAAATGCATGCATTTTTACTCTTACTACAGTAGTTACTCTTACGCTGCCAGTATGACTGACTATACCACGGGCCTGTACCATCGAATGGAATTCAGAAATGTTCAAACTAGACATTGCAGATTAAATATGGTTCAAGATCCAGCAATAGCATAGCAATCTTACTGTTAAAATGTTTGTCAGAAACATATTTTAGGCTCAACTTTAGGTAGAAAAGAGATTTACACACAATTCTGAATGGCTCATTTTAATAGGGAGGGTTCTTGTCACAAGTGGACTGCAGAAAAGACACAATGCACATATTTAACATTTTGTGTTGGACGACCCCAACACAAACAATGCAACACACGGGAAAAGGCCATTTTCACAATAGGTCCCCTTTAAATGCCACAGAAGAATGGAGGAGAATGGAGGATTATCAGAATGTATGATGCAGAGTGATTGCTTGAAGGTTGTGTGATTGATGTAGGCCTATTGATGTGGGCCATTAGACTGATTTTTTTCATGTATGGGCAGGAAAATCAAACGGTTTTCCTGAAAATCCCTGAAATATTTACTTTTTGGATCACAATATTTCTACAGGACATTGAAAATAGATCATAAATTAATATTCCTTGTTGTATCCAAGGAGGCTAAATGGAGGAGATGCCGTCATATCGCATCATATCCTGTCAAACATCAGGGTGTAGCACATACCACTAACACAGTTCAAATGTGTCCTCCATCAGCACAATTTGAGCATCTCCTATTGGGTGACTTAGCCTCCAATATAGTATCCTTGGTTGTATCCAGGAAGTGGTAAATGAATATCCCTGTTGTATCCAGGAAGTGGTCAATTAATATTCCTGTTGTATCCAGGAAGTGGTAAATTAATATCCCTGTTGTATCCAGGAAGTGGTCAATTAATATTCCTGTTGTATCCAGGAAGTGGTAAATTAATATTCCTGTTGTATCCAGGAAGCTCCGCTGCACCAGGAACTACATCCACATCCAGCTCTTCCTGTCCTTCATCCTTAGAGCCATATTCATCTTTGCCAGAGACACTCTGCTCTTCACCAATGAAGACCTCTACCACTGTGACTACTACCCCGTAAGAAAGGAGGGAGGGGGAGAGGTGAATGGATGGATGGATGGATGGACATACTGTTTTAACTGTTTCCCCCTCTGTAATGAACCGCAGGTGGCGTGTAAGGTAGTCTTGGTGTTTTCCAACTACAGTATCCTGGCCAATTACAGCTGGCTCTTAATGGAGGGGCACTACCTGCACACCTTGGTCAGCCGTACCTTCTTCTCCAAGAGGAAGCATCTGGCCTGGTACATCGTTCTCGGCTGGGGTAGGTTATGCCACGGTTGGAATTGTTCCCTCAGGATAGGACTGTATATCTATGCGTTGTGTTGTTGGATGTTGAAGTAGAGTCACTGGAATGAAATCTCCCCTTGCTATAATATACGACACACAGGCTCCCGGTATTCTCTTTATAACACAGGTTTATTGGCATAAACAGCTAAATGATTCAAATAGTGCTGAATACAGAAGAAGCCAAGATCCTCTCTCTCCCTGCAGGCATAATATGACCATTTGTTATCACCCTCTCCTTTGGTTATCTCCCTTTCTGGCGTTTAAAGTTCATCACAACTTCTGGCCTCCTAGATTCGTTCCCCCTGCTAGAGACGCCATCTGGATACCTATGTAGTCTAGCTAACTAAAATTGACACTTAGCATAATGTCAAGTCAGAAGTAAGAAGTCAGTAATTATTTATCCTATTTTAGGTTTGCCTGGTTTAATTGCGTAATAATGCATGTATAGCCTCAACCCTGAAAAGTTAAGTGATATATACTTTCTTTTCAGGACAACCTAGAATATCTATGCTACAGTTATGTCACGTGAATGTATAAATGAGTTATATCAATATATATATATGTAACGTATGGTATCGTGAAGCGCAGTCAAGAAGGGCTGGGGTGAGTAGTGGTGCTATGGGTTAAACTCACTCTCACATCCTCAAAGACAGATAGACACGTTGCAAAGTAGTGAATTCACCTCTTGGTATAGCGGTCTGTGTTGTTGCCTGCGGCGTGGGTGACCGGGGTTCGACTCCCACTCGGGGCATCGAAGTGCCTTGGGTGGAGTGGAGTGAGTTTGAGAGGGTGAGTGTAACGGATGGTATCGTGAAGCGCAGTCAAGAAGGGCTGGGGTGAGTAGCGGTGCTATCGGTTAAACTCACTCTCACATCCTCGAAAGCCCGATAGACACGTTGCAAAGTAGTGAATTCACCTCTTGGTATAGGGGTCTGTGTTGTTGCCTGCGGTGTGGGAGACCGGGGTTCGACCCCCACTCGGGGCATCGAAGTTTAAGGTGACGTTGTCACAACCGTTACATATATATATATATAGTGTAGTACATAGTGTATAACACGGAAATGGAATCTCACAGAACTTTGTTAACACTTTGATCGCCGGAGACGCCGAAACTCGTCATTCCCCGCCATGCTCATTCTGCCGAAGACGCCGTAACACGTCTTTAATATCAATATTTCAAAAATCTGTGATCGAAATCATATTTCTCCCCCGGAGACCTGAGATCTACTGCTGAGCCCCTCTCAGCTATCCAACGGTTCAAGAGCGCCATCTGGTGGCCGATCGGCGGCTCACCCAAACAGGAAGTGACCCGCCTGAAGTGGTGCTCGCCCATATTTTGTCCAGGCACTCGCTAACGTTAGTGGGACGCCATCTTGATAACACGGGACATCGATCGGTTGCAAATAACTCGATAAAGAACATGATTTGGACGTATATACTATTATACAACCTGGAAATGGATCGGATATTTCGACATCCCATAATAGAAAAATTTCTGTTCCAAGCTCATCCCCCAACGGCGCGAGGAAGCTACGGTGAGTTTCAGCGTTATTTTTTAATGTCTTCGATACTAACTGCTCTGATGATCATATCACCCACACCAGATGAATCATCTAACGTTGTCCACGGAATTATAAACGACCCCCCCCCCCCCCATCCGGTCATCATCAGATCATACGTAGTAACTTCTAGAAGTACGTCCAGTTGAAATGTTTTATCTGGCGCCGATCGCTATAAAACTGTATTTCATCATCAATATAATGCATTTGGGGCTATAAATCATGTTCTGGAGAAAGCTGCAGAAAACGACAAAAACATACTTTAGACCGTATTTTAGTATGAATATGTGAATGAAAAAGTATAACGTTGCTACACCCTGAACAATAGATATAGGACGTTGAATGGGCCATAATAATGTCAATTTAGCAATACAATTTAAAAAGTTATAGCCCTGCAAAGAAGGGGAACTTTTCCATGTTAAATAGGGCTGGCGAAGGATGGTAAATTATGAATTTAACCATGGCGATCAAAGTGTTAAAAAGAACACACAGAACAATAATAAACAATCTCTTTGGCTTCAGAAATGTGTTCTCCCAAGTCTTGGTAGTCAGGGGGGGGAAAGATATTTTATCCAACACACATCAAAAACTAATTTTTTTTTTAAACATAAGTCAAATGTAACTAAAATGTAAGTCATATTAGTTTTCTAAAAGCTCCAAAAGGACACTTCCAAGCTGGATTATTGAGCTTCTGGGAGGGCTCTTTGGAAAGCTACAAAAGTGAGGTTTGCTAACAGAAAAAGAAGTGTGCAGACTGCAGGCAGCACCACAGAGATGTTCTAAAAAGAGTCACTTAAGTTCAGCTGGACCTGCCGGCGGGTCCGTGGATCCCACAGGGATTTGGATGGCTGTGGAGATCAGGTTGCATTAGATACGTGAGGCGCACTTGATTACTGTGATACTGAAATCCATGTGATGTTGAATTTTCTTTAAAATTGCCTGGTTTTCTCTCATACATGTCCTAAACTAGTCAAAACTGTCCTTCACAGGTTTACCAATGATTGTGATTATCTCCTGGGGACTGGCAAAATATCTACATGAGGATGAAGGGTAAGACTTAAACAGACACATAGCGTCTCACATAGTGTCCCTGTGGTACAAACAATTTAGAAAATCGACATGAAAAGTATACTGTCCATAGGAAGCAAGCAATTGACGATCTTTGTTTGAAATTATAGGAAGTCTATATTTTATATCTATTGTTCATTTATGTCTACTATTATGACCAAAGCTGTTGGGAGACTAGGAGGCATGACTGGATTTGGTGGATTCTTCGTGTGCCAGTACTGCTATTTATATTTGTAAGTACTGCAGTTTTTGTCTCTTTGTTTGTTTACATTCATCTTTCTCAATTTTACTGAGGTGTTTACTTATTGAGGTTTATTACCGGTGAGAGCTACAACACTCACCACTGTATTCTTTATGGTAAGGTCGATTGGTCCTCATTAACCGACAGGCGTGATACACATTGGTACCTGTATATTTATAAAGCCCTACTCTGCAATTACCACCTTATATCTAAGCTATGTTACAATGGAATACTGGTCCATGTGTGATGTGTTACTGTGGCTGTCTTTTTTAAGCACCCTGTGCTAGGACTGAACTTTGAAAGATTCAGACAACTTTATTGATACCACGTGGGGCAATTCATATTGTAGCTTTGCATGAGTAACAAAACATCTAAACGACAACACAGCAACAACAACATTCCATGATATACACAGTCCAGTAAAAGTAAAACAGACAACTAGATGTATAGGCTACTTAAAGTGACAACTTTCTGAGTTTAGAAGTCTGATAGCCGAGGGGACAAAATATTTTGCGTAACGGTTGGTCCTACTCAAAGGAACATCATAACGGCTGCCAGAAGGCAACAGCGAAAACCGCTGAGACAGAGCATGGAGAGGTTGGTTAGGTTACTGATGCTCATCCCCTTCTTGACCACCTGGTCCGTCCAGAGAGAACATAGGTCTCTCTGTTTGACTCCAATTATTTTGGAGCACACTCTAACAATGTTCTGTAGGCTGTTCTTATCTTTAATAGATAGACCACTGAACCAACAGATAAAAGAAAGTGTTAAGAGGCTTTCAATAAAATAACCATAACCATTAACAATGGACTCTGTATTTAAGTTGAACTTCAGTTTACAAGTTACAACACAGATACTTGGGTACTTTACAAACTGACCTAAAATGTAGCACTCTTGTCTCACTAGGGTGTTTTACATTTTTAATCAACATTGTCAACTTGTAATTGTTTTCCTTGACCTACTACCGTTCCATTGTCTTATTAATACTGATATGGTCTTGATTGTACGATTGTTCTTGTTGTTTTACTGTTTATTTTAAAGGTGCTATAGATGACATTCAGCCACTAGATGTAACATTAGACATTAACATTAGAGAGTCATTTATCCAATCAGGTGCATTCCACGTGGGGAAATGGGAAGTAGGGAGGGAATACATGCTACATTCATTTTGGACCCATCAATTTTTTTTTATTACAAATCATTAATCAATAATCTTTTTGGGGGCAATGGGGGGGGGGCAATACTTATATTCCGCACCTTTCTAAAGGTTCTGTGTGTGATGGATCACGGTTTATGTGGGTTTTTATTTTAGTTTATTCTAAGGTGCTTTGGCTTTATTTCGTCTTTCTGTGAGGGACAGCTGTCGATTCCGTCTTTCTGTGAGGGACATCTGTCAATCACTGGCATCTGCAGTTCTGTATCACACTAGCTCACGCTCAGCGTCTCATGCATATATCTCGCTTCAGCATATATACACTGAATAAATTTCAAAATGTACCTTTAAATGCCAGCATTCATCTGGCCACACCCCCATCCGCTTACCTATATAAGCAGGGGTGGTGCCACACACTCATCTCCTTCTCAAATTTCATCACAAGCAACGTGTTGCTATATGCCCACTTGACGTGGAGAAAAATATTGGCTGGAAAAGCAATGTTTACGGGGAAAGGAAGAACAAGGAGATACGTTGACATCATATCTTTATTTTCTCTCTCACTTTTTTCGAGAAAATACGGCGATATTGTCTTCGTCACTGGAGTGTCTGGAAGATGGTGATCATTCTAAAAATCCTCCACCGGTTTTCGTATTGGGAGCACGCCGCTGCATGCCTCTCAACTGCAGTTCCTTGCTGTGTTGGTTGGGGTGAAACCTTTCAGGACACAGCTGAACTGTAGGACGCGCCGCTGTTGTGAGAAGCGGTGGGTTTCAGGTTGGGTGAGTACTGTTTGCTTGCGGCTCCACTTGTCTGTTAGTGCTATGGGGGCTAACTGACAATGTTTATGAACACCGGCCCCAGTTTAAGGTCTTTTGGTTCAGCCTCTTGGGCAGCAGCGGAAGACCTTGATCTGAAGCCCATTATAGTTTGACTAGTGGGCCACGACCATTAACACTGGTGATCCCTGTGTTTTCTGGACGAGTGGATATCTCTCTGTCACCGTGTTAAGGCCCCATCTTTCATAGCCAAATGAGAGTATTCCCTCACGAGGAGATATGGGCATAGATGTTCTTTAGCGGAAGATCTGTGTTCAAAGTCAGCTACACAGGCCAGTTGGGTATTGTGCTGGCTCCGTCGGGTGTTGGTAAAATCACCGTTGTAAAACTGTGTTAACATCTTGTTTCTCTTTTCTCTTAAAAAGTGAGGAGGGTTTCAGAACGGCGGCCTGTCTGGGTGAGTGTTATATCATTGTGTACAAGTTCAGGTGATAGCTGCTTAGCTTACGGTTAGCCAGTCAGCTGTTGTTAGCCAGTCAGCTGTTAGCTGCGGCGCTAGCCTGCTGTGATCACTAGGAAACGTTAGCTTGCTGCTATCGGCCAAGGCCCAGCGCGGGGTGGTTCCGGCTCCTCGCGCGCCGCCGCGAGCTCCCCTCTGGTCGCGTGCGCCATTCGCTCGGCGTCTCGCGGGCAGGGGCAGTAGCGACCGACGGTTGGAGCGGCCGTTAGCTTAATGCTACTCTGTTGAACGTGCTTTGATTATAACATGTTTTAAACACTCTTGACTACGACGTCATCTTTGACAGAGGATGTTCGTCGAACCTGCCCTGGGCCAGGACGGCAAAGCCTGCGTCAACAAAGGGGACCGTAGCGACGGGTTGGAGCGGCGATGCTGCCCAGATCGAACAACACAGGACGGCTGTGTTTTCTACGGTGTCTTATAATAATAATAATAATTTAGGACCTGCTCCGAGGTCACCATTTGGCACACATGCGAACCATGCATACAATGCGTATCTGCGATTAACCCATCCCGTCGTCCTTCCCCCCCAAGGGCAGCCGGGAGCAGACAGGCGCCACGTGAGCCGCGCCAGGGGACCAATCCAAGTGCTCCTGTCCGTCTTCGTCAAGGACGCCACAGCGTTAGCGATCTTGTTGTTGTGCATGTTTTTCCATTGGGTTTATCTTATCGGGGGGGGAAACCCTTGCGAGCACGGGGAGAACATGCAAACTCCACACAGAAAGGCCTGGGAGATACCCCACCTGGGTAACTGGCATCATGGAAACCTGGTCCCCAAGCGGGATTCGAACCCTGGACCTTCTTGCTGTGAGGCGACAGTGTTAACCACTACACCACCGTGCCGCTTGAGACTGCACTTCGTTGATCTACGCTCCGGGTAGGCCAGGTCTGACCAGACCTTGTACACTTCTTCTGGCTTTCCCTTCTAAATGTTTTGTAAATAACGATGTTTTCCAAAACGAGTGTTACTGCACTACATTTAGGATACGACGCGAGTTGTGTGTGAATTGTCTTGTCACTAGGTATTTAGCTTCTCCGTGCAAATCGGGTTGTTGTTTCAGATGTGAAAATGATCTGGTTTGTTGTGTTGAGAAACATCATGTGTGTTTATATGTACCGTGTACTCACAACTAAGGGGGTTAACTAACCTATAAAGCTATGCTTAGTGACAAATGAGTAAAGAATGTTCTTTTCTCAGCCTGTAATGACAATGAACAGTGTGTTCACATATTAACAGGTTTTCCTGTTTTAACTGGCCGTATTAAGGGTAAAGTAGGAGGATTGTGTTTCCCCCCGGTTCCCTGGGGACTTCTTCATCCTCCTATCAGACATGTTGTTGCACTACATTGTGTCTCTGTGTGGTAGGGATGCGATGTAACCCTTAGCTTGATTGCTGAGGTTGTGCTAAAACTGCTGGAGAAACTTTATTTTCCTAAAAGAAAAGATTGTTTGGTCGCTTTCGTGTGTGCTTAGCAAGGCCTGTGGCCGATACTAATCGAGAATTATGTATTCTCTCATTATGAAAAACGGCGTTCCTCTGTAGAGTGTTTTTGCCATTTTTTGTAGGTGATGATGGGTTGTGTGTGTCATGTGACCTACAACTGGGTTGGACTGGCCACAGAAGCACATGTGAAAGTTTGGTACCGGGGCTCTTGAAGAGCCCTCTCTATTCTGTGTTTTTTTCCTTAGTAAAAATCAGATAGCAGGTTAGCTCATGCGCTGTGTGAAGCTGTCAGACGCTTCATAGAGCTGACTATGACTGTGTCATATTCTCTTTTTGTCATTACATCGTATCATGGGTGTGGGGTCGTAAAGGGGTGAACTGGTAACCTTTCCTTCCCCTTTTTTCTGTTGGTCAGGGGTAAACCCACCTGTCCTTCAAGGTTCCTGTCACGTTGCGGTTCGGCACGTTACAGGGTGAGGGGGGGGGGGGGGGGGGAGTTTCCTGGTCACATATTGGGCGTGTGCACTGCAGAAATTCCCCCGCCATAGTGTACGTCACCGTGCGCGTCTCTGTTGGTAGGACTTCTGTGTGCTGTTCAGGTCCATGTGATGGATCTGTTTCGGGGGGTGGTCAGGGCTCCTCCTCACCAAGCTCCTATTCGGGCCTTCTGTGAGTTGGGACTCCTCCTTCCATGTGAGGGAGCCTCCTTCAGAGTACAGAGCCTCCTCCTCAGATTGTCAAGGTGAGTGGACCCTCTAGAAGGAGTCCTACTCTATTGTGTATGTATTCGATTCAATTCGATTATTGAGTGTGTATGGGTTCAGTGCCTCCTCCCCGGAGAGCCCTAAATCCAATTTTTTACATGGCTCAAGGTGCAATATATTCTTTTCAATCTGTACAGCTCGCGTGGGAAGTCTCTCTGGGGATTCCCGTCTCCTTCCTATGGGAGGGTGGTGGGATGTAAAAATGTGAAAAATTTGTACCCCCGGCTGTGTAGACTGGGATACATACTGTTGGTGCTTCCTTCTTTTCTACTAAAAAGAGTTGGAGTTAGGAAGTGTCACACCCCTCTTGTCGTTCCCCATGGCGCCTTGGGGATTCAATGACAGGTCTAAATAGCCTGTTCATTGATGTGGGTGTGTCCCGACGCACGTATAGTGCTAGCTCAGGGTGTTCTGTAAACAGGCGACTGACTGGCACGCCTTGGTTGCTTGAGGTTAAAACGGCGTTTTTATAAAGCAACTGGGATGGAGGTTTTTCCTCTTCCGATGACCAAATCCAACGACCTAGTTTTTGTTATCGACGGATTCTCGTTCATGTCTGGGGGATGATGACGGAATGGATCTGAACATATGTAGAGGGGTCTCACCGGGCGCGGTTCGCCCGAACGTCTGGGTGGCGCCTTCTTTTCATGTTTAAGATCAACACGCATATCTGCCCTTTCTCCTGGAGTAGGCATGTCGGCGTGGTTAGGGCACGGGACTGGTTCTGGTCACGCTGGTCCGGATCAGTTGAACCCGTTGTCCGCCGGGGATGCAGATCTGCTGTTCTGGTACCCTGAGGGACTTGGGCTTTTTTCAGGGGGAAAAATGCCAGGTTGGTCCGGGTGTCACAGGGTTAAGCACTATGGAGACCCTGGTTGGGTACGTTTTTTACTCAGCACTGTCGTAATGGCTTACGGCCATGCCAACCTGTACACGCTCGATCTTGTCAGATCTCGGCCGCTACACAGGTTGGTCCTGGTTAGTACTTGGTTGGGAGACCGCCTGGGAATACCAAGTACGGTGTGCTTGGGGCTGGTTCTCCATTCTTTTTCGCTCCTCTCTCACGCATGGCGAAGAGGGGCCTGTTGGGGGGGTCTTTGACCTCCTCTGGTGACCCTGTGCTTCCCGTATCGCCGGGCCCGGTCCGAAGTAATGTTTCGTCGACCCGTAGGCCTGGGTTAACCCTTTTTTGGAAAACTAAAACACTTGTACTGCGGTATAGCCGGTGTATACCCGCAGGTGTGTTTTGGAGTTTTTTCTTGAGGGGTTATAGGAACAACCACCGCATTGAGTAACACCAAGGTGGTTGATTCCCTGGTGTGTTGGAGCAGTGTCAACTCCCGGGTTCACCGTTTGAGGGTGCCCCTGCACGTTCATGACGTCTGCCAATCGTGTCAGCCTTCTCTGCCTCAACCCCTCTGGGTGGGTTTTTTTTTTAAATGGAGGCTTGGTCATGCAACACCGCCAGCTTACGCCCCTTCCACCGAGGCGGCTGTGTTCAGCTGTCCCCTCTGGCGCCTGTCTCGTCCGCAGTCTCCAGGCTAGGGTTAACAGCCTGTTGCCTGGTTTTTCCCCGGTGCGCTGCCTGCTTCCGTTGGTTAACCTTTTTTGTGTGCTCACGGCCATGCTGACTGCCTGTTCTGCAGGGTCAGTGTGCCAGGCGGTGTACTATTGGGGGGACAGGGCCCGCTCGGCTGAGGGGCCTTTGTCCGAATACGCTGGCGATGTGGGGGGCGGGGTCACTAAGTGCCCACCTGGTGGGGTCTTGATGCTGGCATCATGGACTTCTCCGGGCCCCCGTTCCAGGGGGTCCAGTCCCTTTGGTGGGTCTGGGTCTTCCTTCGCGCTCCGCTGCTACGGCCTTGCCACAGGGTTGGGTTTGCCCTTGACCCCGTGATTCTGGGGGCAGTAACGAGGTTGTTCCCTCCGTTCGTTCCCGGGTGGCATGCGGGTTGTGCGTGTGTGTAGTCGTGGGGTCAAGCCACGGTCTGCTCACCCTGTGCGTTGAGTTGCTTGAGTGCCTCTTCGCACGGTCGGGTCCGTCGCCCTCCCGTGAAGCCCCCAATAGGGGGGGTGCCCTCCATTAGGGGGGGTCGGGGGGGCTCGGTCCTCCCTGATCTGATGGTTGTGGGGGGCCTCAGCAGGGTACATTTGTCGAGCTTCTAGCTCCCGCTCAGCTCCTATTATGCATGAGACGCTGAGCGTGAGCTAGTGTGATACAGAACGTTAGGTTATGACTATAACCAAGTTCTGTTAACACTAGTGAACGCTCAGCGTCTAGACGCCGCTGCGGCCCTTGATTTTTCATTGTGGTGAAATTTGTTGGGAAGGAGATGAGTGTGTGGCACCACCCCTGCTTATATAGGTAAGCGGATGGGGGTGTGGCCAGAAAAATGCTGGCATTTAAAGGTACATTTTGAAATTTATTCAGTGTATATATGCTGAAGCGAGATATATGCATGAGACGCTGAGCGTTCACTAGTGTTAACAGAACTTGGTTATAGTCATAACCTAACGTTAATTGCCATATGGCATTGCAGGTGTGTGGTCTTGATTGCCACCTGATTGGTGTCAGGTGTGCAGTGCCTTTAAGTAGGTTTGGTTGACTCTGTTCGGATGCTTGTCCATTTCATGTTTTTCCCATGTCCCAAGCGCCTGAATGCCTTCTACAACAGAACTTTGTTTCCGCGTCTCTGATTGGCCAGGTCATTTCTGGTCATGTGACATGTACGCCCAATCGTGGGACCGCAAGTTTCTACACTGGTTAAGCTTAGGCGCTCTTTCGATTTTTTTTTTTTTTTATCAAATCTTTTTTATTATTATTTACAACAAGAAACAAGACAACACATTAATCACAATCACAATACACAGAACTTCACAGGAAAATAACAAAAACAATAATAATACCGAAATAACAATTTATAAATTATAAAGACAAAAAGAAAAGAAAACAGAGTTCAACCTTTTTAAATTTTAAATTCAAGGGGTACTATCCAAATGGCCTTTCCCAGTATCCAGCCCCGATTCCCGGCCGTGTGGCCCTATATTAATAAAACGTACATCTCTAATTCACAACAAGGCCCACTCTTCCAATTCACCTCACAGCATTCACCCTCACCGAGCTGAGTTATCACAAAATGTGCATATCAGTGATGTCAGAGATCTCCCAGCTGCATAACAATGTGGCAGATGCCACCGGGTCACACAGTGGTTGGAGCCCCGCCTCAAAACGGCCTAAGGTCCTGAGGTAGAAAAACGCCACTTTTGAGAACACAACTCAAAAACAGAGCAATGAACCTTCATGAAAAACAAAAACCTACAGAGGTGTTCCATAGACTCACAGGAACCGTGTAAAAGTGACCAAATAGTGAAGAAATAGCTAAATAGCTGCCCCCCAATAAAATCCCCAGTTAAATTCAAGAGGACAACACAAAAGACAAGACAGACAAGACATTTCCTCCTACCCCTCCCACGAGACCACCGGACTCCCCCGAACAAGCACCCCAACCCCGCTCAGCCGCACACGGCGGTCCTGACCTTCTCAGCTGCTGCGAACCACAGGTCAATCCCAGCCTGCCCCACCCCAATCACCCGCGCCGTGGATATCTCAAGATAAATCACATCCAACAGTGTTAGGGACCAGTTAATCACTGTGAGCTTCTCAGGCTCCTTCCATCTCAATGCTATTAGCTTCTTCGCTGCTGTGACGCCCGCTAGGACAACCCTTTTTAGTTGTACGGACGCGGGTAGTGTTGTTATATCGTTCAGGAGTAGCGTAACAGCTGTGAATGGGATAGTTAAGCCACACAGATCTGAAAGTTTGTCCGTTATTGACCTCCAGAAGCATGCCACTGGTGGGCAATCCCAATACATATGCATATAAGTGCCAGTGGCCTTTTGAGAGCACAAAGTGCACCGAGAGTCTGTTATCAGTCCCATAGCAAATAGCTTCCTAGGTGTAAGATAGGTCCTATGAATATAATTAAAATTAATTTGCTGGTGATTGGGGTTGCGGGAAGACAATGCCACATTTGCCCAAACATCATCCCAGTCAAACTCGGGGTCCAACTCCGGGATATCCACACGCCAGATTGTATCCAATGATACATTTTTATACATGGATTGAATTAAGAGCGTATAAAAGTCTGAGACAAACCCTCTGGAGGTCGTCCTGTCCACTATGAGCCTGAGGAAGGGGTGTGGTTGCAAAGCTTGAGCCCACGGCACGCCATGCGCCCTCAGTGCTGACCTTAGTTGAAGGTAAAGAAAGAAGGACTCGCCGGGAAGATCATAAAATTCTTTTAAGTCCTGAAACGCACGAAGGCCGTTCTTATCATAAATATCCTCCAGAGTATGAACTCCCCTCCTTTGCCATTGAGGAATACTAACCGGCTTGTGCCCAACAAGTAGTTGCTGGTTATTAAAAATAGAGTCCAGGTGCCATGGGCATTTAACCCCACATGACTTCTGTACATTACGCCATGTTTGGATCACGTGAGTTATGATCGGTCCATATCTCAGTCGGCATTTCGAAATAGGGACAGTGGAGTACACTACATCCTGCAATCTTAGCGGTGAGACCGCCGCCGCTTCTAAGGAGCGCCAAGATACAGCCTCTACAGGGTCTAGCCAGCACATCAGAGGTCTCAGTGAAAAGGACCAGAAATAAAGCTTAAAATCAGGGATTGCGAGGCCCCCATCTTGTTTCCTACGTTGAGTAGTAGCTCTTTTGATTCTCGGGCGTTTGTTATTCCAGATAAACTTAGATACCATCGATTGTACCTTGCGCCAGTGGTCTATTGGAGGGGGCAGGGGGAGCATTGAGCTAACAAAATGTATCCTAGGCAGGACGTTCATTTTGATTATGGAAGCCCGGGCTTGTAAGGAGTTAAGAAGGGACGACCATCTGTCTAGATCCTGGCGTATTTTATCATAAGTACCCGTGAAGTTGTACTTAGTAGTTTGACTCAGCGTGGGGAATATCTCTATGCCTAAGTATTTCAAATGTTCCACTATGGGGATATCAGCTGGTAGTCGCACCGCCTTGGACAGCTCATTAAGAGGTAGGCAGGCTGATTTGTTCCAGTTAATCTTAAAGCCTGACAATTTACCAAAGTCGTCGATTATTCCCAGTAATTTTGTGGCCGACCGGGAGGGGTCATCCATAAAAATCAGTAGGTCATCCGCATAGAGAGCAATTTTGTGTGGTGTATTATTGACCATTATGGGGACGATGTCCTCCGATTGCCTAATAAATTGGGCCAATGGTTCGAGGGAAAGCGCGAATAGTCCTGGGCTCAGAGGACAACCCTGTCTAGAAAATCTGGAGACTGGAAAAAGTGTGGAACAGTTTTTGCCTGTCAATATCATTGCCGACGGCGAGGCATACAGGACTTTAATCATATGAATAAAATTCTTTCCAAGACCCATAACCTCAAGTACCTTCCACAGGTATGACCATTCTAGTCTGTCAAACGCCTTCATGGCATCCAAAGACAGAACTGTGGACAGAGCTGTATTGTCTTTACTGTTATCGACTACATGCAACAGCCTCCTAAGATTATCTGCAGCCAGGCGCCCCGGGATAAAACCAGTCTGATCGCAGTGTACCAATACCGTCATAAATCTCTGCAGGCGGCGGGCCAGCACCTTGGCAAACACTTTTAGATCGGCCCTGAGGAGACTCAAGGGCCTATAGCTACCACAATCATTGGGATCTTTATCCTTCTTGAGATCTTATCGAGCATCAATGGACCCAGTTGGTCCCAGAAAGCTAAATATACCTCGGGTGGAATCCCATCCCAGCCTGGTGCCTTACCCATCTGCATTTCAGCAATCGTCTCCCTAAGTTCCATAAGAGTGATTGGTTTCCCCAGTTCCTTAGCCTCTTCCTCAGAAATGTGGGGTATCTCAAGCCCGCCAATGAACGATTCAAATTTAGAGTTATCGAAATTAACCTCTGAGCTATATAACTGTGAGTAAAATTCTTTAAAAGTGTCGTTGATCTTTTTTGAGTCAGTAGTGACTGTTCCCTGTCGCGTCTTGATCGAAGGGATATCCGAGAAATGATCATTCGAGCGTATCTTCATTGCCAACAGATGGCTAGGCCTGGAACCGTGAAAGTGGTAATTTTGCCTTGTCCTATGTATCAAGAACTCAGACTGTTGCTTAAGTATGGAGTTTATTTCTTTCTTGACTATCTTACGTTGTGTGTTTAGTTGTTCACTATAGTTAGTTTGCAAAGATGCGTATAGGTCCACGTATAATGTTTCCAGTCCTTCTAGTTTTTTTGACCGGGATTTACGCAAATTGGAGGCGAAAAGTGTGACATGACCCCTGATAAATCCTTTCAATGCGTTCCACAGGACCCTAGGGTCTTCGACCGTGCCGACATTGATCTGCAAGAATTCAGCTAGTTTACTCCTGAACTCAGTACAGAAATCATCATTCTTTAATAAGGTTGAGTTAAAACGCCACCTGGGAGCTCTCGTGGAGAGCCTGCCAAAGGTTGCCACAAGGAAAATCCCCTTGTGGTCCGAGAGAGCCAGGGGAACCAATGAGACGTCGAAACTATCAAACATATTAGGGGACGCGAATGCATAGTCTATTCGAGAGAAGGTTTTGTGTCTGGCTGACAGGTGAGAGTAATCCTTGAGGGTGGGATTGGATATGCGCCATAGGTCTGCGAGCCCTGTGTCCTGGGCCCACATCCTGAGGGCCTTAGAGGACCGTTTTTGGTCGCTTGTTTCAGAGGACCCAGACCTATCCATCTCCGCATCCCAGCATGCATTAAAATCGCCACCCACAATGAGAGCGTATCCAGTAAGTTCCAACATATTCTTCGTGATTGTATTATAGAACGCTGAATCAAATGTGTTAGGGGCATACAATGCTATTAATGCCATCTTCCTATGAGAGAACTCAACTTTTGCTATAGTAATCCTTCCCTCCGTGTCCGACCACACATCCAGGACTTTGATATCAAGGTTACGTCTTGTAACTATGACGACTCCTTTTGTCTTATGGTCGGCTGAGGATGAGGAGATAACGTGATATTGTCGATTTGCTAGCCTTGACACATCACCCACCAATAAATGCGTCTCACTAAGGAGAGCAATGTCAATATTTCTTCTCTTCAATAACCAAAGGACACTGGCACGCTTGTGTGGGGCGTTAAGACCCCCTGCGTTCCAAATTAAAATATTCAATTTAGCCATGGTCGAACTTGTCTAAATGCGTGGAGAACATACCAGTGCAGCCAGGCTGAGGACAGAGGCGCTGATCCAGGCGGGCCCAGACGGTCAATCCCAAGAGTTCAGAGGAGGAACAATTACACACATACAGGACAACAGTACAGAAAACACAGAAAAATACCACCCCAGTTACAACCAGGGGCGGATTTAGGATTGTAGGAGATCCGGGGCTTAGCCCAGATGGGCCCCTTATTTATTTTTATTTTCTTTAAATTTAAAAAAAAATTTTTTTTTTTTTTTTTTTTGGCAGGCAATGGGTGGTTTGGAGGGGCTCAGTCACGACCCCCTCCACGACAGATTTTTTTTTAATTTAATGAACCTGTACGTGCAATTTCCTGCAATATAGAGCCTTCAATCTTGACCAATAAAGCTGCTCTTTTCACTATAAAACTCAGTTAACCATAACGTAACTCAACAAGAAGACCAATAACAAATAAAAATAAAATAAAGACTAATGGGGAGAAAAGTGTATTTTGCACGATAGAAGGGAGCTCTCGTGAAACACGTCTCACTCCATGAACGCCTGGCTTCGCCCCCTCTCTTTCGAAGTTGGTTAAGGTTAGAGTTTGTCTTAGAGCATGGCGATAGAACGCCTGCCCTGATTCCGACGGTTAAGCTTAGGCACTCTTTCGAAGTTGGTTAAGGTTAGAGTTTGTCTTAGAGCGTGGCGATAGAACGCCAGGTAGTTTGCAGGCTGTTAGACCCGGGAATAGGCGCAAAACTTGCTGTCCCACGATTGGCGCACATGTCACATGACCTGGCCAATCAGAGCGCAAAACTCGAACGCGGAAACAAAGTTCTGTTGTAGAAGGCATACACGCGTCCCAAGCTCATGCTTCTAGGGTTTTCTCTGTCTCTAGTGCTATTGTTTTAATGTTTGTTTTCAACTGCTAGGCAGTGGTGGTTATTTGAGGATTTTTACCCAGTTATTTTTCAGTTTTTATTTTAATTTATTTTATTGTTGTGTCTTCCCCCACCCTCTCTCATCGCTCAGCGATTCCAGTGGTTAGTTCCAGTGTGTCCTACACCCCCCCCCCCCAATCCTGACACTGATGTATTTCTTTTTTTATCAGTACTATTAAAATGGTATCTATAGCACCTTTAAATGATTGAATGTTTTGTCATTTATGATGATATCATGTGCCCTGGGTGAAAATGAGGGGCCCTCAATTGACTCCCGAGGTAAAATAAAGTACAGAGATTTATTTATTTTATTGTATGTATTTAATTTATAATAATGCTCTAATATGTTTACATTGGCATTGTGTCCACTTGCAGTATATATTTATATTTTGTCAGATGAATATGATCTTCTTCCTGAGCATCTTGAGGATTCTGGTGGGCAAACTGAGGATGCCAGATGCACAAAGGAATGAATTCAGCCAATATAAGTAAGTACTGTATATTAAACAAGCACAATGAGATATGTTATATTGTCAGATGAACTCAAAAAAGTTACTTTTCTGGAATATATATATATAAAAAAGAGGACCATCCATTTTAAATTACATTATTGGTTTTGAATCGGTCCCGCCATTTACATTTCACATTTACATTTTGTAATTTAGCTACCGCTTTTATCCAAAGCGACTTACAAGTTTTGTACAACAAGTCAGTAGGAAGGGTACAACTCTATCAGCTGAGTAACAATGTTCATCAAAGTGTTCAGACTTGAGTGCTAGTGTTGAGTGTAGTATGTTAGTATATTAGGAAGAGTGCATGACAATAAGTTCAAGTTTCAAGTTTCTTTAATAGTTGTCATACAGAAGTACAGAATACTTTTATACAAAATGCTTCTTTCTGTTACGCTCCAGAGACTGTGCTAGACAAGAGATAAGTATGAAATAAAATAGTATAGCATGTAATAATAGAAGTAAAAATAGAAGTCATGTACGTAGACAGTGTTCAGTATATACATATGTACAATGTTCGATGCAGAATAGAAGTAACTGAGTTACCATACAATATACAATATACTATGCAATACTAATATACAATACTATATAGTGCAAAGCAGAAATGGGATGAGGTACAATTTACAATAAGGTGTACTGAGGTATGGGTTGTAGTGCAAATCCTTTATCAATAAATATAGTGTGTTTAGGTGTTCTAAAGTGTGGAGAGTGGAAGGTTAGTGTGTTTTTTCTTCTTCATTTCAGATATTGATTGAATTGAATTATGCCGTAATCCCTGGGAACGTACTCATGAATATGAAAACGTTCTGAATACTTTTCAAAATTTCAGATTTTTAAATACCAACATTAAATATGATCAAATATTGTTTTACCGTAAAACATTTTTAAGTCTAAAACACTAGAGTAGTTACCACTCACGGCCACAGGGGGGCGGCTGTCATGGTGCTTGTTTTAGTAAAATTCTTCTTTCATCAGAAGGCTGATCAGATCAACGTTTTTCCTGGTGGCCTTGTTCGGTCTGCAGTACATCCTCTTCGCATTCCTGCCAGTTAAAGTCAGTGGCTTGGTGTTTAAAATCTTGACCTTTGCGGAGCTGGCCCTGTCATCTACACAGGTAGGATAGTTATGGTACTGTGTGTGTGTAGTGTACTAGGGCTGGGTATCGCCACTGATTTCCCAAAACGATTCGATTCCGATTCACAAGGCCCCGAATTGATTCGATTTTCGATCGATTCAATGCTATAAATGGTTCAAGGAACCCTTGCATTGTTAAAAATATCAATGTTTACATTAAGAATTGACTCAAGCAGTTACATGAATGTACTTTTTATTGGAACATTGGCTTTTGCACACGTTTCATAGATTTGTTGTATTTCCACAATATTTCACCTCCACTTTGCACAGCTTACATAATGGCTTTGCTTTTGTCCAGCTCTTCTCTGTCGTCATGTTTTTTAAATCCAAAATGCAACCAGACATCTGCCTTTGCACCTGGCGGTGACTTGAGTGATGCTTTCACTTGATCCATGTTTTTAAGATTCAAACACGTTGCGTGAGATCTGGACAAGAGATGACCAGGAAGCCTGAATGCCTTCTACAACAGAACTGCGTTTCCGCGTCTCTGATTGGCCAGGTCATTTCTGGTCATGTGACATGTACGCCCAATCGTGGGACCGCAAGTTTCTACACTGGTTAAGCTTAGGCGCTCGTTCGAAGTTGGTTAAGGTTAGAGTTTGTCTTAGAGCATGGCGATAGAACGCCAGGTAGTTTGCAGGCTGTTAGACCCGGAAATAGGCGCAGAACTTGCTGTCCCACGATTGGCTCACATGTCACATGACCTGGCCAATCAGAGCGCAAAACTCGAACGCGGAAACGCAGTTCTGTCATAGAAGGCATACACGCGACCAGGAAGGGAAATGGCATAATGACAAAATGTGGGGATACATACAAATAAAATAAAAAATGTATCTATGGATTATGAATCAATAGTCGCTCATTCAATCGATTCAGAATCGGGAAATCTATTATTTTTAAACCAGCCCTAGTGTGTGCTTACGTGCACGTGTGACTCAGTCAGTCAATGAGTTCTGTCAGTTTTACACAATTTGAATTTGTACAGTATATTTGCATAATTATTAGCATGTTCTTTTAAAGGAACACACCAACATTATTGGAAATGCGCTTACAGTCTTCTCCAGAGTCAGACAAGAAGATGGATACCAATTTCCTCTCTGCGTTCAGTAGAGAGCTTGCCTACCTTAGCGCTAGGGGTGGGACGATACATCGATCCAGATCGATATATCGATCTATTATCAATAATCAAATAGGATCGATGCAACGTAAAAAGATCGATTCATATCTCTTATTTTGAAAATCCCATGTCTGGTATCCGCTCGGCTCGGATCAACAGCAGACAGCAGTAGCGTCTAGAGCGTCACTAGAGCAAGACTAGTGTGCCTATTCTGTGACCCAAAACATGTCCCTGCTGTTTTATTCCGCAACGGGTCCAATGCATCTAACCTGCTTTGCAATCCTCGCCACTCGATTATGCCCACGTCGCGTTAAAGATCAAAGATCCGGTGATGACGTCAGTGTGAGAGAGACGCTTCTGCTGTTCTCCCCAAACCCCACAGAGAAAATGTTAGTTTAAACACTACTTATAGTCAACAAAGTTTTAATCCATGGTAGAGTTGAAGTAACCCTAATAATGGCAGAGGACAACTCATCAACAATAGAAAACAGACTGAAAAAGCTGGAAAAAACAGTGACGACTTTGCAACAGCGGGCGGAAGATGCCGACAATCAAAGCCGACGTGAAAGCGTTTGTATTATGGGTTTGAAAGAGGGGACAGAGGGCACACAACCTGTTAAATTCTTCGAGACCTGGCTTCCAACTCTGCTTAATATCGATACAGAAAAAGGCAGTGTGAAGATTGACAGGTGTCGCGGGGCTGCAGGAGACATCCAGCCTGATAAAACCAGACCTATGGTCATAAAATTTCAAACTATGCGAGATGCACAACGAATTATGACAGCAGCACGGGCGAAAGGCGTACTGAACTACGAGGGCAATAAACTTCTGATCAGACCAGACATCTCCTATCAGACCAGGATGGAAAGACGTAAATACAACACTGTGTGTGATCAGCTCATCAAAAAAGGGATACGATTTAAAATGCGCTTCCCTTCGAGACTAACCATTACACACAACGGCGAGGACCACTCTTTCAAGACCCCACAAGAAGCGGAAGATTTTCTGAAAGACTGGGATTAAAGGTACTGCCCACCCAACACATGGATCGGACTGATGGAATGCGCTCATGCAGAACGGACTGAGGTCTCTCTCTCTCTCTCTCTCTCTCTCTCTCTCTCTCTAGTTTTGTTGTTTTTTTCTTCTTTTTTTCCTCCCCATTTTTTTCCCTGGCTCACTTCACATTATACTGGTATAGGTTATTAATTATTATGTATTAAAAGACTAGTTTTTATGATGTCCAGCTTTGATTTCAGACACAAATATTGGGGCTCCCCCCAACCCCCACAATGAGTTGGAATGGAGTAGTCCGGATAAAACTATGGCAAGCATATCTAACCTATGGAGTGCTACAGTAGTTCATGGTTAGGATGATATTTTTTTTATAGTCACCGTAATCTCCCGGGCTCTCCCCGCATTTCTTCTTTTTTTTCTTTTCTTTTAATTTAATTTGTATCACTTTATCTGATATGGGCTATACAGTTTCATGATATGCTTTAGTCACGTGATTTACGGTTTAAATACTCTTAACTCCTTCAGATATCAAACAATGGATTCAAAATCATGATTATAGATCAGTGGTACAACTATCTTTGTCTTATTATTATTATTATTATTATTATTATTATTATTATTATTATTATTATTATTATTATTATTATTATTATTATTATTATTATTATTATTATTATTATTTATTACACCGTAGTCATGCAATTCAGACAAACAAACAGACCAATGTAACTCCAATTTGAATATATACACAAAAAAATATGATTAATTCCCATAGTTTATTATTATTATTATTATTATTATTATTATTATTATTATTATTATTATTATTATTATTATTATTATTATTATTATTATTATTATTATTATTATTATTATATATATCCCCCCCCCCCCCCCTCTTCTCCTGATTGCAATTTTTCCTTTAACTCCATAAGGGCCACAATATGTGGACAAAAATAATGGTAATAATAAATAAGAGGGATTAAACAGAAGAAAATGGTCATACTATTTTTGGTCAAATTATCGGATGCGAGTAGCCTATATTATCTTTAAATATCTGATTGAAATTACACCTACAGACAAGGAGTGAAGCTCCAGTACTGTTGGGTTCTGTAACTATTTACTACCAATTGATACGGCGGTGTGGGGATGGGGGGGGTGTGCGGAGAGGGGCCGATTTTATCACTCGATAGATTGGCCTTTTACTCTCCCGCGGCGGGACTCCTCTCAGCTTCACTGGAACGATGTTAATCATTTTAGCCCATCCATTAGGGATGGGCCGTATGTGTTTTATGTGTAACCCGTCTGTACAAGACGGTAGGGTTATTTTGTTTTATGTACTTCACCCCCTCCCCCCTCCGTTCACCTCCTTATTCCAGCCATTTAGAGACCTGCCCACATTAGCTTCAAGAGACTCCCAGTACGCACTCATGCAACACATTATGTATTATATTAGTTTTTGACATGAGTGATCTTAAAATTATAACCCTCAATGTGAAGGGTATAAATAATGTGGTCAAGCGTCAAAAAATATTGTCCTATCTGAAAAAGGAAAAATGTCAAATAGCCTTTTTACAGGAAACTCACCTGTCTGACATAGAACATATGAAATTACAGCGTAACTGGGTAGGCCAGGTATATCACTCCTCTTACAATACAAAAAGCCACGGAGTAGCTATTCTTGTACATAAGAATCTCCCATTTACCCTAGAAAAGGCGGTGTCTGACGATGAAGGGAGATATGTCTTGTTATCAGGTTTCCTTTATGGTGAACATATCCTTCTGGGCTGTGTATACGCTCCTAATGTATTTGAGGCCTCCTTTTTCTCTAAATTACTGTCTGCAATATCCGCATTCTCAATTAACTACACCATCATCGGGGGAGATTTTAACTCCACTCCCAATGCAAATGTTGACCAGTCAACCCCACGACCTACTCCGTCTCGTAAAAGTGTCAGACTTGGAGAGCTATGTAATGATTTGGAGCTATTTGATGTTTGGAGAGTACTCAACCCAAGAACAAGAGACTTCACTTTTTTCTCTCGACCTCACCAGGTGTACTCTAGAATCGATTTTTTTCTGACGTCTAGAATGATATTGGATAGGACTAAGGAGTGTATAATAGGCACACAGACGCTCTCGGATCACTGTCCAGTTAGCCTGACTCTCCACATGCCCTATAGGGACCCTGCCAGTAGACAATGGCGTTTGAATCCTTCTTTGATGAGCAGCCCCCCGTTTTTGGAATATATTACTAACAAATGGACTTTTCTTCTCTGTAAACAAAACCCCCGGGATGAGCCCCTCCACATTATGGGAGGCAGCAAAGGCATATCTCCGGGGCTGTATTATCTCGTACAATTCGGCTCAACGAAAAGAGGCCATCAAAAATCAACTGGAACTTGATGGCCCAGAATTCTATAAAAAAATGAGTAAGGTTATAGTCGGACCTCTGAGAGAGATGTATGCAGACTCATTACAAAGAGGCAGTCTTCCCCAAACACTGAACTTGGCTAATATATCTCTCATCCTTAAAAAAGATAAACCAGCTGACGTGTGTGGCTCTTATAGGCCCATTAGCTTGATAGCGGTGGATAGTAAAATACTCTCCAAATTATTAGCAAGGAGGATAGAGGGACTGCTGCCTCTGATAATAAACGTAGACCAGACAGGTTTTGTACAAGGCTGACACTCCATTGCAAACGTGAGGCGGTTACTGAATGTTATACAGTACTCTAATCAGCTGAAACACAAAGCGCTAGCAGTGTCACTAGACGCGCAGAAAGCTTTTGATAGAGTAGAATGGCGGTACCTGTTCGACGTCATGGAGAGATATGGACTTGGAGGGGATTTCCTTAAGTGGATTCAAACCATCTACCACTCTCCTGTGGCCTGTGTCCTTACCAATGGTACCTGCTCTGAGCCTTTCCCCCTGGCAAGAGGCACAAGGCAAGGGGACCCCCTAAGCCCATTACTGTTTGCCGTAGCACTCGAACCGCTAGCAGAGGCTATCCGGTGTCATCATGAAATTGAGGGGGTCTCACTCACGACAGGGGGCACCCCCCACAAAATAGCTCTATATGCAGATGACATTATACTGTTTCTGTCCTCCCCAAAGAGGTCAGTGCCTACTGTCCTTTCAATTGTTAAAGACTTCGGCGCTATCTCAGGCTACAAAATTAACCAAAGTAAATCTGAGGCAATGCCACTAGGAACCCTGACCCAATCAGACATCCCAGATAATTTTCCTTTTAAATTGACTACGTCAGGATTCATATATCTTGGCATTAAAGTCTCTCCCAACTTAAAAGATATGGCACGTCTGAATCTGGCCCCAGTCACCACAGCGGTTAAGAGAGATCTGGAACGGTGGCATGACCTCCCACTATCAGTCATGGGATGGGCGAGTCTAATAAAAATGAACATTCTACCCCGCCTTCTATACCCCTTACAAATGCTTCCCATATGGGTATCCAAAAAAGATATTAAAGATCTGGAGAAGGCTTTTTCTAAGTTCATTTGGCATGGAAAGAGACCCAGGCAAAGATTTAAAATCTTGCAGCTACCAACCAGTAAAGCGGGCCTTGCCATGCCAAATATACTCTTCTATAACTGGGCATGTCACGCTTGTTACATCTGGGAATGGTTACAAGCCTATCTACATAATAAGAACTGTGTGGACTCGTGGGGCTGCTCACCAAACTCACTATGGGCACTGGTAACCGGTAATAAAGATAAGATTCATAGGGAGATACGAGGCAATCCAATTATCTATAACTCTATCAGAGTGTGGCGACAGATTACCATCTACACAGGGAGAGGAGACCTAAGATCATTGCTAATACCAATCTCTAGCAACCATGAATTTGGACCTGGGCGCAGTTCGGCCATCTTTAAGACCTGGCACTCACTAGGGCTTTGTGTATTGGGGGATCTGTTTAGGGATGGTGTGTTGATGTCGTTTCAGCAACTGCAAACACAATTTAACCTCCCAAGAGAATTTTTTTTGGTTTCTTGCAAATACGACATTTTATTAACTCACTACAGCTGCCAATGCCAATGGGCTCCCTTTACAGCAAAACAGAGAACTTCTTATCCAACTGTAGTAAGGTATCACATTTCATCTCGGCGTTTTACTCACTGCTGTACTCACTGGACTCACAGGAGTTACCATCCCTCCGCAAATGGGAAAGAGATTTTAACAGTGAATATATTGAAGACGACTGGCAGGAGGCCATTGACTCAGTTAAAAAGGTTTATACTTGTAACAGACTAAGAGAAACACAATATAAAATTCTTCACAGATTACACATCACACATGTGTTACTAAACAAAATGGACCGTTCAATATCTCCATTATGTTCGAAATGTCAAACAGATCTGGGCACCTACTATCACTACTTTTGGGAATGTAAGTGTATATCCAGGTTCTGGGGCCAAGTGGCACGTGAGCTGAGCGACATTTTCAAGGTGAAAATAAAGAAGGATCCAGGAGCTTTTTTACTGGGACTCCCATCAAAGGAAAATAATTTGACACCCTTACAATTCAAACTATTTGATAAACTTCTGCTTTCAGCCCGGAAATGCATTTTGATAAACTGGATTAAGGATAGGCCTCCATCCATACAGATATGGTACAGAGAGATCTTCGGTGTGCTACCCCATGAAAGACTCTGTGCAATGCATAGAGGCAACGACGCTTCCTTTCAGGATGTGTGGGCCCCACTATTGGACTACTTTCCTGCTACAATTTCTTAAATTTTTTTTGTATGGACAGACTTTGGATAGAAAAAAATAATATATGTATATATATGTATGCCTACATGTGAATGGGCTCGAGGCAAGTGCAGTACTGTGCAGTGCCTGTCTGGGTTAGATTTCCTTTTTTTGCTTGTTTTTCTTTTTGATCTGTTTTTGCTGGCATGACGGCATAGATGAACTGGAGGAACCCCCCCCCCCCCCCCCCCTTCTGTCCCAATGTGTGTTTTGTAATGTAAGTAACTGTATGTGAAAAATCTTTTAAAAAAACCAATAAAAATATCAAAAGAGAAAGATCAAAGATAACGTTACGTTAGCGTAAGCTAACAAGCTAACCCAGAGCCATAGGCAGAGAGAAGTGGGGACTGGGAAGGAGGGTGCATTCTCGGGATAGCCCCACTAACAGGATCTGGCCGGTACTGCACCTTCGGACTCCCAATATGCCTTTTCCAGCCAAAATACAGCTCTGTGACAGACAGTGAATATGATATTAATATCGAAAAAAAAGATAAACGAACCAAAAACAGTGAACAGGAGGTCTATTTGTATTAAAAACAATAGATTGTTTTTCATTTAAATGTCTGGAAGAGCTCAATAATAAAAATTGCCTTTTTTTTTGTTGATTGTGTTAAATGGGCATATAATATCGTCTCATATCGATCGCAGGCACCTGAATCGAATCGTATCATATCGTGGCAGACTGTGTGATATCGGATAATATCGTATCGTTGTCCAAGGAATCGATATCGTATTGTATCGTGATGAAACTGGTGATTCCCACCCCTACTTAGCGCAATGAATGGGTAACAGCCATCTAGCGTAAAACCTATAGGTGTTAAGGGGCGGCTAAGTGGCGCAGTGGGCAAGGCGCTCGCCACTAACGCAGGAGATGCTGGGTTCGAGCCCAGCTCTCGGCGTTGCTACCAGCTTGGTCGTTCATACTAACACAATTGGCAGTGTTAGGGGTGGGAAGCTGGTGAGTGGGGATCGGACGTTGTGGACAGCGACTCCTACAGGTCGGTTGGTGCGCCTGCGCAGCAGAATCAGGAAGCGACGGGGGCGGTGTGTCCCTCCCACGCAGACCCTCGCCGCTGAGAGATCGCGGTGTGCAGGTGAAAAGATGCGACGGCTGCCTCCTCGTGTACCGGAGGGGACACGTGATGCAAGGCTTCGTCCACATTGCAGCCGGCCTGTGGGAGGCATAGTCTAACAGCGTTCGAGACAGGGGAGGGTAGAATTGGACGATACGAAATAAAAAAATTTAAATGGGAGAAAAAGTAGATAAAAAAAAAGAAAAAAACTATAGGTGTTAGTTGGCCAATGCCTAGGCTAGCCGGCAGCCGCTACGCATCTGTTTCAATTCATTGTGCTAAGCTAGGCTAGCGTGCAGCCGGATAGCTTTCTACTGAACGCACAGATAGGAAACTGGTATCTATCTTCTTGTCTGACACTGGAAGAGAATGTCCCATAATGTTGGCGTGTTATTTCTAAAGTGAACCTTTTATTTAGAGAGACAGCTGGGGTTTACAGCGAAAAAAGAAACCCATGCATAAACTCTTTATTGGCTGTGGAGCCGATTATCGCATAGTACTGTATATTTGTATATCTTGTATGTCATAAATATCTGGATGAAACAGTACTGTATATCTGTGTCGTGTATGTCAGAAATGTCATGATGAATTGAAAATGGGGGACCCTGATGTAAACGAGACGAAAGTCTTTCTCTGGTCTACATCCCCTTAACAAATTGTTTGTATTGAGCCGTACTGTATTGTACACATTTTTCAATCTGTTAATAACATTTTCAATCAATCAAAAACATACATCTGATTAGCACTATACTCAGTAATACTAATATATATATTTTATACCCAGTTGAATCTCCTGTACATTGTTCCAAACCGTTCTCTTTGTTGTTATGGGGCGACAGTGGCTGGGGAGGTAGAGCAGTCGCCTGGTTATCTTCAGGTTCCCGGTTTGATTCCAGGTTTGATTCCCGCTCCTCCCCGGCAGCGTGTTGAAGTGTCCTTGAGCAAGACACCTAACCCCTAACTGCTCCCGATGATGAGCAGGTAGGCACCTTGCGTGGTCGCCTCCGCCATCGGTGTGTGAGTGAATGGGTAAAAATGTGAGGAACAAATTGAAAAATCGCTTTGCTGCTATATAAATGCAGCCATTTACGTCGTTGTTTGTTATTGTTTACTGAACCGTTATTTTCACACGGCACCTTTTGTGTTTTCTCCACGTGAGGGCTTCGCGGTGGCTGTGCTCTACTGCTTCCTCAACCGGGAGGTGCAGCACGAGATCCAGAGGCGGTGGAGGAGGTGGAGGCTGAAGCGGCATCTCCACGGCCGGCCCCACCGGCAGCCGCGCGGCTCGCTCAGCCACAGCAGCTCTCCCGTCACACAGGTCTCCCTGCTCCCCTGCGCGCCCTTCAGCCCGCCGGCCGCCACTGGGAACCTGTTGGACACTGGAGAGATGTGATCGGGGCTCTCGTGATTATCCCCCCGCCCTGCCCCCCCGTCCCAAACTGAACAAGTTATAGGAACACGCCAACATTTTGGGAAATTAGCTTACAGTCTTCTCCATAGAGAGACAAGAAGATTGATACCAGTCTCCTCTCTGTGCGTTCAGTAGAAAGCTATCTGGCTGCACGTTAGGCTAGCTTAGCACAGTGCTGGTTAGCTTCAGGAGAGGTGTTAGTTGGACAATGCCTAGGCTAACCGGGCACTGTCCGCTTTCATTCATTGCGCTAAGCTAGGCTAACGTGCAGCCAGATGGCTTTCTACTGAACGCACAGAGAGGAAACTGGTATCTTCTTGTCTCTCTCTGGAGAAGACTGTAAGCTAATTTCCCAAAATGTTGGCATGTTCCTTTAATATTAGATTTGCTTAGATTCAAATGTATTGTCATTATACAGCACAAGTACAGCACAACAAAAATATGTTTGGCATCCAACCAGAATGCAAATGTAACAGTGCAATAGTAATATACAATGTACAGGTGATTAAACTGGGTGTAGTACATTTTAATTAGTACTACTGAGTATAGTGCTACTACTAGTAAGGGTACAGCTATAGTATCTACAGATATGTAAAAAGGATTATATGCAGGTATGTACAGACAGATGTGGATATATATACACGTAAGAATAAATATATATATATACCCCATTAAGTTAAGTTGTGTTCATTTGATATGAACGTTACAGTAGTATTCGAATTGTAACATATTACATTCATGCACAAAAGACCAGATGCAGTCTTTGTAGAGAAATGCACATTTGAACTGTCCACAGGAGAAAAGTATATACTAAAATACATCCACAAATACATAACCTATACACAAATACAGATGTAAATACATGTACTAAAATACATCCACAAACACATAACCTATACACAAATACAGATGTATACATGTACTAAAATAGATCCACAAATACATAACCTATACACAAATACAGATGTAGATACTATACTAAAATGCATCCACAATTAGATAGCCTAGAATACATTATGCACATACGAAATATGGGTGTGTCTATAGAGGTGTGAGAACAATGTTGCTTCTCTTTAAGCCATAATTTAATACCTCTATTAAAAACATAAAAATTGTATTGTGTTTTCAATTAAGTTGGTAGACCGTTCCATCATTTTGCTCCTTTAACAGTCTGACCAGATGTGGTCTTGTTAAGGCCTGTGTATTGGCTCTACTGGTGACTTGTAATGAGGTCACTTATTACAGGCAACAACCGTTTAATTAATTGCCAAACCCGAGATAAGTCGGGTTAACTCGACATGCGTTTGCTGCCAGACCTGAGATATCTCAGGTTTTGGTAGTTTATTCTTTTATTCGATATTTGTATTCATTATTCATCCAGGGACCTTGGTGTTACCATAGGGAATGAGTCTAAGATCGCCAAAGTGCAATACCGGCTGCATCCAGCTAGATGGCGGTATCGAGCACCCTTTGAAAACCTTGTATCTTGGCCTGTGCAACGGTCAAATGTCACCGGGCTCACTTTTCTTTGTCAGGTTAATGGAGCGGTTATAACGATCGGATTAAGATGATTGACATGATGTGTGGTGGATTATGTTGGCGACACGATCGACACCAATACTGGGACTCGCAATCCGATAATTGGAATATTCTTTTTGGGGTACATCCTAGTGAAGGTAAGGGCTATATGATATCAATCCTGCATTGATCCAATCATGTCTTCACCCCGATCGCAACATGTCTGTGTAACGTTACTCCACAACGTATGCCGTTGGTGACGATCAAAGCATCAAAAAATGACCCCCCCCCCCCTTCATGCATTCATGATGAAACATAATACCTATGATATAGATTTGATTTGGGAATAATAGCATGTAGAATTGACGTATATGGCTATTACTCAGCCTTTCGGGAATTACCCCAGACCACGCTATAACCATACTTATATACACCACGGTTTAACACGGGAACGTATGGATGAAGAAATTAATTATTTTTCACATATTGAACGATAGATAGGTGATGTCAAATGGGCCATAGTATTGTATCCATAGCTATAATATAGAATATAATTATAGCTCTACAAACAAGGTGACGCACTCCAATTATTATTATTATTATTATTATTATTATTATTATTATTATTATTATTATTATTATTATTATTATTATTATTATTATTATTATTATTATTATTATATCTTTTAAAGTGTGGCATTGCTATGATGGGCCCCGTCTAATAGCTGGCTGTCAATGAGTTAAATATTTGCCTATTATTTGCTCAAATGTATTATGTATGGATATAGCATCTTACTAAATTGCATATACATTTTATTAGTATTTTAGTTCATGTCATCTCTCTGCCTTGCTGTTTCAGATTGCATCATTCTCCCGATCATTAGGTCTAAAATAGCACGAATGGGGCTAGCCCCTCTCTATCAATGCAGTGTGTACGGTACGTGGGAACATCCAAGTGCGCATGCTCAGGGTGTTGTCTCATTCACAGTAGACCACATCAGTTTGATGGCAAGTGGGGCTCGGAGCCCCTAGCCCCAAGTGTACGTCATTTCGTATTTCAAAGTTGATTGGCTGGCGTCGGATTTCAGTCGGCAAGAAGCTTTTCATTGCTAACGACAGCTACTGTGAACTACCTAGCTAGTGACGTTACGTGAAAATGAACAAGGTGGATTATTTACTCAAGCAATGGTTTGAAACCCTGAATTTGGAGGAGATAATTGAAATCAAACGTCTGGGTCCACACCAAGCCACTGGATATCGTTATAACTCAAACAGCTTGCAAAGGTAACCGTTAACATCCATCCATGACAACAACCTAGAAGAGGCTTTTACTGAGACCCGTCAGTCTGCTGAAAATCATAATAACAACTCCTATGACGACATCTGAGTCAGAGAGGAACTTTTCCACCTTATTAAAGAGCATACAAACGCTTACTCGCAATACCATGGGACAGCCAGTGCTGCCTTTCTCTTCAAGTGAGCCCACGCTTTGGTGAGTGATATTTTATCATCCTGATGTTATGGTCCATGCTTTGTCAATGCTGTTGTGTTGAATCGCTTGATAATAATAACTTTATTTGTATAGCACTTTTCATACAGAGGTTGCAGTTCAAAGTGCTTCACAACAGTAAAAAAAAAAATACAGGCATGAGCGAGTAGTTGATGATGGTAGTGTCATGTTTAAAGACAAGGTTGTCATAATATGGTTGTTATAGAATCCCTAAGAAAGTTTTCTATGTGTGCTTTGGTGTGGCCTTCAGTGGCTAATAAATAAGGTGTTTCTTGACACTAAAAACTTCCGCTTTCATGAGGGGCGAGGGGGACCCCAAAAAATCGTGGTCCGCCAAAAGGGGGCCTGACAAAAAAAATTCTAAATCACTTGAAGTGTGAATGTGATATATCACAAAATATCAACCTTGACTGTCTTTGACTATCAATGAACACAATACTCTAACTTACCATCTAACCATTTAAAACATTGTTCCTCTGAAAACTTAAAATGGACTTATATGGTTCTTCCTCCGAGGTATTCAATTAATGAACGAATAAAGCCCTAGCCTGTAGCCTAATCCTACTAGTTATATATAGGCTAGTTATTGGGGATTTAATGTGATTTGAATTGACATTACAAGAGGTGACATTGCAATAGTCCTCCACAAGATGGCACAAGAATTTCAGCAAATTATCAGAGTGGACTTGGGTCTGCCCGTGGATTACTTTGCATTGCTTTGCCTTGACATGCGTTTTGGCATATGATATAGCTCACAGCACCAGGCAAGAGAAGAAGAAAAAACATCAGTGGGTCCCAACCCCTACACAGTAAATTTCGCAGAGTAAATTTTACTCAAACTGAGTACATTTAAAATACTCAGTTTGAGTCAAATGTACTCATTTTGAGTCAAATGTAGGCCTACTCTGCGAAATGTACTGTGTAAATTGAAAACCACTGTGCTGAGGGGTGGGTCAGCACACTGGGACAGCCTTCAATCACCCTGTATGTTTCAAGTGAGCGAGTTGAGAGTGCACTCTAAATGTTGTTGTGTATACTCTGTACAACTGCTTACCTGTGTGTGTAATATACCCATGACTACAGGCACAGCCCATGAGCCTCTCAGGCAGGCTATGCACTATGACAAAGTCAGTCCCTCACAAACTTTAGCACGGCAGGAAAGAGGTGTTTGCATACTGAAGGTGATTATGATTAAACACCATCAGTCTCTTCTCACCTGTAACCCTCACACACCCTCTCACTCTCTCTCTCCCCCCTCCCCTGTCTCTCCTTTTCCACCTCTCCCTCCTCTATCTATCCCTCTCAATCTCTCTATCTCTCCCTTTTCCTCTCCCCCCCTCTCTCTGGGCTGATCCGTCGTGGTATTTCCCAGTAATAAAACATGAGAGTATCTCCCTCATCCATTAATCAACAAGAACTAAGGTCAGCCAACGATGATCTCTGGCACACACACACACTTACTCACCCACTGACGAACACACTCATGGACACACACACACACACACTTACAGATCATTCACTCACTCGCGGATACACCAATTCATGGACACAGACCACAAAGGTACACACACATTGACACAAACCACACACACACTTGCATCCATCAACACAAACTACACTCACAGTCAAAGACACGTACACAAATCCCATATGCATTCATACATACAAGCAAGTGTGCATGCTCGTGCACACACACACACACACACACACACACACACACACACACACACACACACACACACACACACACACACACACACACACACACACACACACACACACACACACACACACACACACACACACACACACACACAGGCAAGTGTGCACATACGTACATAGATACGAATGCACACATTTATGGTTTAAGTGCATACACAGCATACATATACAGACCCTCTTAAATATGCACATGCACACACACACACACACACACACACATGCACATACCTAGACAGCATTATTTATAATTGAAGTGTCATTAATGCAGATAAATAATTAAGCTGTCGGCAGTGCCTTCATGCAGGTAATGAGGGCTGGGGGACAGAGAGCACTTTAGCCTCATTATCTCTTGGTGACAAGTTTGACAGTCTGGTGACAGTTGTCTTTTTAAAGGGGGATACTGCCTTGGCACGTAAAGAAAACATGCACTTTGGAACATTGTATTCTATTGTAAATCTTAATATAGACACATTTTACTCTAGCGTTTACACTACCAGCATGAATAAACTCTTTAATGACACTTCAAAACTGTATCTGTTGCACTTGTATCAAGAGCTCAGTCAATCAACTAGGGAATGAGAGATATGCTCCATTTCTGTTTTTGGTGGTAGGGCTACCCATTGTCATTATGTATGGATCATGAATTGGACCTTTAAACGTGCCCTATATTTATAAAAAAAAAAGACGCTGAAAAACTGATCCATGCCTTTATCTCAAGCCGACTTGACTACTGTAATGCACTCCTCACTGGCCTCCCAAAAAAAAACACAGAACGACTCCAACTCATTCAAAACTCGGCAGCTAGGCTACTAACTAGAACCAAGAGGAGAGACCACATCAGTCCTGTATTAGCTAACCTACACTGGCTTCCGGTAACATTTAGAATTGATTTCAAGGTCCTCCTCCTTATATACAAAGCACTAAATAGAACAGGATCAAGCTACATTGCAAATTCTCTAGTCAACTATGTGCCTCCTAGAACATTGCGATCATCTACTACTGGTCTATTGAAGGTTCCAAGCCACAGTCTAAGGAAAATCGGGGATGTAACCTTTGCAAACTATGCACCAAAGTTATGGAACACACTATCTATGGACATTAGGGAAGCTAGATCTCTTAATATTTTCGAAAATAAGCTAAAAGTTTACCTCTTCACCATAGCCTTCTAATACACCCCGCTGTTGATTGTACTGTAGCACTATTTTACTCTGTCCATTCTATTGCATAATTTTATTTTACTATCTATTCTATTCTATTCTATTCTATTATTGCACTGTATTATTTTACTCTGTCTATTGCTTTTTATTACAGGTTCAAAACTGTCAGGTATTAAACTGTGTGGGTATTAAACAAGAGACTGTCAGGCTTTAAAACTGTGTAGGACCCAGGCCTAGAACTGCACCCTGAGAGAGGGAACTGCACCCTGAGAGGGAGGTTTGCCTTGGGTGGGAGGTTCAAAGGGTCAAAGTGGGTATAAAACAGGAGAGAAGACTGTCAAGTGTTAAACTGTGGATACCAAACAGAGAAGGTAAAGACGACTTTGAACTGTTGAACAGTAATCCAGAACTATTTTATTGCACTGTAAAATATATATATATTTTAATCTATTCTATTCCACAATTTTATTGCACTGCACTATTGCACTATTTTACTCTGTCTATTTAATCTTACTATTTTTATTATTGTCTATAAAACTGAATCAAACCATAAACAAGGTGGCCTGTTGGGATGTTAGATCCTAATGTAAAAAACTGTGATTTTATATGTCTGCACTTTATGTGCTCATTTTATGCCTGTCTTTTTTCTGTTGTGAAGCACTTTAAGCTGCAGTTTCTGTATGAAAGGTGCTATAAGGTCCTTCCCAGCCCTTCCCAGAGACAGTCGCATTTCTCTCCTCTCCCCAGGCTCCTCAAGGCCGTTCCTACCGCCGCCTCTACTGCTCCATGGAGCCCGACGCTGCTATGCTCTGCTTCGTGCCGGTGGCCGGACTATACTCAAATCAACTCTAAATGGATCTAATCAGTGGATTGCATATTTTCTTCAAGAAGCAGAATAAGGCTAACCCTCTCTGCCTATTGGGACATCATAATCGGGCTACCAACTTGAAGACGTGGTCATTTTTGGATTATCAAAGCTTTTGGACTGCAATAAGAAGATTTTGGATCTGTTTACCGCGCACAGGACCTACCAAAATGAACTGATTAAGACACTTGGACTAATAATGCATTCAGTCATTTGGACGGAGTTGTTAAAACTCACTCCACTCAAATCAATAGTTATATTTCACTCTATTCAAATCAAATTTAAAGTGACGTGGCTGGGATAAATGTGCCAGTCAGTCAGCCAAAACAAATTCCTGGACCAAGGTCGAACCAGAGAGCTGTGGAGTCGAAGGCCCTCTGGGAGATAAGAGTGGCGAGCGGCTTCCCCAACCCCCAATCCCTACCCAATCCCCCCTCCCGCGTGTACGCCCGGCGCCACTCCCACGTGATGGTGACGGCAGCCGACTAGTACGCATGCACACCATCACACCATTCTGATTGACTAGCTAAAAGCAATAGGTTTTGATAGTTTATCAGTGAGCTGGATACAATCCTACCTGGAGGGGAGAGAACAGATGGTGGATGTAAACGGTACCCTATCCCCCCCCCTCACAGTGAGCTGTGGTGTTCCACAAGGAAGCATACTAGGACCGCTACTATTCCTAATTTATGCAAATGACATGTCGTCAGCTTGTGACTGCAACTTGTTCCTGTTTGCGGACGACTCAGCCCTGCTGGTCTCTGACAAGAACAAGTTACAGGTTGAAAAAGCCCTCAGCTCGGAACTAGGCAAAATCTGCATATGGCTCGCCGACAACAAACTATCATTACACATGGGCAAAACAGAGTCCATACTCTTCGGTTCAAATAACAAAATCAGCAAGACCGACGGCTTCTCGGTTACAGTGGGTGACAATATTGTCACAAGGAAAGATGAAATTACCTACCTAGGTTCCATCCTAGAGGCTAATCTTTCCTGTGACAAAATGGCATCCAATGTAATAAAAAAAGTCAACCAACAAACTCGATTCTTGTACCGGATCTCCTCTCTGGTAAACAAGAATACCCTGAAGACTCTGGCAGGAGCACTCATTCAAGGGTACTACGACTATGCTTGCACCTCATGGTACCAAAGCACCTCAAAGGCACTAAAAAACAAATTACAAACATCTCAAAACAAGCTAGTCAGACTACTGCTTGACCTGACTCCTAGAACCCACCTCACCCCGGCCCACTTTGACAACCTAGGATGGCTTAGAGTAGATGACAGAGTACAGCAACTTGCAATGGGCCTGGTCTACAAGATACACTACGCGACCAAGGTACCCATGTACATGTCAAAATACTTCCCAAAGGTCAGTGAATACCACGATCACAACACCAGAGGGAGCTCCACAAATCATGTTAAACCCAGATTCGGCTCAAACAAGGGACTAAACACGTTTCGCAATTATGCCACATCAATGTGGAACGCCCTACCCAAAGCTGTAAAGGAATGTGAATCACTACCCACCTTCAAAAACACTCTCAAAGAACACCTACGGGAGACTGCAATTCGAAACTGGCCCCTACAAATGTCTTAACCCAGTTGTACAGTAAATTACCAAGTATGGCTTTGTCAGTATTCCAATGTACAGTGTGTCCCCCCCCCTACCCCCCCCTCCAATGTACAGTTTCTACGTCAAATGTATATACACTCTTTTTCTGGACACTTTTTGTATCACAAACAGTACTGTATTTGCAAATCTGATATGTCATAAATGTATAGATGTAGCAGTACTGTCTATCTGTATGTCATGTATGTCATATATGTTATGATGAATTGAAAATGGGGGACCCTGATGTAAACAAGACGAAAGTCTTTCTCTGGTCTGCATCCCCTTAACAATTGTATGTATTTAGCTGTACTGTACTGTACCCATTCTGCAATCTGTTAATAAACTTTTCAATCAATCAATCAATCAATGCTGGAGGGGGGGGCCTAAGACTGTTTCATCACCAAAGTCCTATCCCCCAGTCCCCTCCCTCAGGACAATCTTTTCCGCCCTCCCTCCCGCCACCTGGTGCGACGACACTTTGTTTCAGACACTTTGTTGTTGTTGCAGCCGACTATCGCATATGGCGTCTCAGGCATTCTGTAGATGACATGCGTCAACAAATGTACATGTCTGTGTGAATTTATGTTGTGCCGTTGTTACTGTAAAAATGTAATGATTGTGATATGTTGTTATTAATGAGACGATGAGCTGTATGTGTGTGTCACTGGAATTTCCCCAAGGGGATTAATAAAGGAATATCTTATCTTATACAAATAAAGTTTATTATTATTATATGGAAATTAATTTAATGAACATTGAAGGAAGGAAGGCAGCATACTGTACTTCTGATTTAGTCTAACCTTAGGCGACCAAACTCTATACGTGTCAGTACTCCCGGCTGGAAATAGCAGCACTCCACGCATATTTCTGCATTCCGAAGTCTGGATTTCAGAAGCCACTGCATTGAAATGACGCCATTAAGTCTGAGGGCGATACCTTTGAAAATGGAACCAACAGTTAGAGGATGGCTCTCACATCAGTGAATCCTGAAATATCCACGCCGCGTTGTTGGTTAGAATCCTGAAATATCCATGCTGCATAGGCGGCTGGGTGGCGCAGCGGACATTGCGCTCGTCACCAACGCAAGAGACACCGGTATCGAATCCGGCTGTCGGCATTGCCTCCGGCTTGGGTCGGCCGTCATACTGACTCAATTGGCAGAGTTAGCGGGAGGGGAGTCGATCGGTGGTAATCTGGATGTTGTAAACAGCGACTCCTACAGGTCGGTCAGGGCGCCTGCACAGCAAAGACAGGAAAATGGCGGGGGCAGTGTGAGCCTCCTACACGTTACTCCTCGCCAATGAGAGTCCGCGCTGGCAGGTGAAAAGATGTGACTGGCTGCGTCCACATGTATCGGAGGGGACATGTGATGGGCTTCTATCCTCCCTACGACCGGCTTCGGTCAATAAAGCTCAGTTTGCGTTAGTGTCGCAGTTCAGTTAAATAGCTTAGGCTGTTTAGCCGTGGAGCACACCAACGTCAATGTCAGTTTCCGACAAACCTCGTTTGTAAGACCAGGGCCCTCATTTATCAAGTTTTCTTAGAAAATGTTCTATTTCCACACGTAAGCACAGAATTTAGAATGTGTGCACGCACAAAGAAAATGGGATTTATCACACGTGCGTACACAGGTCCTACGCACACCTGTCATGATAAATATCACCTTGCTCCTACGCTGAGGCTCGTGCACACTTTCACGTATTTGCATACCAAAACCGCCCTGATTAACCATATACGGTAATGGCGCACCCCCATGAAATGTGGAAAAATGGACTAAGCCGAGGGAAGCGTGTTATGGAGAAATATGTGACAGGCTGACAGACGTGTACAGTGATGTCGGATATGATATCTATTAACCATTGCTGCCTGGGCAGCGCAAACACTAATAAAGACCGTGCTGGAATATGACTGCCTTTTTCCGTTTTGTTCGATTAATACCCAGGGATTAAAGTTCTCCTAAATTTTATTCCAAATCGCGACGGATTTTCCGTAAATTTTCTACCTGCTGCATATGATTTCTAGAGGCATACAATCTATTTTGATGTCAGTATTGGGTAGCCTATATAAACAATAATACGAGAGCATATACAAGAACAATGAATCTCACTGCCATGTATGATGTAGCCTAGTATACGCCATGTGTAGCCTGCCTATGTGATCAATACAAACATGAACTTGAATTTCATCATGTTTGTGTGCGGGAGCTCACAAGGCTGTTGTCACAATGGGTGGTGCAGTCTACAATATCACGATGGACCATGCCATGTAGCCTATGTTCTATTATGACATGATCTGTGACGACAAATGTTCTAGAATGTTTGATTATGACATCATACTCTGACAGCATGCCTATGTGATCAATAAAATGTGAACTTGAATCCCATCATCATATTTACATAGTCTGTCCACTATGTTTATTACTTTGTTATTTCCCCCCCATCTATGTAAAGCGACCTTGCATGGGTCTCTTGAAAGGCGCTATATAAAATGAAGCTATTATTATTATTATTATTATTATTATTATTGTTGTTGTTATTATTATTATCATGTCTGTGTGCGGAGCTCAGTGAAGTTTCAACGGAGCGAGGTAATCTATTCTAACCAACCAATTGAAGTAGAAAGCATTCCGTTGTGGCCAATCTTATTTGGAAACATGACACAAAATAATAGTATGTCGCTTTTTATTTGAAACAATATTTAATGGCGTTTGGAGGTGGGTGTTCTGCGTCTGCCCCCCGTGCCAAACAAGCAAGCCAACCTCTTGTTCGCGCATGAGCCCGTTATAATTACACTACTGTCGCTATTTCACAATGAACTATAATGAATTACGGTTCATACAGAACACGCGCCACGGAGTAATGCACAAAAGCTTATTTCCGCGTTGAAACTAATGCATGAACTGAGGAGCTCATATGCCGTCCGTCTGCAGTAACGATCTTCTACCACGGGGCGTCAGCTAAGCATGCTCCGAGCTGTGCGTAAATATAAGCACAAAGTCAAGTTCACGTTCAAATTGATAAATCCCACACTTTGCTTAGAAATGGTCATACGCACGGGTTAAGCACATATCTGTGCGTACGCAACTTTGATAAATGAGGGCCCAGGTCTTACCACGACCGAGATATGAACTGCAACGCAATGGAGGGCTGCGAGTAGTAATGTATGGAACTTTAGCTGAGCAACGGTAATCAGTGGTCAATTCTTTATGTACACCGCCGTGCCTCACGTTTGAGCACAAGAAAAAGGCATCCTTAGTTTAGTGGGTAAAGAAACTGCTCTGCTAGTGCGTGGTGACTTTCGGGGATTAGGTCACTGGATTTGAATGGAACTTTTCCACTGGCTGTGTGAGAATCCAAGGTCAGTTTATGTTGTTGTTCTCCCAGTGGCCGATCCACTGTTACCCTTGGTTACCACGGTGACCACATCAGCACATGTCACTGTGTGTGTGTGTGCACGCGCATATGTGCTGTGCTTGCAAGAATATCTGGCCTACGGCATCGTTGCTCTTCAACGCAGTATGTGTTTATTTGTCCCTCCGCTCCCTGCTCCCTATTACTAAACTGGAGAGAGAGAGGTGGAGAGTTTCCATCGGATTCAATCCACGGTTTTGGGTTTAAACATGAAGGCATTCGCGCAATTGTGCCCTGTCTCCTGAGCCGTTCAGCCATTGTTTAGTGTGATGTGTGCCTGGTGCCAGTGTATGGCAGCCATTGAGCATGCGTAGCCCAAGGTTGGCTGCCACCAGTGGTGGTGAAGGAGGCAATTTCCACCCTACATTGTGGGGAGCGCTTTGAGTGTCTAGAAAAGTGCTATATAAATGTAATGAATTATTATTATTTACTTGAAGAACAATGGCGACACTTTACTCAAGCGTAGAATCTGTAATGCCGTCAAACAGCGACCTCTATAGGCAAAAGCCCACTGTTGCACTTTGAACACGGTGAATTTCTCCAGACCTTTCTTGGCCGAGCCTGAGGACACATCAGACCAAAACAAATAATGTAAAACCAAGCGTGGCTCTTTTGCTTAGCGGTCGCTGTTCGATGGCATTACAGATCCTACCTTTAAGGTATACATCTATAATGTAGGTGTAATAATGATATTCAGCGATTATAGGGATGAGCCTGAATTCGAATATGAATTTGCGAAAGTGTGGATAATGAGATGGACAGACACAGATATGTTTTATACTTGAATATGGTCATCATTATCCGGGGACATTTGCTTAACACATTAACTGCCACGCTTATATCTATCAATGTATGATCACTGCCACCAGTCTAAGCCTATGGAGATGTTTACCTTCTTTGCAGGGCTATAACTTTTTAAAATTGCATTGCTAAATTGACATTACTATGGCCCATTCAACATCGATTATCTATCGTTCAGGATGTGGGAACGTTATACTTTTTCATTCATAGATTCATACGAAAATACCGTCTAGAATATAAATATGTTTATATCGTTTTCTGCAGTAATTCCTAGAACGTGATTTATAGGCATAAACGCATGTAGATGATCAACTGCCGTTTGTTGGCGATACACGCTATATTAAGATTTTCAACTGTACATGATCCTAAACGTTATGACTTATCATGCACGGATGAACGGGGGGGGGGGGGTGGGGGGGTCGTTTATAATTCCGTGATCGTCAGTAAATGCTTTATGTAGTATGGGTGATATATTGATCAGAGCAGTTTGCATGAATAATAATAAACAAACACGCTGAAAATGACGTCAGCATCCTCTTACCGTTCGCCGATGAGACTGTAGGAGAAAGATCCCACTTATTTGACGGCGATCGACTCGATCCATTTCCGGTTTGTATAATAATAATAAACGCCCAAATCATCTCGATTATTGAGTTATGGCAGCGATCCATATACACGATGTGTGTCTAGAGTCCCGTAACAATATGTGAGTGCCGGACGCATTTCCCCGGTGCACCGAGATCACAAGAGATTCATTTCCGGTTGTAACTCGCCGATCATCCACCAGGCGGCAGTATTGAAGCGTTGCAGAGTTGTGCAGGCTCCCACTGCATCAGACCAGGCTCTGTGAGGGAATTATGAATAACATGGCGAAAAAATTAAATATGATCTCAATAACGTTGTATGCTGTGGAATGGCAGAATTAGCATGAACTTGAATCACATTGTACGACGTTTTTGGCACAGGATGTGTTAATGTTAATGATCCATTGATACAACATGCTCCACCCTAAGCACCACCATTGTGTTCATCGTCAAAAACTACCTGTAGGACGGCCCTCTTAATTTAGTAATCCATTTTGGAAAGTTTTACGTAGAAGAAAAAACGCTCACAATTTTCTCTCCCATCTCAGCTGCTCTATGATCTCCCCAATATTTTCAAAAGCCTAGAGACAGCTTGTCTTAACTCATCATCATGAGTTATGTCTGTGAAATTTATTGAATTCATCACCACATGCATGGCCTTTGAGGACCTACTGTACGTCAGAACCACAACCCGAGAGGCACTGCACTTCTCTCCTCTCCCTCATTCACTGAGAGCACAGCACCTCTCTGTCTCTCCTCTCCTACATTACTGCGCTGAGCGTAAGCCTTCACTGACACGCCAATTCCAGGAATATGATTTATAGATATTTATCTGTTCAAAAGTTGAGTTGGTATGGTATGAGGGGCGGTTCCAAAGGAGTTATAAGAGCTAGTCTGTCAGAGGTAATCACACTTTTGGATGTGGTGGTTTTAGGAACATCAACCCCCCCCCCCCCCCCCCCCCCCCTCATAATATTTGTCAAAAAGAAAAGAAAACTTCTTGGCCCATTCTCTTTTTAAGAATTTGTAGAATTAGAACCTAAAAGGCAATTTTCTGCAGTAAACTGGAATTTAATCATTTTACAGCTGTAACAAGTAAATGATGAGGCTTGCAGGTTGTATGTCAACAAGTTTGTTCCTTGTAGTATTCACTCCTGAAATGTAATTAAATTGCACAAAAGCATGCTTAATTAAAAGGTTTCTCACTCAGTGAGACCCTTGGGGGGAGGAGGCTTAAGCATAATGTCAGGAGGCTTAAGCATAATGTCAGAGGGCAGCCTGGTTCTGTCACGGCGAGACGTATTGAACCCAATATGAGGACACAGAAAGGCAGACTGGTCAAACCCAGCACGGGTGTATTTATTTAATAATAATGGATTGGATTTATATAGCGCTCTTCTCTGACTGACTGTTGCTCTGACTCAGAGCGCTTCACAGAGTCAGATTATTCGTTCATACACAGTCATACCGGTGGTGGTAAGCTACAATTGCAGCCAGAGCTGCCCTGAGGCAGACTCACGGAAGCGTGGCGAATAATCAACGCCTACGGCCCCTCCGACCACCACCAACATTCATTCACATGCATACACATTCATACGAGGCAAGTAGGTTAAGTGTCTTGCCCAAGGACACAACGGCAATGGGATGGACATGGGCTTGAGCGGGATTCGAACCACCAACCCTTCGATCATTGGACGCCCCGATCTACCCCTGAGCCACGCCGCCCCACATTTAGAAAGGGGTAGTCAGGTATCCGGGCAGGAATCGAGTGACACAGGGGGGAATCTCGTACAGTCCAGGGAGAATGTGTGGGGCAGGGTAGTCAGACGTGCAGGGGTCGATAACGTAACGGGTACTCAGGTAATAAGGGGGAGTAGGGAGGGGCAAGGCAGTCCAGCAGGCATACACAAGGGGTCATACACGGGTTCACGTTCAGGTCCTCATACGTTCCGGGAAAAGGCAAGGAGAATGGTCAGGCAGGCGGAGGTCAGAACATGGTATCCAAGCACGAAATCAGGGTGAAGAGCCAGGTATCGCACTGCGGGAAAGGAGGACATCACAGTAGGCTTGTTTGAGATTTTATTTTATTTTATTAGGGATCCCCATTAGCTGGTGCGATAGCAACCAGCTAGTCTTCCTGGGGTCCACACACAAAAACACATACAAAAACAATCACTATTGCAAAAACAAAATGATTAAAAGTCAGTACACACAATGCATAATGAAACTACTGTAACAATTAAGATAGCTAAAATTACATTAGTGTAAAACAAAAACTAAAAATTACTTTAGTGTGTTAAAAACAATTTAAGATTCTTTTAAAAAGTGAATCTACTGTAAATGCAGCAGAGGTTCCGAGGCAGGCCATTCCAAAGAGTTAATGCTCTAAAAATAAAAGATCTCCCCAAAGCGCTGGTTCTAGGACCTGGCAATTCAAGCTGCCCACTACTGGAACCTCTAGTGTAATGCTCGTGCACAGTATTACTAAAAACAATGATGACAAAAGGCGTGTTCGAGATGGGATAGGCGGACGCAGATCTGCGCAGGTTTGACTACGGCCTCGCCAAACGCGTTGCATGACGGTTAGAATGTTGTCCGACTTGCTCTGGAAATCTCTCACGGGAGCGAGGTGCTCGCAGTTTTCAGGGCTTCAGAGTTTCATCCCCCATAGTCTCTGAAAATCCTGTGGGAAACACTATATCTAAATAACAGTATCAACCCCCCTGAACAAAAATATTATGAGAAAGTTATTTGAAGAAGCTCTTGGTACATAAACTCCTGTTTCCAATAACAATAATAATAATAAATGAAGACTTGATTCACATCAATTTCAAAATCAAGAGAGAGAGAGAGAGAGAGAGAGAGAGAGAGAGAGAGAGAGAGAGAGAGAGAGAGAGAGAGAGAGAGAGAGAGAGAGAGAGAGGCAGTGACAGTTCACACTTGTATATCACGCATTATTCCATGTTATGAATGATTATGTTGCCTCAGGTATAGTTTACCTGTGATGTCACTCTCTCTAACTTCATTTCCCGATGGTGCTGGTCAGATGTCATGTGGCATGCCGGCCTAGAGGGGATGGTAGAGAGGTCGACTAATACTGAACGGCCCCTGGTTTGACAAACACAGACAGGAGGGTGTATTCCAGCTGGCAACTGGAGGGGTGGTTGGTGTTCAGTGCTGATGATGAATCGTTTTATTTTCGGTCTTTGTTTACAGATAAATCAAAAACACACGTGTGGACTTTCAAAGGGAAAAGAAAAAAAGAAAAAATCACAAATGTACATATTCAAAGTAAGCTCACACACAAAATCCAAACTCAATGACCGAAAAAAGGAATAGGCTGAAGCACATGCTTATTTTTGCCTCTCCTTTACAATTCTTAAAAACTAAATATACTTTAATATAAGAAAGACAAATTTAAAATATGCTGCAAGATAGATTTTTTTTCTTTTTCTTTAAGAGAAAAAAGATAAGAGAAAATAAATGTTTGATGTTTTACTCAAAACTGTACTCCTGAATTATTTTATCCTTCAGGGCCTTTTTAAATCTCCCCTGAGAGGTACACAACTTCAACCCGTCACTAAGACTATTCCACAATTTAACTCCCAAAATTGAAACACATCTAGCTTTTACATTAGTTCTTACCTTTTTATATGTTTTAAGAATACACAACCCTCTTAAATTATACTTTCCTTCTCTTGGTTGAAAGAGACATTGAATACAAGCTGGTAGGTTCTTACTCTTAGCACGAAAAATGATCTCCAAGGTTTTTATGTAAACCATATCTAAAAATTTTTATGTGCAGGACTTTATGAATAATGGATTTGTCGATTCAAGATAACTAGCTTTATTTATTATTCTAATAGCTCTTTTCTGTAGTTTAATAATAGGATCTATATTTGTTTTATAAACATTCCCCCAGACCTCAACACAATATGACATGTATGGCACCACAAGTGAAAAATACAATATGCAAACATTCCTTGTTTTGTACAGAATGCCAACAGATTTGGCTAATTTACCTTTGATATATTGTATATGTGGCTTCCAACCGAGTTTGTGATCTATAATCACACCTAAGAATTTTGTTTCACCATCTCTACAAAAGGGCTCTTGAGCAAGGCACTGAACCCGAAAACTGTGGGGTACATAGAACTATGTAAAAGTGTAACTAGGTAGATATTGTATGCATAAAGTAAATCTTCTTTCAACCAAAATACCAACTACATAATGTTTTATTCCATATTAATAACGGTATTAACGTCCCCGATCGACTTGCAGGATCTACCTGCATATTTGATTTCCGAAACATGCAATACCGGCCAGATCCTCTTAGGGGCGCCATCGCTCCACTGCAGTATCATTGAGGCCGAATGGGAATATTATTTTTTTTACTCTCTGGGGCGTTTCATATGAGCCTGGATCCCAGCCGAACATCCTCCATCTTTGATCTTGTTACCGAACGCAGATTTCAGCCTTGAATAATGGGATTTATGATCAGCCAATGGACATATCGATTTACCAGATTCCGATGAATAATGACGAAATGCTGCCGGCGATCACATGGCCTGACGGTAGGATACTATTCACCCAAATTACAGCCGGATTGGACATTGTTGTAACACGCAAGCGATCGATCAGTTGAATGTGGCTACTTGAACGCACACTGTATTGCTAATCAATAATATTAATCGGCGTCCCCCGCCGCCCCCATTTCATCCATAGATGCTCAGTAATAGTCCGGATGCTAAGCAGTTTGTTTTATTTCATTCGTATATATATAACAGAAATGGCGTTTGATATAACGTGACTAGCCTTTAGCCTCATATCTAGCTTCCCAGAAAAAAGACGAGACGAAAACTGTGATAAAGCTTATATTCACGACGCTATAAAATGACAACCAACCGATGGGTTTTTATTTTCTTTAAGGCATTATGAAGGCACGGTTTATGCACTCAAGTGACAATGAGAATGGACAGATAGCAATACTATAAAGTATATATATAGTTGTTAGAAAGTACATCGGTTTGTTGACAAACCCTGGTCGTCCAGAACCATATTACACTGCAAACCGTGGTCGCCAATGTGTTAATCCACACCATAACATGCAGGCAAATGTTATAACTGACCTTCAAACATTTTCTATGCTTCAGAGCCACGTGATGTGTTGGAACTAGTCCCAAATAGAATCCAGCATGGGCAATGCTCGAGGCACGCTGTTTTCTGCTGTCGGTAGTTAGAACATTTGTTGTTGTTGTTCTTAGCTCTATTCTAATTCAATCTTTAAAAAATAATCTTATAGTTGCCATTGCATGACAGTACATATTTGTGTTTTATTACATGTATATGTACATACATACCAACTATTTCGCCTGTTTTATTTCCCACCCATCGATCATCCATAGCAACACTACACCGACATCCAAGAAGGGGGATCCCCCCTTGAACGGCCCTTCTAAGGTTTCTCTCCTTCACATTGCCTGTGTTGCTTTTTTCCTATTGCTAGGTTTTAAGTGAGTTTTTCCTTACCTTCCATGTCTGGGAGTGTTGTTTTGGATCTCGTGATGTTTTCTTTTGTTCTTGATTTATTGTGATGTTTCTTCTTGACTTATTTAAAGAAAATTTATCCAGCCCATGGGGACATTAATTTGTGATTGCGGGCTTTACAAATAAATTTTATTTGATTTGATTTGCTTGCGTGTTACGTGTGGATTAACACTTTTCTGTATCGTGACCCCGTTCGTCTGAAGCTTCCCGGTTCGATTGGACGACCATGGGACACGGTGAGTAAGCTAATAGCATCAACCACTACTAGTATGTAAAGGGGAACAATTTGAACAATTCACATATTATTCCTTTGCCCCAGGACAGTTCAGTCGATATTTGTTAATGCAGAGTTCTCACACCCTGAGGTTTATATTCTGGTGTTGCTAACAGGTTTGAACCAGAATTTAAAGGAAAACGCCAACATGTGCTGTAAAAACATTTTGGGATTTTGGATGTAATTGTCCAATAACCATTAATAAATATAAAGTAGCAAATATGAACATTCAGTAGGGAATGCAAATCCCACAATAACTCCTGAGTAGAAACCCTCTTTAAAGGGGCATGCCAAGCTTAAAACTCTAGGCTAGTACTCCATATCCGCTTCCATTAATTTGTGCTAGCTAGGCTAGCTTGCAGCCGGATAGCTTTCTACGGAATGCACAGAGGGCACATTGGTATCTATCGTCTTGTCTGACTCTGGAGAAGACGGTGAGCACATTTCCCATAATAATAATAATAATAATAATACATTCGATTTATAATGCACTCTATATCTGGAAACCAAGTCTCAGAGTGCTAAATAATGTCGTCCTGTGCCTTTAACCTTCCTCTCTGGACCTTCACTTCTCAAATTAAAGTAAACCTTTTCTGCATTCTGTCTCTTCTCCCCCGGATTTGATCAGCAGCCAGGGAAGGTGGTGACGCACCGAGAGACTGTGAAAGAATGAGGAAAGTTGAAGAACTAGGAAAGCCCTAAATATGAAACAGAAGGGTGGGGTTGACTGATGGACGGGAGAGGGGTGACACTGATGGGACGGGGGAGGGGTGACTGATGGGACAAGGGGGTGATGCTGGGAACAGTTCTAAAATTCCTTCCTGCCATGGAGGGATGAAGACAACAAACGGAGGACTGCTAACGATTACCTGTCAAACTCAAATGATGACAATCCTTGGGGGGGGGGGGGGGGGGGGCGAAAGGGGAGAAGAGAGGTGGACATGGGGGGAGAGATTACATGTTTTGATCTAAAATGAAATGTGTGTGTGTGTGTGGGCGTACCTATGTGTTTGTGTGTGTGTGATTGATATCATTGATGGATGGCCCTGTCCCCCTGAGCCTCTCATTAATGCTCAGGCTCTCAGGACGGGACAGAGATGAGTTTTTGACAACGATACGGACAGAATGTCCACTTCAATGTCCATGAATCACCTGTGTGTGTGTGTGTCTGTCTGTGTGTCTGTGTGTCTCTATGAGAAAGAATATTGTGTGTACTGTATGTGTGTGTGTGTCTGTGCATGTGTGTGTGTGTGTGTGTGTGTGTGTGTGTTGTACGTGGAACATTTGACTGTGACACGTAACTGGCAGGACAAGCTGAATTTTGCCTGCGTCTGTACTATTAAAGTGCCTATGCTTGATTATTTTTATGTCATTGTGAGTGTGTGTGTGTGTGTGTGTGTGTGTGTGTGTGTGTGTGTGTGTGTGTGTCTGTGTGTGTGTGTGTGCGTGCGTGTGTTCATGCACCCGTATTTGATATACTGTATGTTGTGTATGTGAATGTGAATGTGTACGTGTATCTGTGCTTACATGCATGGGCTTATGTTTGCATAATGCTTATGTACTGATATCTATCCGTGTGTGTGTGTGTGTGTGTGTGTGTGTGTGTGTGTGTGTGTGTGTGTGTGTGTGTGTGTGTGCGACTGTGTGTGTGCGATTGTGTGTGAAAGTCTGTCTCTAACCATGCAGACTAATAGACATTGTGGAGGCTTGGGGTCCTGGGTTCAAAATCAAATCAAATCACATTTATTTGTAAAGCCCGCAATCACAAGTTAATGTCCCCATGGGCCGGACAAGTCTTCTTTAACTCATTCAGCACCGGAAGCCTAGAGCATTTTTGTTCCTACCACGCCAACGCTCTAAAAGATAGGAATAAGTGGCAGTGTTTGCAGGGCTATATAATATTCTATATTATAGCTATGGATATAATACTATGACCCATTTGACATCACCTATCTATCGTTCAACATGTGAAAAAAATAAAAATAAAATCGTCAATACGTTTGCGTGTTATACCGTGGTGAATATGAGTATAGTTTTAGAGTGATCCTGTCTAATCCCAGAAAACGACGATATGCAGCAAAACGTGAATTTCACAAAAAGCGTTGCCGTTTCTCACCAGGACACGCTACTATTTCCTGTGGGCCCGTTTTGACCCCTGCACCCGTGTATCGACTCCTGCCTGTCTGACTCTCCTGTACCGCGCATGCCCCTGGATTGTACGCGTACTCCCCCCATGTATCGACCTCTGCCTGAATACCTGACTACTCTTTTATTATTAAATATACCCGAACTGGGTTTAAACAAGATCTGTCTGCCGATTCTCATTATCTGCACATTGGGTTCAATACGTCGAGTCATGACAGTATCTCTGCATTCGCAGTTGCCCCGAGATACAAGATTCACATCACGGGGGTTTAAATTCTGCAGTGGGTTTTAAAAGTCTTTTAAAAAGCAAAAAACACGATTATGGAGAAATCGGTATTCAATAGTTTAGAATATGATTTCCTTAACATTTCTTATTGTCTCTCTGGCTATGTTATACAGGAAATACATTTATAAATAAATGAATAAATAAAACATTCACTACCATCAATGAAGGCAGCCTGGATAAAACACTGTAAGTCCATCTAAAGTGAGGAGGATACATTCACCTAATGTGGCTACCCTGTAAAAAATATCAGTCACTAGTTTTCATTCCAGTCACAGTTTGCCAACAGTACTTGAGTCCCTGCCATTGTGTTTGTGACGTGTCCATATACCTATCAAACTAGAATCAGCCGGGAGACCTGCAGAGCTCAGAGCAAAAGAGAGAGGATGCATCCTAACCAGTGATGCCAGTAACTAGTTACTCTAATCTGATTACAGTTACTTTTCCAAGTGGCTGTGCGTTACTATTTAGTTGCTATCTCATAATGCTGATGATAAGAGAACCAGGGGTACAGTCAGCTAGACCGGAGATGGGACGTGCGCTCGCGCACGCACTCACACAGCCACACACACATGAGAATAACAAACTATTCTATTATATTACACAACGGTTTTACAATTTTATTTTTAATTAAAATTATATTATATACATTTTCTATTTTATTTCGTGTGGGAACCACTGTCCTAGAGTGCCTGAGCAGTGGACAGCTATGACCTTATATGGCCTGATGGCTGATGACGTCTCATGATGACCTGTCTGAGCAGCCAATCATGATTTATGACATTATGCACTTTCAATAAAGCATTATTTAAAAAAAAAATATTGTCATTCTTATGTTGTGGCAGCAGCAGGGGGGACGACGACGACGACTTCGTAACCTAGTTATCAAGTAATCAGTAAAGTAACTAGATTAATTTTTAAAGGAGTAATCAGTAATCAGATTATTTTTACAAGTAATATGTGGCGGTGGCCGGGTGGCGCTGCGGACTAAGCGCCTGCCCACCACCACAGAGACAGTGGGATCGAATCCAGCTGTGGTGCTTCCGGGTTGGCCGACCGTCCATACTAACACAATTGGCAGTGTTAGAGGGTGGGAAACCTGGCGAGGGTGGGTCCTGGTCGTTGTAAACAGCGACTCCTACAGTTCGGTCGGGGCGCCTGCACAGCGAGGGAAAGACCTGGGGGAGGTAGTGTGATCCTTCCACACGTTACACTCTCCCAGTGAGAGTCCGCGCTGCCAGGTGAAAAGAAGCGGTTGATTGGCTACACATGTGTCGGAGGAAGCATGTGATAGCCTCCACTCTCCCAGACCGACTGTAGGGGGTAGGTGCGCAACGACCAGGAAGGGGATTGGGAATTGGCATAATGACTAACATTGGGATGGGGAGAAAAAACGGAAAAAAGGAGGGGGGAAAAGATTAAAAAAATTAAAATAAATAAAAAAGTAATATGTGGCATCACTGATCCTAACGATGCGGAGGCACAGTGATCCAGGGATTGGGGTGGATGACAGGGCTGGTGGAGGACAGGGCTGGTGAAAGGGTTAGAGAGTGGGGTGGATGACAGGGCTGGTGGAAGGGTTAGGATGAGAGAGCGGGGTGGATGACAGGGCTGGTGGAAGGGTTAGGATGAGAGAGCGGGGTGGATGACAGGGCTGGTGGAAGGGTTAGGATGAGAGAGCGGGGTGGATGACAGGGCTGGTGGATAACAGGGCTGTTGGAAGGGTTAGGGTTAGAGAGCGGGGTGGATGACAGGGCTGGTGGAAGGGTGAGAGAGCAGGGTGGATGAGAGGGCTGGTTGAAGGGTTAGAGAGCAGGGTGGATGACAGGGCTGGTTGAAGGGTTAGAGAGCAGGGTGGATGATGGGCTGGTTGAAGGGTTAGAGAGCAGGGTGGATGACGGGCTGGTTGAAGGGTTAGAGAGCAGGGTGGATGACGGGCTGGTTGAAGGGTTAGAGAGCAGGGTGGATGACGGGGCTGGTTGAAGGGTTAGAGAGCAGGGTGGATGACGGGGCTGGTTGAAGGGTTAGAGAGCAGGGTGGATGACGGGCTGGTTGAAGTCGCAGATGAATAGAAGGTGACTCTGAGGGGCAGTTTTGAAGGGGATGAGAAGACATTTGATGATACTGAGCACCATACTGCATGGGAAGCCACACACACACACACACACACACACACACACACACACACACACACACACACACACACACACACACACACACACACACACACACACACACACACACACACACACACACACACACACACACACACACACACACACACATTTTAATACTTTATTTGGTTCCACAAATTATATTACATAAACAAATGTATCGGGGCCAAGCAGCACTGAACACTTAAGGGTACACATAGCACCTCCTTCTCCACGTGGCTAAGCTGCCAATAATAGCTGTTTTAATGTATTTGTTTGGCTTTTCTTTTAGACATTGCAGCAATTCTCAGACCGGTCATGGTGCATTTGTATGCATGGCCAAGACTTCCGAATACAAGTACACTATATCTACACCTATACCCAAGGTCAGCCATCACACTGAGCAGTGGTTGGTATTTGATATACTTGTCCCGGAAGGCCTGGTCCATGTACAGATCAAAGGTACAGCCTACTTCTATGACCAGCACCTCCCTGTGGCTGGTGTCCACAAAAACAACATCCGGTGTATTTGGTATGTTAGCAAAGACATCGTTGGTAAGGCCAAACCACTCTGGTTTCACTCTGGCATGTTTGTACATTGCTGCACTAGATGGTGATATGTTCCGTACCGCATCAGACACAATGTCCACAATACGGTCATGACGAGCGATGTACAGGTGTTTGTATGCATTACATCCGTTTGTTATGTGTGCAATGGATTCTAGGTGTTGTGAATCCTGATGGTTTAAACAGAATGGACTGTGAGTTTGAGGATACCAAGTGGACAGATTGTATTTAGTGGGTAATACCTGCAGTCTTGCTTTGATGGTACATTTTTAAAACATCCTCACCAACAGTGGCGTTCTTAAACACTGAGTGTGAGACCAAGTGGTCAGAAAACTCCAAACAAGCTAGCTTTCCCTGTAATCTGAGTCCACACCAGTGCTGCCTGATCTCAGACTCCTTCATGCTAAGCAGAACCCTCCTTGCAGAGTCTCTGTGCAGTTCGACAGTCTCTTCCTGCGGTGTTGTGATGTTGGCCTTCACAATCACACAGGGGTCTGTGATAAGTTCATCAGAGACAGGGACTTCAGTCTGTGGGTTGGGTCTTGTCCATTTCAGCTGAACTCCAGTCTGGTTGCAGAGGTCATTGCGATCTGGCCAGTCAGACCAGACCTTGAAGGCCTTGGCCCGAGAGTCCAGTTTCCCAGAGTCTTTCTTCCTGAAGCCGAGGAAGTTATTCTGGTCTGCAGTGGCCAGGGGGATCTTCCTTCTGTGTAGATCCAGCAGGAGAGAGGCCCTGGCCATTTCGCTGATGGTGACAACATCATTGTTAAGCATGTGGAGCAGGTGGGCTAGCCTGGTGGCTATGTAGGTCCACTCGACATTGGGGACTCCCAGCCCTCCCTCTCCACATGGGAGAAAAATCATGCCCCGTGTGGAGTGTGTGTTGAGGCCTACCCACTTTCTGACAAGCTGAACAGTTTTGTTTGTCATTTCTCTCAGTGCCTTGAGAGGGATGTGTACATTGGCAAAAAGGTGTTGAATTTTAGCCAGAGCCACCTCTCTCACAGCCTGGAACTTCATGATGACGGGGAGGGGGGACAGGTCAATCAGGTGTAGATGATGGAGAAACTCTGTAGTGAGCTCCTTGACCTGCTCCCCCCACTCTCCAGCAATGTTAAACCTGTGGCCAAGATATGGGTAGGTCTCATTACGGGAATACACCTTGATGGGTTGGCCCATTACAAGAAAGGAGGGGGGCTTGTCGTTCTTGGCCTTATACCAGCGGTTGCCTCCACGGAGTACGGCGCACTTGGCTTGCTTCATCTCCAGCCCTGACCACTGGAGGAACTCATCAGTGCGTGCCAGCATGTTAATGATGACATCTTCCTGTCGTGATGACACCTGCACGTCGTCCGCGTATCCCTGAACAGGATTTGGGGATCGGACATGCAGAGGAGCGCACTGGTAAATCCACTTCATCCACTGGTTGAGTGCTAGGATGACACACACACACACACACACACACACACACACACACACACACACACACACACACACACAGCAGGTGAATCTGGTTGCGGAAAGTGGATGAATAGCGCTCTCCGCTCCTTCAATAAGTACCATTGAATTGCCTTTGAGCAAGGCACTGCAGCTCCAACTCCAGAGGCAAAAATCTCAGAATTGACCAAACAAGCCAAAATCACCATTGTCACCTGTGGTGCCCCGCCCTAATAAAGGTTAAAAAGATGTGACCTAAGTGAGATGGGGTTGACTTCTCTTTGATGACTGACCCCTCAGGTTATGGGTGGGTATATTAAATAGCCATAAAAGCACATCTCTCATCTGTCTTTCACCCTCTATTTCTCTCTTTAATAACTCTTGTCTCATCCCCCCTCCCCGCCTCTCTCTCTCTCTCTCTCTCTCTCTCTCTCTCTCTCTCTCTCTCTCTCTCTCTCTCTCTCTCTCTCTCTCTCTCTCTCTCTCTCTCTCTCTCTCTCTCTCTCTCGGTGCATGCTGGGAATGAGATTGGAGAGGTTGGAGGTTGGAGGTGTAGTGAGTTTTTTTTCTATCTTTATCTGTCTATTTTGGTAATTTGTTTATGGGATATTGTTTTATAAGGGTAGTGTTGGTTTGCTGTGTTTTTTTTTTTTGGTGTGTATAGGGTTAAGTGGGAGTGTATTGTTTGTTTGGCAGTCGCGTCGGCCAGGCTCGTTTGCTGGCTGACGTCAGACGCCAGTATGGAGTTTGCCAAAATGAGCAGGAAGCATGGTATAAAGATTAATGCTTCTAATGTGTCCGTAGAGGATTGCAGCTTGGCAATAGGTAAAGTCGTTGGACATAAAAGTGTGAAATCAGCCGCGAAGATGAGCGGTAGTGTTGTCATTTTTCTAGATTGCCTTGAGAAGGTGCACTCGGTTGTTGAATCGGGGATCAATATCGAGGATGTGTTTATTACAGTGGAGCATCTATCCACACCAGGCAGAAGGGTTAATATAAATAACATCCCGCCGTTCATAAGTGACGAAGTACTGATAACTCAACTTGCAAGGTATGGGAAGATAATTTCCCCGATAAGAAAACTGTCATCTGGATGCAAATCTCCGCTGTTAAAACATGTTGTCACATAGACGCCAGGTTTTAATGATTCTCGAGAACAACAGAGAGGAGATTGATTTGGTTTTGAAATTAAGAGTTGATGATTTTGATTACGTTGTTTTTGTGAACTCTGAAAGCTCAAGGTGTTTCCGTTGCGGGGAAGAGGGTCATTTAATTCGAGATTGTGTGAGGGAAGAGGGGAGAGGCGCACGGTCTCAGCCTGCGCGCAGTGCAGCGGGGACGGTGATCCCAGTCACGGATGCGCATAGCGCAACGGGGACGGTGATCTCAGTCGAAGCTGCGCGTAGTGCAGGTGTAGAGAGTGAGGGGAGAGGGGCAAGGCGAACTCCGCCTCAGCCCCAAGACGAGCGCGGGGCTGGGCTCAGCGCAAGTAGTGGTACAGAGGAGGGCAGAGTGTTGCAGCGCAAAGCAGCGAGCGGTGATGACAACAGAGTCCCGCTGCAGACCGCCAGCAATGTAAATAGTGTCCTTGTGCAGACCGTCAGTAGCACAGCGGATGGTATCCAGCTGCAGGGTCACAGAACTGGTGTAGCAGGTACGAAGCAACCTGTTGATATAATGAAGACAGTTGCTGGGGATGGAAATGAGGGGGGGGGGGTCGTGGCAGGAAGGATTACGGAGGTGGAGGGTGGATCTGTTGAGACACAAGGGACTGGAGAAGGGGATGAGGATGAGGGGGGGGGGGGGGTCGTGGCGGGAAGGGTTACAGATGTGGGGAGTGTACCTGGGGTAGCTGCAGATGTTGAGGGGGTCAGGGTGGAGGAAGTAGAGGATATTGACATGGGGGAGGGGGACGGCGGGGTGGGGGTTGTTAGGCAGAAGAAGAAGGTTGAGGTGTTTGGGGTGTCGAGCTCTAAAGCTAAGAAGGCAGATGTGACGGAGGAACTTAGCAGTACGCAGAGTACGCAGGGGCGTTTATGGGCAGACTTTGTGGATAGTGATGATGAATATGTGGAAGATGGTTATTCCTATTCAATGGAGGCAATGAAACTGTTTTTAAAGTTGACAAAGAACAGGAAGAGTGTGGAGGTGAAAGATTTTTTTCCAGATAAAATTTTGTTTGTTGCAGCAGCAAAGGAACATATGAGGTTTAAAGGAGAAGGTCGTTTTGTTGACAAAGATATATACAGGATGAGGAAGATTGTACAGAAGGTAATACAGGGCCCCAGTGTGGAGGGGGCTGGAGTGGAATAGGTGTAGTTTTTGTTTTGTTTTATTTTTATTTATTTTTTATTTCTGAAATGAGAGTTTTTTTATTGACGGGACTGGTGTGTTGTCACTTAGGACTGGACGTTTCATGGTGTCCTGATGCTGAGGCCTGGAGGCTGAGACTTTGGTTGATCATCTCATGTACTCGTATGCATTTGTGGAACTGTGTGAACATTTTACTGGCTCAGCCTCGGAGGGTGATGGAAGATGGGAAGTCACTGGGGGCTGCCAGTCTCCGCACGGGGGTGTGGGAGGTGAGGTTGGAGCGGCATCTGGACCGGGAAGGAAAAGGCGGCCTCGGACGGGGAGGCGAGGGTTACAAACTGTCTACTGAGGATGTCGGTCCAGAGTGCGTCTCGGTCCCCCTGCTCTGTTTTCGGCCCCTGACATCATTGAGGCCATATGATATAAGACGGGTGGACGGTAGGAGCTTACGTGATAAGGATGAAGGAGGAGGGTCGGCTGTCGAAGCGGCCCGTTTTATCCACGAGATGGGTGTTGACTGGAGTCTGTCAGACACGCACAAAGGCCTGTTGTGTTGTACCAAAAGGGGAAAGGTGAAGACAGAGACGCTACAGTGCCTCTCCGGTATGTCTCTCGTTGATACACCCAGACTTTTGGATCGTGTAGAGTTTTTTTTCCCCCCTCCATATGGGGGAAAAGTTCTAAGTGACAATTTGGGTCAGTTTAAGCAGTGTTGTCCCTAATTGATTTGTTTGTTGTGATTTTTTTTTTTTTTTTTTGTTTTGTTTCTTTGTTTTGTTTGTTTGTTTGTTTTGTTTTTGTTGTTTGGGTTGTAGAGTATTTTAATGTTGAAAGTTTATGTTGCATCTTGAGTGTTTTTAGTAAAGAATAAAGTTTTTTTTATAAAATCTCTCTCTCTCTCTCTCTCTCTCTCTCTCTCTCTCTCTCTCTCTCTCTCTCTCTCTCTTTTTTTTCCCTTCTTAATGCCCCCTCATATTGATATGGTATGATACATTTATTTATCTTGTGCCCCTCAACCAATAGTTACATCGGCCTGGGGCGCAGCAAAAAAATACAGAAAGACAGGAACAATACGAAAAGAATACATGCAGGCCAACCAAGCAGACAGAGAACGGACGGACATAATACACCAGTCATAGGCTACTACAACACAAAGCTAGCTCATGGATTTTTTTATGGCGAAAAGGTGGGTTTTAAGCATGGCCTTAAAAGTAGACTTCCGGTTTGCGACGTTCTGGTGAGCAGCCACATGAAAGAGCTCCCGGTCAATGAATATAAAAAAAGGAAGTAAAACTATTCAAAACGAAATAAAAAGAGAAGATTCGAGGACAAAAGAAAGAAGGAAGAATGAACATGAGGACAAATGAAAGTAAACAGATGAAGTAAATACACAGATGGAAAAGACTCAACACGAGGCAATGAGGCAACAGGTAGAACAAGCTAGCGGGACGCAGAATGTCAGTGCAGAGAAGCTACAGACTAACATACGAATTAGCTTACAAGCTAACATAGAAGCTAACCAGGCCACCACGCAGATTGGATTAGGAGCAATGCGGAGCATACAGTGTAACACTGAAAAATCCAACAGAGGTGACAATGAAGCGTCGGAGCTATGTAGAAATAAAGAAAATTCAGAAAAAGAAAGGAACCAGGTCCCAATGGCGTGCGGGAGGCGGCGGGGGACACGGCGAGAGGAGGATGGAAGGTGCCGGGAGGGGAAGGAGAGAGGCCTACCGCCTAGGCCTACGCTGACGCAGAGGATGGAGGGGGTGCCAAGGTGGACCAGAACCGAGAGACGAGGACGAGGAGAGGAGGACGGGAGGAGGAAAAGAGGGGACCTGAACCGATTCAAGGCAGATAAACTATGAAGGACGACAAAGGGACACGAGAAAGGGGCATGAAAGGACACGGTGATCCAAATAAAGATACAAGACAAAATCAACGTGGGGAAGTATCCAATACAAGCATACACACAGGGGACCTGTGATGAGAATAGATGCAACAGAGGAAAGATAATTGAACAGTTACCCCAAAAAGTATAAAACTATAACACCAGAATCTGGAATAATTAACACTATGATTTACAATACACACGTTATAGACAAACTATTTGAAATTTATTTAAAAAAAGGGACACGCTGATTAGGTACATATTGGGGAATAATACATGATGGACTGGTATGAAGGAACTACAGGATTACCATCGGTTCGGCCCGGGAGGGTGGGGTCTTGGGTGTTGTAGGGTCGATGTGCGGGGAGTGGGGTTCTTTGGGACATGGGAGGTAACAGGCTTGGCTCGGTGGGGGGGAGTCCCCTGCCCTCTCCTCTATGGGGCCAGGCCCAATCAATTCAAGGGACCCGTGTCGCTGGGGCCCGGCACCGTGTATAGCAGTCCTGGGATATGGGGGAGTCCTATCTCTCGGGGTGGATGGCGGGAGGGGGGGGGCCCTCTTATGGGGGTCTGGGCTGCTGAACACAGCCTTAGCATAGAGATTCAAGCCCATGGCATTGTACTGCTATATGTTTGATGTTGTTTTAAAGTGTTGTATGTCTAAATGTCAATACAAAAGTAAAAAATAAAATAAAAAAAAGTCAGTAGAGTGCTTGCAGATTTTATGTTTAGTGGGAGCTTGTTCCAGAGTTTCGGTGCTGCGACTGTGAACGCCCGGTTTCCCTTCGTCACGAGTCGTGAGTGTGGGATTGTAAGGCATATTTGACCGTTTGATCTGAGGGATCTGGAGCTGGCTGATTGAACCAGGAGTTCCTTTATGTAAGTTTCAAGTTTAAAGTTTCTTTAATAGTTGTCATACAGAAGTACAGAATACTTTTATACAAAATGCTTCCTTCTGTTACGCTCCAGAGACTGTGCTAGACAAAAGATAAGTATGAAATAAAATAGTATAGCATGTAAAAATAGAAGTAAAAAATAGAAGTCACGTACGTAGACAGTGTTCAGTATAATACATATGTACAATGTTCAATGCAGAATAGAAGTAACTGAGTTACCATACAATATACAATATACTATGCAATATACTAATATACAATATACTATATAGTGCAAAGCAGAAATGGGATGAGGTACAATTTAGGTACAATTTACAGTAAGGTGTACTGAGGTATGGGTTGTAGTGCAAATCCTTTACCAATAAATATAAAGTGTGTTTAGGTGTCTGGGGCGAGACCGTTTAGGTTTTGTATGTGAACATGAGGATCTTGAAATTAATTATTTGTTTTACCGGGAGCCAGTGTATATTGGCTCCCGGTATATGAATCCCCAGTGATGTGTTCCCTCTGACCTCTCCGTCCCCTCTGTCCAGTTAAATGCAGACGTACCAAGGTCATAGTAGGCTGAGCTCAGAACAACAGACTGGGTGAGTCAGGAAAAACGCTTGTCTGAATCACTGTCAGACGTATTGTACAATCTGAGCTGAAATGTCGGAGGAAAACACTACTGAGCCAAAATGACGTGTGTATGTGTGTGTTGTTTGTGTGTGTCCATAAATGCGCGCACGTACACTGTATGTATGCACTGTATGTGTAAGCTATATGGTCTCTGTTTTATTTGAATCTGGTGTGTATGTATCAATTTAGAGAGAGATAAAGAGATAGATGGAGAGAGAGAGGATGAGACAGTTATAAAAGAGAGAAATAGAGGATGAAAAACGGATGAGAGATGTGCTTTTATGGCTGTTTAATATACCGTTAGCCTCATACGATAATTTTTCAAGATTCTTGGAAAAGAAGAAAAATCCCATTTTCCAGCAAATGTGTACGAGTTATTAATTTATATTTTGAAAATAAGTTCCAGAAGGTGTATCAACAAATTAGCAAAAATACAAACACAACAACCATTGCGTAACAAAATAAGGTGACTTTTAAACAAAATATGTCGTGACTTAGGCATTTTTTCCTCTAACATACATACATGTCATACACTAGGCAGTTGTTTTACTTGCCTAAGTCATGCGATCGCCGTCTGTATGTAACGTTAAAATGCACAAGTCGACACACGAGTGAGTTAGGCAGATGGGGATTTTTTAACCTAACAAGTGTTCTGATTGGCTGAGGACATATGTTACAACGGGGTAAGGTGGTGAGGGTGGAGGTAGACCCAGTGCAGCAGGCCGAGAGCGAGAAGAGATATGAGGCAGGAGACGACGGTCACGATTTAAACAGCTTTACTTAGCAATGTGACAAATGTACATTGAAGCACAAACAAAAGGGCGCAGCCGAGCTGGCACTGAGAGAAAACAAAACCTAACCACAAACCGGACTGAACACTCGAAATAAAAGAGCAATAAAACAGAACACTAATATACACTTACTTAGACAGAACACAACTACAGGGCAAGGACAACGTTGACAAAGACATCACAGGAACAGGTTTAACGGAGGAATGACGCCACAACCAAGTGAGGACAACCCACACTTAAATAACAGACTAATTACAAATTGACAACAGCTGGCAAGCCAGTCTAAAACAAATCATCAACCACAAGGACACAAAAGCATAATTACCAAAACACAACCAGACAGGGGAACAACATCAAACAAGGGGAGGGAAAGTTAACAACAGCACACACCATGAAACCACATTAATCATACTATTAATTATATTCATTACATTTGTCAACATGGTTAGTGTGCCGGCCTGCGCCATCTGCTGGTGACCACTAGAGGGTGGTATGAGACCATTGTCCACTCCTTGTCTGTGGTGTTGACTCTCCCAGACTTGAGCTGGTCTGGGAGTGTAACAGACATGCCAGGGCGATGCAGCAGTTTGAGGAGAGTACAGTAGGCAGACATCTCAATTTGGCAAAAAGATTACTTAGGTAATTATCGTATGAGGATACCCGCCATAACCTGAGGCGTCAGTCATCTAAGAGAAGTCAACCCCATCTCACTTAGGTCACATCTTTTTAACCTTTATTAGGGCGAGGCACCACAGGTGACAATGGTGATTTTGGCTGGATTGGAGATATCATCATCATAACTACTGCTCTAGTTTCATGAAACATAAAGCAATCATCAAAAACAAGTATAAATATAAAAATGCACATTTCTTACACCAGCCGCATCATGCACACCACGGTACAAATAACAACATAAATATGAATCAATTTAGTTTGTGGGTTCAAATAAAACTTTGAAAACAGGTTTACTGTATGTACTGTACTGTATGCTTGTGTGAGTAAGGGGAGCGCTTGCTTGTCTTGTGTATGAACCATGTTAATGTGGTGTATGAAATATTTTTATCTTGTGTCAGGTATTAAATTAAAACCTTTCCTCTGGCAGCCACACAGTGTGGAAGAAATTGTGCTTTTTATGTCCTTGAAGCAGGCTCTGTATGTCACTGTGCCGTCTAACGGAGCCATATGTACTGTATCAGCTGGATTGTCCGTTAAGCACATATTATGCAACTAAAAGCTTTATGACTGACTTTTCTGTCTGAATGCATTTACATTGTTTGTTTGGTATATGGACATAAATAAATCATTCAAGTGTGTGTGTGTGTGTGCGTGTGTGTGTGTGTGAGCTGTATTTGTGTGTCTGCCTTAGTATTACTGTGAGGGCTGCGGGTGTTTGGGTCACAAGCAGATAATAGGGACTCTTTAAGTTATTCATATAACGAATAACCACTAAACTGCTAAGCAGACATTAACACATTCGGGGCCGGCCACGTATAAATCCGTGTTTCGAATCCAACGGTTGAGGACCAACCACGGACATGTCCGTGGCAATGTTGTGTTGTGGCTGATGGTTGTTTAACACAGCAAGAGACGATATTTCCAATTGTAACAAGTAGGTAATTTATTTAGGAAAAAGAAGTTCCAACAGCAAAAGCTATGGTTCGAGCAGAGGATCACCACAGCTTGAACAAAAAACACTAACTCTCAATCCCTCTGCCTGTCCCCTAAATCCCCTCTCAGTCCTGCCCCCCCATGACAGATATGATGACGTATCATATCATGTCAGATCTGACATGACGTACATTAAGATGATACGTAGATTTAACATCGGAGAGAGATAAGAACATTAAGAACATGAAGAGAGATAAACAAGATATGATGTACACACACGATATGATGTAAAACATTTAAGAACATTGAAGAGAGAGTGAGATGTGTGTGTGTGTGTGTGTGTGTGTGTATGTGTGTGTGTGTCTGTGTGTGTGTGCGTCTGCGTACAGACGTATGTGTATTGTATGTGTGTATTGTGTCACAGGGAATGTGTGTGTGTGTGTCTGTGCTGTGTATGTGTGTGTCTGTGTGTGTGTGCGTGTGTGTCTGTGTGACTGTGTGTGTCTGTGTGTCTGTGTGTGTGTGTGCCTGTGTCTGTGTGTGTGTGCTGTGTATGTGTGTGTCTGTGTGTGTGTGCTGTGTATGTATGAAAGAGAGAAAAGAACAAGATATGAAAGCGATACGATGTACGAGATTACCAGCACACAACGTGCCGTACTGAAATGTCCATCTGTCCAAGTTGTTTTAAGAACGTCAGCCAGACCGTCTTTCAGCACTGCTAGTTGACCTATATTAAACTAGTCCACCCCATACACATTTTCCCCAACATTCCCCCATTTGGGGCTATCCCTAGTCCCACCCAAATCATATAACCAAGAAAATGTGAACGTCTAACTAAACGAGAAACCATATTTATATAATAAAAGTTTAAATGGCTGATCTAAACAAGAAACCTAGCCATATAATAAATTTTAAATGTCTAACTAAACAAGAAACCTTACTTCATTCACTGGACCCCTAACGGACCAACAAAGGCTGACTACCGTTCTCACAATAAACACAAAACCGCTCAAAACAAGAGTAATAATAAAACATCAAAAAAAAATACCCCAATTTATAATCCTAACCTGACAGACAAATCCCCCCAACCTCCACCGCTTACCAAATGAGCCACAGTTCCGGCCGGAAACCGCGACTCTCATCAGGGAAAGGAGAAGTTGACCGTCAGAACTAAACATAGAACATCCCTCCCAAAAAAAATGACATTGTCTCTTCCATAACATTGAGTCCCAGTGTCCATCGCTCAGCCCCCCTTCCATGCCCACGCCATAGTCTCCTCACCGTATTGCCAAAAGTCACATTTTGCCAATACAGCAACCACCACGCCACACCTCCAGTCCTCGTAGAAGCATGTCCCCATGCCTGGACGGGAGGCGCTGGTACCGACCTCACCACGTGTCCCCCCATCTTCGACGGGAGGTGCCCATCTTGCCCACTGCGTTAGCCCCCCCCTTTGTCCCTCCAGTCCCCAGAACCGATCCCCAGACCACTTCTTCTCAATGCTTCCTCAGGCTCAGAACCGACACTCTGCCGATGCCCCTTCCCATTCCGGTTTGCGTGTAGCTTTATGCCAAGCAAGCAGTGCAAAAATTTACCGTAGTGGCATGCAGTAATGCGCCTTTCATTTTCGCGGAAATAGGCTGTCTATTGCCATTCTCTTTGACAAACTCTAACCTTAACCAGCTCCTTAACAACGCCTAAACTTAACCGTTCTAACCTTAACCAACTCCGAAACAATGCCTAACCCTAACCTTAACCATAGAAATTATATTGCCATTCTCTTTGACAAACTCTAACCTTAACCAGCTCCTTAACAGCGCCTAAACTTAACCGTTCTAACCTTAACCAACTCCGAAACAATGCCTAACCTTAATCGGCGAAAGAATACACGTTAAAAAAAAATCACGTTAAAAAATATTTTCGATGGGATTCGAACTCGCCAGCAAACAAGCCATAGGATCCACAGCCATGTGTCCTTGCCAATTGAGCTATTTGTTGGATACTGAATAAGGGGCGGTGACTTATATATATTGAGCTCCGCTCGTGTCGCATGCGCGGGCACCTCGCGCGAGCACGCCGGCGCACGCACGCACCTGAGCGAGCACGCCGCCGCCGGTGCACGCACGGTAGCATTTGTCTGAAAAGAAGGGCGCTTTACCGCACTAGCGTGCGGTGACGAATGCGGAAGCATTTTTGCACTGCTTGCTTGGCATTAACGTACAGGCTTCCGGTTTGACCAGGACCACGAGTAAAATAAACAAAAAATAATAATAAAAAAATAAAAAATAATGCAATGATTTTCAATGGTTGCAATCTCTATGCCGAAGGATCATTAGAAAATCAGACTAAAATTCCTAGTTAAAGGAATACCAACAAAACTGCACTCAGACCATCCCCCGTCACTCTTAAAGGAAAGAACCAACAAAAAGAAAATGTCCCTACCTCACCATACCCCTAATCCTCTATCCCCTCGTCTCCCTCTAAGGCAGCATAAAGCTGAGGATATGGCCCGATTTGTGGCTCAATCTCTTTCTGTCCCACCATCAGCATTTGGCTCGTTACGTGTGAAGTTACCAGCCTACCCAAGAGAGGCATACCACAACAGAAAAGGAGAACCAATATCAACCCTGCCACCCCAATGGATATCCCCGTCTGCATCACTATGCTTCCCCACTGTCCCAATCTTTCCAACACCCCACTCCCCCACCATTCTTCATTCCGGCCAGAATTCCCCCTCAACTCCTCCCTCAAATCCTTCAGCTTAGCCATGGCCTCGGAGAACTTTCCCCCTGGCCCCACATTCGTCGGAATGAATGTGCAGCAGTACTGTCCAAACATGGAACAGACTCCACCCTTCTCCGCCATTAACCAGTTCAGAGCCTGTCTATTCTGCCACGCCACCGTACTGGTCGCGTGCATCTGGTCCCCCATTGCATCCAACGCCTCCTCGGTGTAGTTGAGATACCGCTGCTGATTGTAAAACAAATAGTTGATCCACCCGGTGTTCTTATTGACCGATATCCATGGCAGAATAGACTCAAACCCTGCCGCAATCTCATTCTTAGCCATGAACTCGGCTGGAATGCCCCTTGGCTGTCCTATGCTGTCCAGATACACCCTTGGGTCTGCCTTGTAGCTACGCTTCGTTCGAGAGATAGGAGACTCAGAAGGTCCTTCCGTCACTGATAATGGTAGGACCACCATTGGCATGATCGCCTGAACCCGGGCACATCTACCTGACCAATCTAAAGGAAGTGTATTCCTCAACCTCCTACCGCCGCAGAGCCAGTATTGGTCCGCCAGTGCCATATCCTGGACATGAAAAGGGCAAGCTACAGGCCGTGGGTTGGTATCCACTCCCTTTAACACGACCCCGTGTCCACACTTTCCTTCTTTCGTGCAGTTAGTCGTGATGCTCCAAATAGTAGTGCACCGCCCCTCTGCCACCTCCCCTACATCCCGGGTCCCCTCCTTTTGCAAGCACTCGAAATCCTTGGTCAGCCATAGTTTGACACCTCTGGGTATTGGCAACCCCGTCGCTACCCCCTGCACACGTACATCCAATTTCCTACAACGTTCCCGCATAGTGACATCCTTGAAATCCGTGACGTTTCCTGCCGCCTTAAAACGACTAGAGCCAAGAAACCCCAAACACTCTGCCTCGCACCAAGGGCGACTATTATGGGGCCCCTCCCATGCCTCTGCGTCCCTGTCACACTGAGCCCAACTGAACTTCGTGCCCTTCACCAGCAGCCTATCCGGACGTGCCTTGGAGCAGACATAACAATCCTCTATCTGATTCTGCGCGCTCGTGTACTGGACCCACTTAAACCACTCATTCCCTAAAGCCGCCCTATACATCGGGTCAGCCTCCGGGTCTTCCTCGTCATAGTCATAGTCGCCCCCATCTTGTTCCCCGGAAGGAAGCAAACCCCTCAACCTGGCCCAGAGTGAGCCCACTGAGTCCCTCAACGTTCCGGCTGTCCTCTGGAACATATCCTGTCCCCCCACCTCTTCCGACTCAGTGTCCTTGACCTCCCTTTTTCCCCTCACCCCTGTCCCCTGTGATTGGTTCGGGACAGGCTCAACCCTCCTATCTACCCCCACAACCCGATCCTCGTTAGTATAATGGTAAGTATCCCCGCCTGTAACGGGGGAATGGTCAAAATCAAAAACATGCCCTTGCGGTCCTACGGGAAACACCCCTTTTGGTTGTAGTCTTATCTTCTCCCCCCCTTCCTCGATGGAGGGAAGAGGGGGCGCCTGATTCTGAGCCTGGTCATGAAAGCCTGCTGGTACTTGAGCCTGAGCGGGACCCCGTGGGACTCCTACCCACTCAAACCCGTCATCCTCAAGGACGGGTCGACCGTGACGGTTCTTAATGACGTCGTTGTGCCCGGCCGACCGTCCGCACACTGCTACCAACATCTGCGGGAGCATCAGCAGGCACTGCACCTTCCAGTTGCCGTCTCGGACCCTCCATGTCGGGTTCTGCATAACTGCGATCGATTGTATCCCCCAAGAGATCGCCGCTGGCCTTTATGCAGTGATTGAAGTGGAACCAGGTCGCTGATCCTTTGACTTGGACTGCCGTTCCAGTCGATCGGATCACCTCGTACGGGCCCTCTCTCCGGGGTGATGACCACTTTCTCTTGTGGACCTTTACGAAGACCAAGTCCCCAGGGATCAGTCTCGGTTTGGTGGCTTCCTTCTCCGCCTCCTTCACCCCCTTTCTCTCCTTTCTCTGCTCCTGTCGAAACACAGCTTCATGTATTTTAGTCACTTGCTGAAGATATTTTTTCAGATCTTGCTCAAAAATATCTAATGCCGGGCCCCTAGCCAGGTGTCTAAATGGCGGTGCTGGCATGCTGCGGCCTGTAAGCATTTCATGCGGTGTTAGCTGTGTTTGGCGGTTTACGCTGCTTCTAATAGCCATCAGAGCAAGTGGCAAAGCATCAATCCAGTTAAGCTTAGTTTGCATACAGATTTTCAACAGTTTGTTTTTAATGACCAGATTGGCCCTTTCCACCTTCCCCTGCGACCCGGGACTATAGACACAGGAAAGGCGCTGTCTTATACCTAATTTCTGCATCAGCCCTTTAACCACCTTGTCGATGAACTCGCGGCCATTATCGCTTTGTAATATCGTGGGAATTCCAAATCTCGGAATGACCTCGCGACACAGGAACTTGATCACTGTGTCCGCGTTCTTGTGTTTAGATGGAATGGCCTCAATCCAGCGACTAAAGCAGTCCTCTACTACCAGGAGGTATCGTTTGCCCTGCACTGGCGTTATCATGTCTGTATAGTCCATAATCAGATGTCTGAATGGTCCCTCAGGGAGGGGTGTGTAAGCCGCCACTGTCGGTACTCCTTTGCGCACATTGCCCTGTAAGCATGTTAAACACCTGGCTAGTGTAACGTCAATTTGTGCCTGAAGCTTTGGGGACCAAAATCCCATTTTCGTGATTCGTTTCAGGGTCTCTGCTCTTCCACAGTGATCAACACCATGAGCCTCAGGTATCACTAAGGACAGAAGATCGATGGAGGCGACTATCAAACCGTTATGACTCCTCCACAGACCATCTGCCCCCCTTACAGCCCCCCTCTCCGTCCACGACTGTTTCTCGGCCTGCGTGGCTGAGTCCTGAAGATCACTCAAATTATCCTCAGTTACCTCAGTCGTCAGTTCGGCCGCAAACATCAGAACAGCCGTGGACGGCACCGCAGCCGCCGCCTTCGCGGCCTCGTCCGCCGCGTTGTTTCCCGTCGTCACAAAGGACAGGTCTTTTCTGTGTGCCTGGCACTTTACGATAGCAATGCTTTTGGGCAACTTTACAGCCTGAATAAGCGCCACAACCTGCTTGTGGTGAAGGATCGGTGAGCCGTCCGATTTCTTAAAGCCTCTTGCCTTCCAAATGGCCGCGAATAGGTGGCATACGCCATGCGCATACGCAGAGTCTGTAAAGATGTTAACCGTGCGATCTTTAGCTATTATGCATGCTTCTGTTAGTGCTATTAGTTCTGCAAGCTGGGCCGAACATGGTTGCATGCATTGTCCGGCCTTTCTTGTTAGTGTTTCTCCGTTAGGTTTGCACTGTACGACGGCGTATCCTGACCTTAAATTTTCCCCCTCCCGATAGCAGGACCCATCCACAAAAAGTGAGAGTTCTGCTATTGCGAGCGGGTCGACTCCCAAATCAGGACGGAGTTTCACGAAAGCCTGTACCTCCACCTCACACTCATGCGGTTGACCCTCGCTCGGGAGTGGTACCAGATCCGCCGGGTTACTGCCGTGGCATGTTTTTATCGTAACGTCCGAGTACTGCAGGAGCCTCATGTAAGCCTGTTGCCGTTGGCTGGTCAGAACAAATTTGCCTCTTTCAATCAAGTTTGCCAATTTGTGATGTGTCCAAATGCAAATGTCATATCCCATTGTCACGGCCGTTGCCTTCTCATACATCAAATGTGCTGCGGCCAGGGCCTGATAACAAGGTGGCAGACCCTGCTCCACCGGCGAAAGAGCTCTAGAGTAATATGCTATCGGTTGTTTTTTCCCACTCCCCCCCTGTGTTTGAGTCAGGACAGCTGTTGCATGCTGCGCTCTATGTGAGACGAATAGGTGGAAACACTTCTCATAATCCGGCAGCGCCAGGGCAGGGGCCTGTAACAACAGACGCTTAATGTTTATGAACGCGTCCTCCCCCTCCTCGGTCCATGTCAAGGGAGCGCGAAGCTTGTCTGTACCGCCTCTTTTATCATCATCCTCAACGGCGCTGTCGCTATCGTATAGTCCTCCACCCACTCAGAGCTGTACCCAGTCATCCCTAAAAACGTCATCATCTGTCGGACCGTCAATGGCCTAGGTGCCTTGGATACAGCTTCGAGTTGCGTGGGTGAGATGTTTTTTATGCCCTTTTGAATGACGCGAGACAAGTACTCAACTTTTGGCTGGCAGTACTGCAGTTTTGAACGGGATGCCTTGTGGCCTCCCACGGCTAATCCACTCAAAACTTTGATGGAGTCCTCATGGCACTGCTGACGTGTATCCGAGCAGATTAGAATGTCATCTGCATACAGTAAAACCGTGCTGAGTAGTGTGTCGCACACTCCTTGCAAGTCTTCCTTGAGCGCCTTCGAGAAGTAATGCGGCGAGTGCGCGAACCCTTGTGGCAACCGGGTGTAAGAGTATTGTTTCCCCCTGTGGGTAAAAGCAAACAGATACTGAGACTCTTTTTCCAATGGAACACTGAAGAATGCCTGCGTGAGATCAATGACCGTATAGTACTGCGAGCTACTCGGGATGTTTGTCAGGAGGGTGTGTGGATTAGCGACTTCCGCCTCTGGTCCAGACACCACGTCGTTCACCGCCCTCAAATCGTGTACCAGTCTGTACCTAGCCCTGTCCGCCTTTAGCACTGGGTGGATAGGTGTATTACATCTGGATTTGAAAGGGACGAGCACTCCCCCCTTTAACAGTCCCTCAATCTGATGTGATATAGCTTCCTCCGACTCTGGCTTCATTGTATACTGTCTGATAAAGGGTGGTCTACAACCCTTCTTTAACCTGACCTTCACTGGCTGTGCCGACAATATTAGACCCACATCTGTGTCGTGTTTTGACCACAACCGTTCCGGGGTGCGCGCCAACATGTCCTGTTCCAGCAAAGCATCCGCCTCTGGAATAACGCAAGGGTCTCCTGGTAATCTGATTACTTGCGGTTTTGCCAAAACTGAAAAGGAAATCATTATTTTTATGAAACTCCCATCTGCGCTGTTCCAAATTAGCGGAGATTCCGTGGAGACCCACCTTTGAGTCTCGGATTCCTGTATCATTGAACCTAGATGTTCGGATTCGTAACCAGGATTTATTCTCAGAGTGATGTGTGGGGCGGCGTCTCTTAGTCTATGTTGTTCCCGTAGATACTTACCTGTGTTAACCCTCAACGCCGCGCCCTGTCTCCCTACAATTATCGTAGATGAGTCAATCTGCACCTGCTCGGGCTGTCCCTGCAACCATGCCTTGTTCCTAACTAGGTCACTATTCGTCAAATATTGTAGTGTGCAATGTGCCTCCATGTTTGTTTGTCTAGACTGAGGCAGTTGGGTTTTCAGAAATGGCTCCCAGGGGGCACAGACCCTTTGCAGCTCTGCATCTATGTTGCCCAGCCAGAACACAGTGGCCTCTTTCTCCCCCGTCCCTTGTAGCATCATTTGGTACACGTCTTGTTCAATTTTAATCCCCTCAGGCGTACATAGGATTTTACAGCCTATTTTACACATTGCATCTCGTCCCAAGAGATTGCGCGGGGTGCTGTCCGAAATTAATACAGGTATTGTTATGGTCTTGTTGTTATACGTCATAGAGATTGGATCTGATGTGGGTATTAATTGTGTTTTTCCCGAGAATCCGACCGTCCGAACATACTGTCCAGACTGGGGTAAGTGAGCGGCGTATTTTTGCTTTATGCAGGAAAAACCTGCTCCAGTGTCTGCCATCATCTCTGTTAATTTGCCCTCCACTAGGACCTGCAGAATAGGTTCTTGCTCAGCTCCCTTGGAAACCACAATCATTTGATTTCCCCCCGTCGCATTCTCTGGGCACCCCTAGTGATTACCCCCCTGGTTTCGGGGCCCTCCTGTCTCCCCCTGGTCGTGGGGCCCTTGTGACTCCCCCTGGCGCACGGGTCTTCCATACTCCGAGCCGGGACGGTATGGTTGCCTACATCTCATTTCCCTGTGTCCCTGCATGCCGCAGTTCCAACAGTGGAAACGGGGAAACTGTTGTTCGTTCCCCGGTCCCTGTGTAAACCGTGGGCCTGATTGCCCATTCCCTGCCTGCCGCCTGGACGCCTGGTTCTGTGAACTATAGCCATAGCTTCTCACTACCTGAGGTGCAGGCGGGGGTCCCTGGTCCTGCATGGGTGGAGAGGTAGCAGATGACACCATTACTGCCTGCAACCTCCTTTGGGGCTGCAGTTGTTGCTGAGTTAACTTCCTTGCGTCATTTCTATCCTGATCCCTGACTTTCTGCTCCTGAGCCCTTTGCTTCTCCACACTATGTGTTACATGTGCACAGAACAAAGGATAAGTCATGTCCATTAACCCCACCACGTCTTCCAGTCTATTCTTAACCACCTCTGGAAGCCCTCTCATCACACTTTCTCTAAACATCGCTCTCTGCAACGGGTCAATTTCTGGGTTGTGTCCTAGCTCACCTCTCCACTCCTTCAGTACTTTGTTCACATAGGCGCCAGGCCCTTCCGTCTCCATTATGGGGTTGCCTGCCAGTTTTGCCGGATTAATACGTGATGGATATTGATTCCTGAGTTTGTACCACAACGCCGCTCTATGCGCGTTGAATATGTCTCCATCATGGGCCTGCGTGTCGCATGCCACTCGCATCGATGTATCACCCATGATGTCCCGGCAGGCACCAACTCCTAGCAAACGCGTCAACAGGGATTTGACGTCACCCACTGCTAGCAGAAAAGATGACGTATTTTCCTCAAACTGCGTGATCCACCTGGAGGCTCCTTCTGAAAGGTCCGGTAGTCTTACTATTAAACCATCGATGTCTAGAGGTGACCATGGCATGTGAAAGATATCGTTCCCCTTTATTAGCAGGGGAAACTGGCCTGTGCTTGTCACACTTCCCACGAATGTAGGGGCGAAAGTCAGGGTTCCTGTAATGTTTCCTTTCTCCTGTCCTGGTTTTGTGTCATTCTCATCTTCCTCCTCATTCAACAGTTTAGTGTGGCCACACGCTCCGTGTTTCTCTGATGTCTGCTGTGCCACACTCTGACGGGGCTCTTCCTCTATCTTCCTCCCGACTCCCTCCCTCTGCCTGCCCAGGTTCTCTACCTCCTCTTCCTCTGCAGTATACAACTTCCGACGTACTGTCTCGCCATATGCCGCCAGGGCTTTCGGATAGAGATCCTGCGGGGTCAGTTTGGGGGGGGTATCTCGCCTAAGGGAGGTCTCTGATCTAGCGGAGGTTTCTGACCTAGCGGGGGTTTCTGACCTAGCGGGGGTCCCTAATTCCGTCTCCTCATATTCTCCTCTTATTGTCACAGTGCCCACCGGCAATTGCGTGACATAAGGTGGGGATGTTGGTTTCCCTATATCCGTCTCTCTCTGATTTAGCGCTAAAGCTTCCTGCCTGTATGCTCTCCCCTTCTGGGCGTAGAGCTTCATTACCCCCAACTCTTCTGTCCTCTTTTTCAACCTCTTTTTGCTGTTGTCGCCTGGCTTGTGGTTACGAATCATTACATTCATCTCTTCGCATACGTCGAGATCAAAAGTACCTCCGGAAGGCCATTTTGTGTCCCCGGCCTTTGTACGCCTCTGCCACCGGACACCAACCTTGAGAATTAGGTTCTTTATCAGCGGGTTCCGGTCTAACAGTATGTCCTCTGCTGTATGCATCGTTGTTTAGTGTGTATATGTGTTTATTGTGTTGTGTGTGTGTGTGTGTGGTTGTACTTCAGCTACTACTACTCTACAACTACCACTCCAGGACACAGTTAACCTAGATCTACTACTCTACAACTACCACTCCAGGACACAGTTAACCTAGATCTACTACTCTACAACTACCCCAGGACACAGTTAACCTAGATCTACTACTCTACAACTACCACTCCAGGACACAGTTAACCTAGATCTACTACTCTACAACTACCCCAGGACACAGTTAACCTAGATCTACCACTACAACGCTACTACAACTCGGTGTGTGTGTGTCTGTGTGTGACTGTGTGTGTGTGTGTGTGTGTGTGTGTGTGTGTATGTCGGTGTGTGTGTCTGTGTGTGTGTGTGTATGTGTGTATGTCGGTGTGTTTGTGTGTGATTGTGTGTGTGTGTGTGTGTGACTGTGTGTGTGTGACTGTGTGTGTGTGCGTCACAACCCGCTGTCTACCGGGACACAGGAATGTGTGTGTGTGTGTGTGTGTCTGTGTGTGTGTCGGTGTGTGTGTGTGTTTGTGTGTGATTGTGTGTGTGTGTGTGTGTGTGACCGTGTGTGTGTGACTGTGTGTGTGTGCGTCACAACCCGCTGTCTACCGGGACACAGGAATGTGTGTGTGTGTGTGTGTGTCTATGTGTGTGTCGGTGTGTGTGTGTGTTTGTGTGTGATTGTGTGTGTGTGTGTGTGTGTGACCGTGTGTGTGTGACTGTGTGTGTGTGCGTCACAACCCGCTGTCTACCGGGACACAGGAATGTGTGTGTGTGTGTGTGTGTGTCGGTGTGTGTGTGTGTCACAACCCGCTGTCTACCGAGACACAGGAATGTGTGTGTGTGTGTGTGTGTGTCTATGTGTGTGTGTGTGTGTGTGTGTGTGTCTGTGTGTGTGTGTGTGTGACTGTGTATGTGTGTGTGTGTGGTTGTGTGTGTGTGTGTTTTCTACCACCAGGGGTCAGCAAACCCAAGAGAGCAGCAAACCCAGGAGAGAGAGAGAGAGAGAGAGAGAGAGAGAGAGAGAGAGAGAGAGAGAGAGAGAGAGAGAGAGAGAGAGATAAAGATTTAGTGAGATGTGTGTGTGTGTGTGTGTGTTTGTGTGTGTGTGTGTGTGTATGTGTGTGTGTGTCTGTGTGTGTGTGCGTCTGTGTACAGACGTGTGTGTCTGTGTATGTGTGTTTATATGTGTGACTGTGTGTGTGTGCGTGTGTGTGACTGTGTGTGTGACTGTGTGTGTGTGTGCGTGTGTGTGTGTATTGTATGTGTGACTGTGTGTGTGTGTGTGTGTGTGTGTAGGACAGCTAGCCTCTCTGTAGCAACAACCTCACAAGCCAATAAGAAAACGAACAATAGTGTTTGACACAGAGAATGCCAGCTGTGATAGTGTGTTTTGAATAACAGCAGAGCGGTACCGGTTTTTGTTTTTGAAAATTGAGAGTCTTATCTACAGAGGACAGAAAGGCACAGTTATGTGTGTATGTGGAGAGTGTCGTAAAGAAATCAGGGAAAAGGGTCGGGGAGAGGTTTGAAGAGATGGAGAAAAATTTGACCAGAGGTCGAAAACATGCAATTAAAATTGATTAGTGGCGTACTTATAGCCTGTTAAAAGAGGAATCGCCCCAGTGTAAACACCTCATCAGTCGTGTTCTTTTTAGCCGTCCATCCAGAAAACCAGTTCACACAACCAGCTCACTTTCTCCTCCCGCAGAAACTCTGACGGATATTTATATAACAAGCCCAACGCTTACCTTTTTTTGTCGACAACCGGCAGAATGTTTACGGGAGATTCCAGGAACTGGCCGTATGAAAAGGCCCGGTGGAGCGATCTACAGGTCAAGGGTCACCAAATGTTGTGGCTGATGGTTGTTTAACACAGCAAGAGACGATATTTCCAATTGTAACAAGTAGGTAATTTATTTAGGAAAAAGAAGTTCCAACAGCAAAAGCTATGGTTCGAGCAGAGGATCACCACAGCTTGAACAAAAAACACTCTAACTCTCAATCCCTCTGCCTGTCCCCTAAATCCCCTCTCAGTCCTGCCCCCCCATGACAGATATGATGACGTATCATATCATGTCAGATCTGACATGACGTACATTAAGATGATACGTAGATTTAACATCGGAGAGAGATAAGAACATTAAGAACATGAAGAGAGATAAACAAGATATGATGTACACACACGATATGATGTAAAACATTTAAGAACATTGAAGAGAGAGTGAGATGTGTGTGTGTGTGTGTGTGTGTGTGTATGTGTGTGTGTGTCTGTGTGTGTGTGCGTCTGCGTACAGACGTATGTGTATTGTATGTGTGTATTGTGTCACAGGGAATGTGTGTGTGTGTGTGTGTGTCTGTGCTGTGTATGTGTGTGTCTGTGTGTGTGTGCGTGTGTGTCTGTGTGACTGTGTGTGTCTGTGTGTCTGTGTGTGTGTGTGCCTGTGTCTGTGTGTGTGTGCTGTGTATGTGTGTGTCTGTGTGTGTGTGCTGTGTATGTATGAAAGAGAGAAAAGAACAAGATATGAAAGCGATACGATGTACGAGATTACCAGCACACAACGTGCCGTACTGAAATGTCCATCTGTCCAAGTTGTTTTAAGAACGTCAGCCAGACCGTCTTTCAGCACTGCTAGTTGACCTATATTAAACTAGTCCACCCCATACACATTTTCCCCAACAGTTGTTTTGGCTTTTATTCCATTGTAATATCCTACTCGATGTCACCGAGCTGCACTGCAGATCTACCCTCCTCTTCGAATTCTGAAAAGTGCATTACCGGCCAGATCCTCTTAGGGGCGCTGTCTCAATAATGCAGTGTGCCCTGTGGCAGAACGGTGCACTATTTTTTTGACTTTCAATGGAGTTTCCAGTTAGCTGGATTCTGGATGTGCAGCCTGTAGCTTGGAATACGTTTTGCGATGCCGAATTCACTATGCAGTAAAGGAATATATCATCAGCCAATGGACATATGGATCTACCAGATGGCGATCGATAACTGGGAAATGCTCTGGGGGATCCAACCTTCCAATCTTTTTCGCATAAATTACATGCTGATCAGGGCTTGTTATGATAGCCAACCACCCGATCAGCGAATGAGGCTAACACGGTTATTGGTAATCAATAATCAGAAACGACGTCCCCCGCCCCCCCCCCCCCCCCCCCTTCATGCATTCATGGTGGACCATCATACCGATCATATGCAGTTTGAGTTTTAACTGTAGCTTCTGTATATCTGAAATGCCATTGGATTTAACGTTAGTAGCTATTAGCCCTGTATCTCGCGTTCCAGGAAATATCCCAGCTATAAACGCTATAAAATGAGAACGTATTGATGAAGAAATTATTTCTTTAAGCAATTTTGAAGGGAGATAGCAATACTATAAAGTATAGATTTAGCTCTACAAACAGCCCCACGGACTATACAAGTCTGTTTAGAAATGCTGGCCGTCTACAGTGATTTTAGACGGATCCAAATGGCCATGAATGTGTTAAGGAGAAGGGGAAAAGTGAACAACAAAAAACAACCTTTACAGGTGGAAGCCTCTAAATGAGTATTTTAAGAAAATAAATCAAGTCCAAATAGGACAACACTCAATAAAGAGGTATTATAGAAAAACTTAAATAAGCCACAAAGGCACCTCCTAATAACGGAGTTCATACAAATAAGAAATAACCTAAATAAGAATAAATCTCCACTAAGGAAGTTTATGTGTAGTAGTGGACTAATGACAGTTCAAAAGGAAACAAAAGAAAATGGTCATAAAAAGAAACACACTACAATAAAAGGCTCGGTTACTAGAAAATAAAGTGCTAAATAAGTCAGTAGCCTAAAAAACAGAATGGTTAGAGAGAAAGGCTAAAGGGCAGAGATCAGCACTACACTTTAATATAGCAACGCCTGACCATAGGGATAGCCAACACAAAAGGAAATGAGAAAGCAGCTAACCCTGCGAGATTCAAACTTAAATAGACTCAGCGACCATAGGCACAGCTGCACTGAATCAGGTGCAATCAAGCCCACACACCTGCCTTACCATGAGGCAATTAACCACAGAGGCCAGTGATTGACAGCTGTCCCTCACAGGAAGAAGAAATAGACAGCTGTCCCTCACAGAAAGACGAAATAAAGTAAAAACCATGACAAATCTCTCTCTCTCTCTCTCTCTCTCTCTCTCTCTCTCTCTCTCTCTCTCTCTCTCTCTCTCTCTCTCTCTCTCTCTCTCTCTCTCTCTCTCTCTCTCTCTCTCTCTCTCTCTCTCTCTCTCTCTCTCTCTCTCTCTCTCTCTCTCTCTCTCTCTCTCTCTCTCTCTCTCTCTCTCTCTCTCTCTCTCTCTCTCTCTCTCTCTCTCTCTCTCTCTCTCTCTCTCTCTCTCTCTCTCTCAGTTGAGAAACTGAAGAGCGAATATGAGGGAACGCTTCCCAGTGTCTGTCACCTGTGATTTCACCGAAAAACTTTTTTAAATGTCAAAGACACTCAGATGATTTACTGGCTCAGAGCTGTCAGGTGCCAATGCTGCTTCCACACGTCGGCTGTGTTGCTGGGTTGCACGTCAGCTGACTTCCACAGAGGGGGAAAGACCAAGGCAAACTCCCTTCAGAGTCCTCTAGTCTAGACCACCGACAATAGCACGCATGCACACAATAAACAACAATTAACGCACGCATGCACACACACACACACATAGAGACGCATACACATACACAAACACACCACACACACATGCACATAGATGCACACACATACACTGTATAGACACACATTATATACACACACACACACACACACAAACATATACAGTACACACACACATATACAAACACATTATACATACTCACACACATATATAGGCACACAGACGCACACATACAGTACATACACAAACACAAACATACACACATACACACACACACACGCATATACTCTCTCTCTCTCTCTCTCTCTCTCTCTCTCTCTCTCTCTCTCTCTCTCTCTCTCTCTCTCTCTCTCTCTCTCTCTCTCTCTCTTTCTCACACACACAGAGGCCAGGCTGAGGCAGACAGCCAGACAACACAACCATCATTACTCTGATAAGATGCTCGTAGCTCAGCTGCCTGTCAGAATGCATCCTGTCTGAGCATTGTGTGTGTGTGTGTGTGTGTGTGTGTGTGTGTGTGTGTGTGTGTGTGTGTGTGTGTTGGTGCATGTGCCGGACCTCACTCTTGACCTCACTCTCATTTCAGAGATTTACCTCTTCTTTGTGTGTGTGTGTGTGTGTATGTGTGTGTGTGTGTGTGTGTGTGTGCAGGGGTGTAGCTCCCGATTCTGGGCCCCATGAAAGAATGAATTTGTAGGCCCCCAGTGAATGAGAGCGCGCGTGAGCTGAATTTTTTTTATGCCATTTTTTTATTGATGAAAACGCATAATATGGTTTTTACCTATACATTCGGATCAGCAGTTCAGCACCTGCACTGTTGGTGGGTGAGCCTAGTAAAGGATGTCGCATTGCGTTCATCTTCAATGAATGGACCAATGCACCAATGCAATAGTCTACCAAAGCTCCCCCTCTCTCTCTATATATCTCACACACACACACACACACACATACACACACACACACACACACTTCAGAAACAAACATAGTATCAATGAGAGCATCAATAATACACCTGAGTGATGTCTAGTAAAAAAAATAAAAAAAATAAAAAAAATTGCCCCCCCCCCCCCCCCCCCCCCCAGTGCTGGGCCCTTGGAATCATCCTAAGCCACCCCCCCCCCCCCCCCCAGCTACGCCCCTGTGTGCGTGTGTGTGTGTGTGTGTGTGTGTGTGTGTGTGTGTGTGTGTGTGTGTGTGTGTGTGTGTGTGTGTGTGTGTGTGTGTGTGTGTGTGTGTGTGTGTGTGTCCCAATACATTTGGTGCTACACGTAGGGATAGTATTGTCTAGACACAGTCAGGAGTGATGCCACTCATTGTATGTTTTGGACATATGTTTGGCTAGTTAGTGTACTGTAGGTAGTGAGGAGTAGTTTTTATTTGACCTTTTGTGTTTGTGTATAGGTAGGTAAGATTCCTTACTGAGTTAGTTTTGTTTTGTTTTACTCAGTTCATTCCTTTGGCATCATTCAAGCTCATTTACCCTTCTCCCCTTCCCATTGGGTGTGTCTCAAATCCACCATTGTCATTGTATATTAGTCTGTGTTTTTGTTTGTATATGTAGCGGGGTGGATAACCTCCGCTTAGTGAGGGTGAGATTATACGAACACCGGATAGCAGGGACACGGAGGAGCTAAGTCCCACCGAACCCCCAACTGTAGTGGCCGCGTTGCTAGACGTAAGGGGTAGGAATGCAGTAAGCAGGGCCTTAGGATTTACGAACCTAGGGATAGGTACAGTAGTCATGCAGAATTTTATAATGACAAATACTCATCAGTACCCTGTAACCCCCCTTTACAACTGCGTCCCGTCTAATAAGCGGCGTACCCCCTCACACCCGGTGAAAGTAGTGATCAAAACAGTGTTGAGAGATTGTGTTAATGCAGAACCCCTTTACATGTGCTGGTCAATTTATCACAAGCATTTCACTGAAGTAAGTACTTATCTTAGTTGAAGTAAATACACACAACACCGTGGATCCAATTATCAGTCTCTCCATTTACTGTTGGAATTGCATGTGGACATGGCAATAGAACAGCACATCACAAGTCCACCTTAATGTGAACGTTCCCTTTAAGGGCAACACAGCAGTAGCTAAACACATACACAGGTTACGTTAATGATAAACCTCCGCCCTTTGGCGACACAATAATATTTTAGTGCACAACTGTGCTACTGTACTGTACTCACAGCGCACACCTCCCAGCCTGCAAACACTGGTAACACAATACACTCAAAATAAACCAAACCTAAGTGGGGCCCACACTTTAGAAATAATAGTCACTAGAGCTAAGCCGGCATTACCAAAATAATAAAAGTTGGAGCGCCCGGTTGCGGCTTGTGGACGTGGTGGCTCAAAACACAACAGCCCCTTCACTCTTAGCAAGCATGCTACAAAATAAATAGTTAATACTCCGCAGCGCTGTAGGCGCGAAATGTACTTTTACTCGACTCGCCCTTGAATGAGAGTCTATAGTCTGAGTGCTGGTTAGCCCCGCATAGCAATTGTCTGGAGTTATTTGGGCATAAAAGGTCCCGAGAAATTGGGGCGGCTACGTGGCGTAGTGGGCAAGGCGCTCGCCACGAATGCGGAGACGCTGGGCTCGCCTGTTCGAGCCCAGCGCTCCACATTGCTTTCAGTTTAGCTGGTCGTTCATACTAATACACATTGGCCGTATTAGGGGGTGGGAAACTGATGGGTGGGGATCGGGCGTTGTGGACAGCGACTCCTACAGGTCGGTTGGTGCGCCTGCGCAGTAGAATCAGGAAGTGTCGGGGGCAGCGTGAGCCTCCCACGCGTTACTCCTCGCCACTGAGAGATCGAGCTGCACAGGTGAAAAGATGCGACTGCTGTTACCTCAAGTACCGGAGGGGACTTGTGCTATGTATGACTTAGTCCACATTGCAGCAGGCTTGTGGGAGGCAAGAAACAGCGTTCGTGACAGGGGAGGGTTGAATTGGATGATACGAAATTGGGATGGGAGAAAATATAGAAAATGGGAGAAAAAAGTGAATAAAAAAAAAAAGGTCCCGAGAAACCGTCACCTGTGATACCAAGAAGGGCTGGGCTGGCGGTCGGCAGGTAATCGGTAGAAATGTTGTGAATGTCCAGTAGAATCCCTCGGGCTAGAATCCTCCTGCCGCTGGAAACCGGCGATACGACGTGCTAAGCTAACAAGGCTAGTGCACTATACTTGAGCTAAGCTAATAGCCGAAATGTCTAGGCTGACTCCCCGACTATACGTGCTAATATGCAACACTTTAATGTTCATCTTCACAGCCTGTCTGCCGAACGTCCTCTTCGTCTTTGGCGTACCCTAATCACTATACTTATTACGGATAAGCTTACGGCACGCAGCGATACTTTTTCTGCTCCGGTGCACAATTGGTATTTCACGTGTTTCAACAAGTAGAATGCTCGTGGCCAACACGTCCACTCGCCTCCGTGGATACCGCCGAAGAGACCCCGCACATGTGGCTCCTCCTGGATACCGGTCCTCTTCGCATTTCTCTACCGACTAACAGACAAACGCCAACCAGCTCCCCCTAGTGTTAGTCCTCCACGATGCCCCGCCGGGCCCAAGCGCAAACGGGTCATAATAATTATACTGTGGTGACCTATATTAAGAGACATTCACAGAGGTGGGCTTGTGCCTTTAAGAGTGTGGGTTTTACTGTTTAGGGGACAGGTTAAATACCACTTCCGGTTCCGGGTTAACTTTGTTGTTATTTGTAAATGCTATGTGAGTGCAGTGGCGGCCGCTGGGTACTTCGCCACTAGGGGCGCTATACCAAATATTTTGTACAGTACAGTAATGTACCACGCAAGACTCATGGCAAGACATGAGCGATTCGACTCACGCTCACGGCAATGAATCGGCTCTTATGAAGGAGTCGCTCAGCTGTTACTACAACAACACACAACCAGTCAAATAAAGTATAGTCTAGACTCTAATTCACAACTTGAAACACAATATAAATAGAAAAGTTAGAAACAAAACTCGCCCGTCTCCAGACACAGGCAGATCTCTCCCTCTCTCCTTCTCTCTCTCACACACAGCGCGACGTGGAATCGATTCGTTACACAATCAGACCTATTATATACCAAGAATAACTTCAGTATGAGTACAGGGCTGTACACATATTTTGCATATTGTTAAACGAGCCAAGGCTAGCTATTAAACTATCGATATGAATCGAAAATCTGGGACCCTGATGTAAACAAGACAAACGTCTTTCTCTGGTCTGCATCCCCTTAACAATTGTGTGTATTGAGCCGTACTGTATTGTACCCATTCTGCAATCTGTTAATAAAGTTCTCATTCATTCATTCATTCAAACATAGACGATATTGAACAAGCCATAATCCACGTATTTTCAATCCGAGAGAGCTGCAGTAGTTAAATCAATGAGCCATCGATATAGTCAGTGTGGTAAGTAACGTTATTATTGCATCCAAGATTGATACACGGCTGGCTAGGCAGTTGGTAGTCATAGTCTTGTGTTATAAAATAAATAAACAATCAGCAATGTCTCGCTTCATGAATGGCCAGCACAGCAGTAGCCTAACAGTACTGCTCCTAAAAAAAACTATTTACAAACATTAACGTTAAGCACAGAGAGAGAGAGAGAGAGAGAGAGAGAGAGAGAGAGAGAGAGAGAGACTCACTGTTTAGTTGAAACGTCCAGGGCAGGAGAGCTTGATAAACGTGTATAATCCGCCATATAGCTTGTTAGCCAAGTGTTAGCTCAGCTGAGCTCGTTAGCAGTGCACAACACTCAACAAGTACATTCCTTTGTCCATTTCCGCTCGAACAGACTGCAAACTACCTGGCGTTCTATCGCCATGCTCTAAGACAAACTCTAACCTTAACCAACTTTGAAAGAGTGCCTAAGCTTAACAGTCTAAAGAACTTGCAGTCACGGCACGGCACGCTCTAAGACAAACAACAGTCCTAGACCAACCTAGGAACCAAGCTAGAAGCTAGAATTGGAACATTAGAAATTGGATTCGGCCAATCAGAGATCGTCTCTGTGAAATTCTGCCATGGAAAAAAATACTGGCGTCGGCCAATCAGAGAGCGCGAAATGCGGCTATGGAAATTCTTCACGGAAGTTCACGCTGCTGGCTAGACCGCTTCAAATCGCGCTCGGATTCCAACATAATAGTCATATTTCAACGCACAACGCCGTATGCACTGATTGGCTGTGACGGAGACAGCGATCAAACTGTGACGCGCACTCAGAGCGATATCGCGTATAGCCCGGGCCCCGGGCCGAGAAATACGAAAAAATAAAAAAAATAGAAAAAACGTGATGTCACTTCCTGCTCTGGAAAACGATGTTTTTTTAATTTAGATAATAACGTTATATTGTGCATTGGAAATACAAACATACTTAAAATGAGTAAATATTATTAATTTTAAACATGTTTATATTATTTATAGGGCTATAAAACACAAAAACGAAAAAGTTTTATTGTCTTCTTCTCTGATTTAACAGCAGCTGGCCAGCAGGTGGGTCGGCGCCCTAGCGCCCCTAGTGGTAGAGCCGCCACTGTGTGAGTGAGAAGTAAAGTACCTCAACTCAAACCACGTCTCTGGCTCGCTACTTTCGCCACAATACAACAGTTATAATGAACACAGTCAGACACATTCACGTGTCTACATTTGGTTCATTTATCACAACACAATCATCCTTTGTTATTCACCCTTTTCCCCTTGACATACTAGGGTTGTAACACTTTCACTTAAGTATAATTTCTGGGTACTTTTCACACACACACACACACACACACACACACACACACACACACACACACACACACACACACACACACACACACACACACACACACACACACACACACACACACACACACACACACACACACACACACACAGGGTATAACACTTGATACTGACTCAAAGAATAACTTCAGAATTGGCAAAAATATAACACTATGCCCAAAAAGTCGGGCTAACAATATACGCGTCATTCAAGACTTTCTCTCTACTTGTTCTGTAGCTATTTATGCTCAAGATGCTGCATAATCTGTAGGCTGCAGCATGCTTCTCTCCTCCTCTTCTCTCCCTCTTTTCTCTCTCTCGCTGCACAGCGTTGAGAGGGACTGTGTGTGTCTACTGATTGCTCTACTGGCTCTCTTTCTCTCTTTCTCTCTGTCTCTCTGTCTCTGTCTCTGTCTCTCTCTCTAGTTCTCTTTCTCCCTGATATGAGTTGAGGAGTTCTGTGTTGTGCTGCAGGGAGACATTCACATGGCTGTATACATAGTTATATCACTATATATACAAATTTCTTTTTGTTTTGAATCCCACAGAATTTGAAATTTAATCTCACAGAACTTTATAAAAAAAATTATTAAAAAGTTGTACTAGATAGAAATGTGTTCACTTAAGTCTTGGGATTCGGGGGGGATTTAGATCCATCCAACACACATCAAAAAGTATAAAAACATTTGAATGTAATTCCCTATATGCGTTTGTTGTACACAATGTTAGTTTTGCCATTGTTGCTATACTGTAGGTTTGCCTAAATCAGTGGTCCTCAAGGTCAAGGTCAGTGGCCCTCCTGCTTGTTTTGGGTTGATTGTCAAATGGAGGAAGGGATCCCAGAATGTTGCATTTCTATTGTTTGTACAGTGTTCCCCACCCAACCCTCCTACCCAACCCCCCCCCCCCCCCCACCCCACCCACGTACCACCTCCAATGTACAACCCCCCCCCTCCCCCCCAACCCCACCTACCCAACCTCCCCCAATGTACAGTTTTTACGTCAAATGTATATACTCTTTTCTGGACTCTTTTTGTATCACAAACAGTACTGTATTTGCAAAACTGGTATGTCATAAATGTATAGATGTAGCAGTACTGTCTATCTGTATGGCATGTATGTCATATATGTTATGATGAATTGAAAATGGGGGACCCTGATGTAAACAAGACAAAAGTCTTTCTCTGGTCTGCATCCCCTTAACAATTGTGTGTATTGAGCTGTACTGTATTGTACCCATTCTGCAATCTGTTAATAACGTTTTCAATCAATCAATCAATCAATCAATCAATCAATCAATCAATCAATCAATCAATCAATCAATCAATCAATCAGTACTATATATTCTATATAGTACTCACCATTGTATCCTGTATGATAAAGTTGGTCTTCTCTGGCAGAGAGGCAAAATAAACAATGGTATCTGTTTATCTTTAAAGGGGAATTCCGTAATTGTTTAACCTGGACCCAATTTTCCCACTATGTTGGGTCTAATTGATTAATAGGGACGACAATTCTACAAATCTCGCTAAGGAAGGGGAATCGCATGAAAGGAGAACACGATGTGGTAGACCTTCTGGCGTCTCCAGACTGTTCATTCATAAAGTACTACCTCTAATACTAATGAACTGTTTTTCAATAGTTAATTTCAACATAAGCTTTGCATGATTCCCCCAAAGATATACAAAAACAAACCTGTGTTAAACAGGGTGACTATAGGGGATATAGAGGGCCAGCAGGACAAACACCAGACATCTAAACCAAGGAGCTGGAGTTCCTGAAAAACTAAGTTATTTACTTGGAGTCCCATGACGCAAGGAATAACCTGGTGATAGTGGGCTTGAAGGAAGGTTTACTGGAGGTCAGTGATCCAAGTAAAGAGATGGGAGCTATTCTGCCATACTGTATATCTTAGACTTGAGCAATTAGTAATTATTATTAGCATTATTAGCATTATTGTTTTAAACTTTTTTAAGGCTTTAACAATCTGTCAACTAACACCAGGATATGTTCACTACAATAGTGCTTGATGTGCTTAGTTTCCCTGGTTAAAAGACTGATATGAAATACGATGGACTATAATACAATGTAATGATGTGTTTTGATGTAAATCAAGATCCGTAGTCCAAAATCGGAATACTAATATTGAAATTAAGATCAGAATGATTAGGAGACAATTCCTAATGTTCAATAAGATTGTTTATTACAATATGGATCCATACTGTTAGTGAAATAGAAATGCTCTTTCATTAGTTAGTAGAGTCGAGGTGAAGAGGAGAGAAGATGGTAAAGCGAGAAGAGGAAGAGACAGTAACAGTGTACATTTATATATCTCTCACAGACAAAGAGAGTCATTGTACTTGATACATATTTAACATGAGATCATCTGGCATGTGAGTTATCATGGTGCATACAGTATAGCCTACTGTGTCTCGACTATGTTCATATTAGTCCATAAGGTACATCTCGCTTCGTTGATTATATCATAGGCCGCTTACATTATATTGTCAGAAGCAGATTCTGATATGAGCAGAGAGTCCATTTATTGCCATAGAGTGACTGAGACATAGTGTACAAAATATGTTCATATAATGATGTGTGAATAATTTTTCCTCCTTACATACAAGCGCCTATTTATAGTTATTTATGTGAACGACTTGATATGAAATACAATTGGATATAATACAAACACTATTTATAGCTATTTATGTAAACTACTTGATATGGAATACGATGCGATATAATACAATATATATAGATATATACGTGCGTGCGAGTGAGTGAGTGAGTGAGTGAGTGAGTGAGTGAGTGAGTGAGTGAGTGAGTGAGTGAGTGAGTGAGTGAGTGAGTGAGTGAGTGAGTGAGTGAGTGAGTGAGAGATCCATCCATCCATCCATCCATCAGTCAGGCCAGTGTCAGCTAGTATTGTTGATGTCTCTGTTGGCGCCGACAGCATCACTTCTCTTCCTAAATGGGTCTGCAGTCGGGAACCGCTGGACACCAACAAACTGAGACAAGGCTGTGCTGCTATGTTTACTCTTGAGTTAAAGGGCAAGTTCTTTACCCATATAGGCCTATTGCCTATACTCATCAATGATGTTGTTGATGAGTCCTTTCTCAGCACAATCCATGCTATGGATACCCATCTGCTTCTTAGTTAGAATTTGTTTGAATTACAATACAATTACAAAACAACAAGGTTAATGGGGCCACTGTGCAAGCACTGCTCAAAAACAAACTCATTTGTTTTGGGTGCACTGTGGAGTAGGTTTCAGCCTTTATTTCAGGGATTGTACAGATGGAAGAGTCAAATCAAATCAAATGTATTTGTAAAGCCTGCAATCACACGTTAATGTCCCCATGGGCCGGACAAGTCTTCTTTAATTAGATACCACATGTGGGACCTTTTTAGGATGATTTGCCCACCAGCACTTTGGCGACGCCTAGTGGCTCGGGTGTGCATATTTTGTAATACAATATATATATCGAATTGAAGGCTTATTTGTTGCCTGTCGATAGCCACAAAATCCGACAAAATCCGTTCAGCGGTTCTCGAGTTACATGCCGGTATTTGAGGCTTGTGCAAAGTACACGGTATTGCGCAAAATACCACTCCCGACTCTTGGGGCTCTAGTTCCGTCAATCTAGATCCAATCTCGAAAATGATTGTGGAGAGTTGTAGCCAATGAGTGTGGCTTTCCAATGATACCCCAGCTGGGGATGTATGAATCAGGGATCTGGTGAAAAGCTAACGAGCGAAAACAGGAAGAGAAAAACAGCTGAATGAATTGAAGTCTATGAGAAAACTCAGATTTTCTTTTGTACACAGTTTACCAAAATCACTCCCAATCACTCATTTCTGAATGGATCTTTATGAAATTTGGACATGTACTACATAAGGTAAGCCATACAACCTTCCGGGGAAATACACCTCTGGACAGTACTAACTACTACAGAAAAACTTGAGTAACAAGTTTTTCTACAACTCAAGTTCAGACCTATGTTACTCTATTACTGTTGTTTTGGTTTGCAAAAAAAGTATGCAGTCCTCAAAAACGAAATCTAAGATGGCCAGGGAGACTCATTGCAGGTTAAGTCAAGAAGAAACATCACAATAAATCAAGAACAAAAAACCCATCATGAAATCCAAAACAACACTCCCAGACATACCCCAGGTAAGGAAAAACTCAATAAAAACCTAGCAATAGGACAAAAGCACCACAGGCAATGGAGGAGAGAAACCTTAGAAGGGCCATTCAAGGGGGATCCCGTTCTTGGATGTTGGTGATAGTAGTGTTGCTATGGATGATCTATGGGTGGAGAATAAAACAGGCGAAATAGTTATATGTATGAGTGGCCCCATTACTATTGCTAACAAGCCAGAGCTGCTGACCCAGTATGAAGCACATCATGGATTGTGCCGAGAAAGGAATCTACTGATCTACAACATCAGCGATAAGTAGGAAATAGCTGGGGTCCAAATTTCTGAGCTTTCCCTCATTTTTGAACGATGGAAAGAACTTCCGCACACAGAAGTCTGATGAAGCAAGTAGCTGGTGTATCAGTGACATCCAGCTGTTACTTTATCCAACAGAATATTCCAATTTATTAACAATGAGAGAAAGCTACAAGCCTGTCAGTGTTGGAAAAAACATGGGTACCCCTACAAGTCACTCAGTCACGGTCCCTGCGATCCACAGACACTGGTCAACTCTCTGCGGACCTTTGGGGACAGAGCTTTCAGTGTGGCAGCTCCCACCCTCTGGAACTCCCTCCCCGCTGAACTCCGCAACGTCCCAATGCTGGACTCATTCAAAAAAAACTCCTCCAATCCCACCTCTTCAACTTGGCCTTTAACCCCTAATTTCCCACTTTGTATGTTGTGTCTGTCCACTATGTTTGTTACTTTTGTTTCTTTTTCCCCCTATGTAAAGCGACCTTGGGTCTCATGAAAGGCGCTATATAAAACTAAGTTATTATTATTATTATTACATTCCATGGTGTTTGTCAGGCGCAAGGCAGAGGCAGCAAGTTAAAGGTAAGAGCAATGGTTGAACCATTCTCCCAATAGATATTAATACATGGATATTCCATCAATATTTCAGTGGTGTGGGCCTTTTTCAGACATTGGATAAGTCATCTTTTATATATTGGCTTTAATAATAATCACTAGAATATTCCAATTTAGTAACTGCATAGGCCTACATAACTTTATTTACTTTTGGATTAGCTTGCCTCCCAAATCTATTGGAAATTTAAATGGACAATTGTATTCCAATTAATGAACAGTGCATTTTGAATTTTGAACTTTGAATGGTGCATTTCTTAAGATTGTGAGCGCTTTTATGGACATGTATATTCTTCATTTTAACCTTGATCACCTGTTATAATTTCTTATAATAATACCGCGGCAGATCTTCATGAATTTAACAGGTGATTATGAATCAAAATGACCTTCATGAATTTCAGATCCATTGGAAATGGCCTGAGATTCATTGTTGTTGTTGTTGTTGTTGTTGTTGTTGTTGTTGTTTTTCTAAAGCGCAACAAAATACGTCAACACAGCTGAGCTGAGCCCATGACGTGCTAATATTTGTCTTCCTTTGATTGCCATTTAAATTGGCAGTGCTGTGGTGTAAACAGCTGTTTGAGGTACGTGTTCCTGGGGGACTGCGGTGTGAAATCAAATGCACACGACAACACCAACATCATCAAGTCTCCAAGCGATAATTCTCCTCTGTGGAGAATCAGAACTATAGGGATACACTGATACCGATACAGTAAAAATATTGGATAAGAGTCCGATACCAGGCTAAAAGAGGTTTTGGAAAATGTCTCCAATACCAAGAAATGACACAGTGGGAATCAAAGCAAAGTGACTTGATTTAGCGCACTTGAAATGGAGAAAAATAATGTTTGTCCAGTGACTCCAAACCAATGGTCTAAGTAAAAGTAAAAGTGATGGATCAGATTGGTACTTGGTAAAAATGGTAAATGGCTGCATTTATATAGAGCTTACCCATTCACTCACACAGATGGCAGAGGCAATCATGCAAGGAGCCAACCTGCTCATTGGGAGCAATTAGGGGTTAAGTGTCTTGCTCAAGAACACTTCGACGCGCTGCCCGGGAGGAAGGTATGAATAACTGCGCAGCCTTTCTCGTACCATAACTGCTTATCGTGACGCTGACATGCAAGAACATGCACAGACATTTTGACATTTTGGGGGACAGGGGCTCAATGGGGGGGGGGGGGAGGGGGGGGGGGGGGTGCATGCGGGGTACTTTCAAAATAGATAAGGTCTATTTTTATCATGGATAGTAGTATACATGTCCGTCTTCATTTATTTTTTTTGGAAGGGCACTTGGGTCAAAAGGGCAGGGACCCCCCTTCTGTGCACGCCACTGCTGACACGCTATCGTGTAGACAGAGGACCGGTGTGTGTATTTCACACAGGGGTGTTACGGTTTGGTATAGGTGTTGGACCCAGGTGCAGTGCAGAACGGATAGACGAGAGACAGGTGTTGGTTCTCAAACAAAGGATACTTCTTTATTGTTGATAAGGCGTACACACCGACAACAGTGTACAAACAAAAGAGGAGAATAGTTTTATCTCCAAAAAGAGGGAAAGCAAAGGGGAGAAATCAAGTCTCCAAAAAGCACGATACAGGAATATATGTTGACGCCGATGCGGCATATACACACAGTGATAATATACTACATAACATAACGGATTGACACAGCAATCAAAGCGACACGATAATAAAGAACAATAGCGAATGTACTTATCCTCCGTGGCAAGGAGTGATAAGGCTTAAACAAGAATACATAGTACCAGTGGAGGTTATTGCATGACTACTAGTGAGGCAGTGCTTCACTAGTATACAGACTGAAAAGAAAAAGGAAAAAATATTATTATTATTAATATACATTATTTATTTTTAATTTTTTATATATTTATTTTTATTAGAAATGTTTTCCTCTGTGAAAAAAAACAATGCCAGTGAATTTTTCTTTTCTTCAAAAATGTCCAAGTGACAGCTCTCTGACCCTGATTCCATAACACATTGATGCTGTTCAGGCTGTCAGCTGTCCATCATCCACTGCAATTCCGGTGCACGGGCAAGGCTTAAGAATCTAATAATCCAATCAAAACAGGGTATTTGAGTTTTAAAAAGGCGGGTAGTGAGGCTTAGCGCACTTGATTGATTGGCGTTCACACCTTGTTACATTGTGTTGACAGACTTGAGATCCAATCAGAGAATAGCCCCAGCTAATGAGACAGCGCTGCAGCTGGACCCTATTGACTGTGTGTGCAACTTGATTTGAAAGAGACTGACATAACGTTAGAGAAAAGAAGAGATTCATTTGCCTAATATAATAATTAATATTTTAAGATCTTTATTCAATTGTTCATCAACTTATTGTGCATTGTTTGATGATATATATATTTTTTTTTTATCTCAGTTGAAGTAGTGTAGTTGACGTGAATGTGCCGTCTTGGACTGTCTGTAAGCTAACTTGTTGTAGCTAACGTTAGCTAATAGCTATTCTAGCTACTAGGTTAGCAACCTGTCCTGCAATCTTTGTTCCCAAAGTCATCGAAACGTTCACCCAGGAAGATGGGATAGGTGAGCCCACAGCTTTGGTGAGTGCACTGCTTTGGCAATCGCTTGAGTGACTGTCTGAGTGACCACCTGTCGGAGTCTGACAGTCCCGAAAATGGAACGTGTGACACGCATCAACAGAACAATGTTTAGTGGATTTCGACAGCATCCTCACACAAATGAAGGATCGATTAGATCACAAAAGACTGCTGTTTGTTGCATTGCTGGATTTGCAGCTGTTTGCAAGCAGAGGAGGTCATTGAACGTTTCATCAGAAAATATCGAAGGATGGATTTAATTTACAAGTGATCAGATCGGAGGGACACTATTTCCTCGTAAGAAGTAATGTTGTCAATGGTGAGTGAAAAACATATTTTTTTATATTTAGTAGCTGTGTGGGGCGGGCCTGTGTTGATTATGAATTAATTGGCTGTATTCTACTGCGTGAGTTGGTATCTTGTGGGTCCGCTGTGGCCTTGCGTGTGTAATGCAGGACCTCTTTAGGGGGTCTTTATTCGGCATGCAACGAACTGGACATGCAATTGGAGCGGCACACACACACCGGGATACACACACACACACATGCATTGTCTTTTTCTCAGTCGCCTATGCGATTGAGTCTCTGCGCCTAACCCAGTGCTTCTCAAACTTTTTCTGTCAGGCCCCCCTTTGGCGGACCAAAATATTTTACCCCCCCCCCCCCCTCGCCCCAACAAAATAGTCATGAAATGGGCCATGTTGATATTTATTGAAATAACACCAATATCGTGACCTTTCAAATTGGCCCTATATTTTGTTTTCAGAGTTGTCATGGATGAAAAGCCAGCTTCACACAGATACTGTATGTGGTGCTGAATGGTATCAACACCTTAACTGCTGCATCATGAGATACTTGGTGGGCCATGAGATGAGATACTTGGTACTCAGCACCACACTCTGAAACTAGCTCTCTAGGTGGTATCAGATGAGATTTCAAAGAGTTCTTCCAAGAGTTTGGATGGAGATGTGTCAGGAAGCTTTGTCTCAATGTTGTCTGTAAAGGTTTTTTTTATCCAGAGTAACTTGGTGATCCTTTTCTGTGTTTTATTAAATAATGATTTTCAGATTTTGAGAAATGGTATTTTCATGGAGAACAGTGCAGCTGCAACAGATAGCACTTTAGTGATAATTTTCTGTAATCCAATTTTTTTTGTTTTTTCTTTTTTTTTTATAAATCTCAAGGCCCCCCCTGTCATGCCTCTGCCCCCCACTTTGAGAAACACTGGCCTAACCCATCCTGTCCTTGTGTGTGTGTGTGTGTGTGTGTGCACACGCGTGTGTGTGTCGTTCATTTCCTATAGTGCTGAGTGATGTGAATGTAAATTTCCTAACCCAACCCCCTCCAATGTACCGTAAATGACCTAACCCAAGAATACACAAGACCCTCTTCTACCAAGTATGGTTTCGTCGATATTCCAATGTACAGTTTTGCTTGTACAGTTGTACAGTTTCCCCCACCCCGCCTACCCATATAATTTCCTATAATTTCCTTTGTTGTGAGGGACCAGATTGGGAGACAGTAAGATATTGGTGAAAGACTGTTTGAAACAGTGAGGGTGAGAAATTGTCTGATCTGGCTGTAAACAAATAGTTTTTGATTTGCCTTCTTGACTAAGCTATTGATGTGATGTTTGTAAGTGAGGCGTGTGTGTCAAGAGTTACTCCAAGGTATTTATTACTAGTGCCTGTTGTCTTTAACTGTAGTGTCTGTCTGCTGTCTTCATAACCACACTGTGTGTCTGTACTTCTTTATTCAAAATTGTTTTATCTCTCCCGTCCTCCCCAATATTTTTAACTCACAGCCACCACTGACACACACATTGGGGGATGTTTTAAAGGGGACATGTACTGCTATTCCTAGCACTATTTGGGCAACTTTACACAATTCCTGTTAGTCTATTGAAGACATCTGTATGTTTTTTTTTCAAAAAAATGCATTGTTTTATATTTCTAATCAAGTACTCAAAACCATCATTTTTCAGGTTAAAGATTTCAGGCTGTTATGGCCTGGCTCCGCCCATAAGCACTAGTGACAGTCAGTCCACACAGTCTACGACTGGTAGACAGAGAGAGAGAGAGAGAGAGAGAGAGAGAGAGAGGGGGGGGGGGTGCGAGAGAGAGAGAGAGAGAGAAAAAAAAGACAGGCCGTCTCTTCCTTTTTCTCTCCCTGCGGCAGCTTGTGTGGGGGGGGGGGGGCTCCCTTCCTCCCCTCTCCCGTGTGGCGCGGCAGGTCCCCCCCCCCCAAGTGCTCCCTCCCTCTCTCTCTCTGTCTCCCTCTCTCTCTCTCTCCCTCTCTATCTCTCTCTCTCTCTCTCTGTCCAGAGTGTATGCAGAGGTGTCGGGTTTCACTATGAGGAAGTGGCTTCCACTCGCTGTCTAGTCTAGGTAGCTTGTGGGTGGGCATTAGCTACAACCACAGAGCCAATCACATCACTGTCTTCTACCCAGAGCCTGAATGACGTGACTCAGGCCTTCAAATCAGGATGGACTAATTTACTGGAGCAGGAAATTATCTGAGCTGAATCAGAGCAATCCGCCAATATGGTATTTAGACACTAAAACACATTGATACTAACTCCTATTACTATAACACAATGCTAGAGACTGAAAAATGACATTTATAGTACATGTCCCCTTTAAAAATATAATTTAACATATAATATAATATAATAATTTGTGGTCAGCAGCTGCCACTGCATAGTACTACTCACGGACAAGGTTCAGTGATCGACTGACAGTCTCAATAGTAACCAGGAAGAGCATATAAAGCCAACCTAACTAGACACACCAGGTGCCAATGAATGCAATCAGGGCAGATAGACAGGTCAATTACCACCAGATAACGCTAGGGCTTTGCTCCCTGAGGAGAGCAAAACCCCAAACGTTACACAGGGGCGTGTACTGTAGGGTGATGCCAGCTAGGAGGACAAGTACTAGCATAACCTTCTCCATGTCACATGTTTACATGTGCAATTAAACTTTTATGCCTAAATTATCTGTCTGACTTGAAGGAATAAATGCCTCCGCACACAACTGTGCGGGAGCATGTCTATGTTCCCCGGGTCCTATGTTCCCCGATTGATTGATTGATTGATTGATTGAACATTTTAGACCACCAGCCCTGATTCCAAACTCTAACCTTAACCAACTTCGAAAGAGGGCCTAATCTTAACCAGTTCGAAACAAGGCGGACATTAATAATTAATAAAATAATAAACATTTATAAAATTTTCAATCAATTAATCAATCAATCGGGGAACATAGGACCCGGGGAACATAGGACCCGGGGAACATAGGGATGATCCCAACTGTGCCACAGCCAACAAGAGACGCTCACACACACACGCAGCCCTTTGCTGTCTAATAACGATGCATGATTAAACCAGTGTTGATTCCTGTAAAAGGCAGCAACAGTGCTTCAGAGACAGGGAGAGATGAAAGGATTCAGCTGAGAGATGAGAGGGTGAGCGGCTGCACTCGTCTTGTTTTCTCCCGTGGTATCAAGACACCTCGTCTGTACGCAGCCTAATGCTGTTCTCACTCAAGTAATAAAGCATTACACACGCGCAGGAGTGGTTTATGAGAATTAGACCATGCCTAGGGGTGGTCGTTAGACCCCCCTAGGCATGGTCTAATTCTCATAACCCACGACTGCACGTGGTGTAATGGCTTTTATAAAATGGCCGATGTCATCCAACCTTATTGCTATACAATAAACACACATTAATTGAAGATTTATTGACAACCATCCGCCGAAAAAGTAGTTCGTAAAACAAAACAAAAAGAGAAGTTGCCTCCATGTGGAAGCAGGTCGGAAGTGCATCCAACTGTTCTCAGTAAGACATCCAACAAACTAACACATCCAACTGTCTCTTAACTAAGACATCCAACAAACTAACACATCCAACTGTCTTTCAACTAAGACATCCAATAAACTAACACATCCAACTGTCTTTCAACTAAGACATCCAACAAACTAACACATCCAACTTTTTTTTTTCTTTTTTTTTAAAATAAAGATAATGTTGATATCGGCCAGAAATGCAATAACGAGACTGTGGTACAAAGAAGATCCACCGACAATAGCACAATGGGTAGGAATAGTAGAGGAGATACAGGATATGGAGAGGATAACACACATGCTGAGGCTACAGGAAGAGAAATTTGGGGAAAGATGGGGAAAGTGGGAGGATTATAAGGGGAACGAAAACGACATCACAGAGGAGGAACCAAATGCAACACAAGAGGGCGAAGGATAAAGGAGGAAAGAGGTTCAAGGAGGGTCTCTGAACCCGTGTCACACACCTTTGCTTTAGTTAGTTTTTCCTTTTTTTTTTTTTTTTTTTTTCTTTTTTTTTGACGGGTATGACAATTGTTTTATGTTTTTTTTTTGTACTTTATTATTTAGGTCTGTTTAACAGTGTTCTTTTATTGTATGTTTATATTTAATTTCATGAATGTACCCGTATATGTATGTCAATATGCTATGGATGTCAATATAAATGTTATGTTGTATGTCCATAAATGTTGAATAAAAATGTAAGTTAAAGGGGAACTATCTTATAAATTGCCTTTTTGAGTGTTTAGCATTGTTTCCTAGCTATGTGAACTTATATTAATATGATCTATGTCTCAAAATTCTCATATTGGCGCATTCTTCCAATTCTCCTCTCACAATATTCACCCTCACTGAACTGAGTCATTTGAAAATGTGCGCGATATGTGATGTCAGAAAGACACCGCTGCATGTTAATGTTCAGGCGGCGACGACGCTGCGCAGTGGTTTAGGAGCCCAGGCTCAAAACAGCTCGAGATCTTGAGGTAGAAAAATGCTGTTTTTGAGGACTTGATTAGAAATACAAAACAATGAATAAAAAAAATATATATTACAGAGGTGTTCCATAGACTCACAGGAATTGTGTAAAAGTGCCCAAATAGTGAAAGAAATAGTAAAATAGTTCCCCTTTAAATACTTGTCCCCCCCTTGTATTCCCTCGTGCGTCAGGTCCCCTAAGTAAAGCACCAGTCCCGTTTGTGGTAACCCGTATCCTAATATTCTGGTCATTGCCTCCCCTATCTCCTCCCAATACCCCTTCAGCTTCTGGCATCCCCAGAATATGTGTGTGTGATTTGCCCCCTCCTTCCCACACATCCTCCAGCATGTCCTTTGTGTTGGTGCATACTTTCCCTTCAACTCTGGGGTTATAAAGAATCTGATTATGTTTTTCCATCCAAATTCTTTCCATACCCTTGATCCTGTTGTTGAGTGCTGCACCTCGCATATGCTACCCCATTCCTTCTCTGTTATTTCTATCTCTAGTTCTCTCTCCCATTTCTCCCTTATATAATCGGTTGTGTGTCCCTTGCTGTTCATTATAGCCCGGTACAGTGCTGAAATTACCCTTCCTTTCCCCCCTTCGTATGCCCATACTATCATCTCGATTATTCCATTCTGTTCTTCGTCCTTGTCTCCTCTTATTTCTTTATTGTAGTAATCTCTAACCTGTAGATATCTGAAGTGGTCCCTGTTTTCTAGTCCAAATTTCTCCTTAAATTTTTGTAGGGTTTGCATTTCCCCCTTCTCTATCATTTTGCATATCGCTGTTGCCCCCCTGAGTAGTGGCCGTATTCCTTCAGTAGATCCATCAGTGCCGGGAAGCTCTTGTCTGGTTGCCTCATGTATACTATCACGTCTTCCGCAAATAGGCCTAGTTTATATTCCGTTCCCTTTATCCTTACTCCCTTGATGTCCTCGGTCTGTCTGATCAGTTGTGCCAGTGGTTCTATGAAAACGGCGAAGAGCGTTGGTGAGAGACAACATCCCTGTCTGGTAGCCCTCTCTAATCTGATTCTATCCGTCAGGCTGCCATTCACCTTAATTCTCGCTGTCGGTTCCTGATATAGTGCCTTGATCATCTTCATTGCCCTCCCGTTTAGCCCGAATTTCACCAATGCCTTATATAAAAATGCCCAACTCACACTGTCGAATGCCTTTTCTGCATCTAGGCTAATCAGTACCGCACTACCACCTTGTTTTTGTATCTCCTCCACTATGTGTAATGTCTTTCTCACGTTGTCCTGTGTCTGTCTCCCTTTAATGAATCCAGTTTGATCTTCATCTATAATGTGTGGCATAAACGTCTCGAATCTCTTTGATATTATTGATGTATACATCTTATTATTGATGTATACATCTTATAATCCACGTTGAGTATGGACACAGGTCTGAAACTACTACATAATTCTCTATCCTTCCCTTCCTTCGGTATCGTGGTGATTACGGCTTCCTTCCACGAGGGAGGCATTTTGCCCTCTTCCATCGTGTGCCTGAATGCCGCTCCTAACATGGGCGCTAATTCTGCTCTAAATGTTTTGTAGAATTCCGATGGGAATCCGTCTCTCCCCGGAGATTTGTTGTTTTTAGCTCTACTAATTGCCTCTTCCAGTTCCCGTTCCGTAATTATTTTATTTAATTCTTCATTCTGTTCTCTCCCTATCGATGGTAACTCCAGCTTCTCCAGAAAAGTTTCTATTTCCTCTTCTCCCGCTGCCTTTGGCTGTGTGTATAGTGTCTCATAGTATTCTCTAAATGTCCTCTCTATTTCAGCTGGGTCCCTCAATATTTCATTAGTCTTTGTATCCCTTATTGTGTGTATCGTGTTTAACTTCTGTTGCGTCCTGATTCTCCTAGCCAACAGTCTGGTCGCTCTTGGTCCCCCTTCATAGTACGTCTGTTTCATAAACCTCGCTTTCTTTTCTATTTCCGTCAATAATTCCCTATTTCTCCTGGCCCTTACTTCTTTGATTTCTCCGAGCGTTTCCTGTTCTTTCGATATCTGGTGTCTCCCCTCTAGATCCTTCAGCTTCCCTATCAGATTGTGATATGTCTCCGTTCTGGCCTTCTTCAGCAGTGCTGTTTTCTCCATCAATTTCCCCCTTATCACCACCTTCAGTGTGTCCCATAGAATGTTCGGGTCGACCTCCCCGTTGTCATTTTCCTCCTTATACCTGGCTATCTCTTCCTTAATCTGACTCACCACCCCCTTGTTATTTAATATTCCCACATTCAGTCTCCAGATCGTGTTCCTCCGTCTCCCCTCCAGATCTACTGTCAGATATATGGCACTGTGATCCAATATGTCCGCTACTCCTATTCTGCTCTCCCGCACCCTGTAACTGTCCCCCGTCGTCATCAAAAAATAGTCTATTCTCGCATATGTCACGTGTGGGTGTGAGTAATGTGTGTATTCCCTGTCCAGGGCGTGCATCCCCCTCCAAACATCTGTAATTCCCATTTCCGTCATTTGTATATTCATATACCTGCTGATTTGCGGCCTTCCTTTTCTAGTACTCGTGGTGTCCAAGTCGTGATTCAATAGCACATTAAAATCTCCTGCGCATATCAATATCCCTTCTAGTTCCATCGCTATCATGTCAAAAATGGTCTCATATAAATACCTCTCACTCTCTGGGGGTGCATAAACATTCACTAACGTAACCATTTGACCCTCCATTTTCCCCTTCACCAGAACAAATCTCCCCTCCTTGTCTCTTACTTCTTTGATCAATTCAAATTTTACTGTGTTCTTGATTAACGTGGCTACTCCTCTCCTCAGGGTCCGTTTAAAGGAACTATAATATGCATTCTCATATCCAAATCTTTTCAGTTTCTCATGTTCCTGTGCTATCAAATGCGTCTCCTGCAAAGAAATCACTTGCATCTCACTCTTTCTACATTTCAGCATCACTTTGCCCCTCTTTATCGGATTATTCATTCCATTAACGTTTAACGACATCATTTTTATACCTTTAACCTTTGTCATCTTTCTTCTTTGCTCGTCTGTCAGTCCCCCCCCCCCATGTCACACATATTTTTACCTCCGGTCGTAGCCTCCGCTCTCTTTACCGAATACACATAATGATTAACATAAATAAAAAACATAAACTCTACATAAAGTGCTCCCAAGGCGTTCGGGGGGTCCCTGTGTCCCCCCCCTGTCCCCTGCTGGTGGGTGAGGAGTAACTGCTCTCCTAGTGAGAGGCCTCCTCCTGACGGCATGGGGGTCTGTAACCTTTACCCCCAACCGCTCGTCATAATCGTCCAGCATTCTTGCTGTTTTTAGTGCTGTCGAGCTCCTGGTCAAAAGCGCTCTGTGTGTCCTTCTTTCTGTCCAAAGATCCCCATTTCCTAGGTCTCTCTTAATGTGGTTCACATGTTCCATTTCCCCTCCTTCCTCCCAAACAAGCATGTGGTGTCCTCTGTGTACCCCTCTGCCTATCTTTTTCTTTCTTCCCCCCCCCTTCTATTTTCTATGTGGTGCTTATTTATCTCCTTAATTACTTCCATCTGTGCTACTCGCAGCGTGTGCTTATGTATTTGTTTCAGTATGCTTTGTGTTTCATCTATTATTCTGGACATGTCTGTTCGACCCTGTTGTTTCCCACTGTGAGTGTGTGATTCTGCTGTGATATCCCCCCCAGGCCTTCGCTGGAACGACCATTGTCTGTTTACCTTCATTTCACATGTCCTCGTCTAATTATATTCCCATTTATTTCCTCCATCAGCGTTTGTAATGTGTGTTCATGCATATGTTACGTCCGTTCCTATACCTTGTCTCTATCTGGGAGTGTGTGTTCATGTATATGTTACGTCAGTTCCTATATTTTGTCACTATTTGGGCCGTTTATTCTATCCCTTGTGCGTGTACTCATCCCGTTCGTCTCCTCTCGCCTCCTCTCCTCTCCGTCTCCGTCTCTGGCCTCCTCGTCTGTCTCCGCCTTCGGTCCGTCACGTCTCACCTCGGCCCTCTTCTCTCTCCTCTCTCCTCTCCAGGGCTCCGGTCTCCTACTCTGGTCCACCCGCGTGCTTTCTCCAGTCTCTGCTGCAGGCTCAGCGTCTGTTCCTCCTGTCTCCTTCCGTCTCCTTCCTCCGCCGTCTGCATCCCCTGCCGCCTCATCTCCTTCGCCGCCTCCCGCGCCGTCGCGTATGTCACGGTCCCTTCCTTCCAGTGAATCCGTAGCGAGGTCATGGGTGATTGGAATTTCATTCTGTTTTCCTTCAGAATTCTCTTCAGCCCCGCGTACGACCTGCGTGTTATTGCCACCGCTGTCGAGTAATCGTGGTCAAACGACAGCCTTTTCCCCTCGATTTCTATCTTCTTGGTCCACGCGGTTCTAAGTATCAATTCCTTAACCTCGAACCTCAGAAAGTTAATAATCACCGCCCTCGGGGGTCTGTCCGGTTGTGGTCTCGGAGCCAGTGGGCCCTCTGTATCTAAATTTTTTCCAGTCCCGTCTCCTTCAATTCTTCTTTGATAAGCTTTTCCACATATAGGGTCATCGATTCCCCTTCGACCCCTTCTTTCAATCCCCATAGCCTGATGTTATTTCTCCGTGACCTCCCCTCCATGTCCGACATCTTTGTCTCCATCTTTTCTTGTTGTTGAATCGCTCTTGTTAATACCTCGTGTATCTCTGTGCTCCATTCTTCAGTTTGCGCCACTCTTGTCTGTAGCTCGGCTACTCCTCTACCCTGCTCCGCCATCTTTTCATCCACCATTTTGAGTTCTTTATTTATTTCGCCTCTGAAATCCTCCTGTTCCTTCTTCAATTCCTCCCGTAGCTTCTCAATATCTCTCCTTATCGTGTCCGTGTTCGATTGTATGGTCGCCAATATTCCGGCCTGCATCGTGTCCGCGTTCATTTGTATGGTCGCCAATATTCCTGCCTGCATGGCCACGGCCCATCCTGGCATCTCCGTGTCTGTCTCGGCCGGTCTTCCCCCCTCTTCCACCTGCTTTTCTTCGGCCTCGTTTCGGGGATTCTGTTCCATCAAACTCTCCTCTTCTCGTGAGTCCTCCATTTCTCTTTCTTTCACAATTGTTATTTCTTCCTTACTTCTCGTTTGCATCTTTATTTTTAAACTCTTTTCGGGTCTCTATTTATCTGTTTTTCGCTCTTTTGACCAGGAGCTCCACCGCACGTGTGTTACCCATCTGCTCTCATACCGGAAGTCTTCTCCCAACTTATTTTTTTAACCTACTTTCTATAGAACTTCATTCTTAGATGCTTCTATAGAAAGTAGGTAAAACAAAAACAAAAAGGTTTTCTTTGCTCTATAGGGGGGGGGGGGGTACGTTTTCTTTGCCCTGGTTAAGCTTGGCGACTCTTTCGAAGTCGCTCTCTTTCGAAGTTGGTTAAGGTTAGAGTTTGGAATCAGGGCTGGTGGACTATCGCCCTGCTCTAAAGACAAACTCTAACCTTAACCAACTTCGAAAGAGAGCGACTTCGAAAGAGTCGCCAAGCTTAACCAGTTGGAAACAAGGCGGACAATAATAAAATTTGCAATCAATCAATCAATCAATTCAATAATCCACGCTCACTTAAAACAGCGCACATCCCAGCTGCTTCTATAGAAAGTAGGTAAAAAAAAAAGAGACGCTCACACACACGCAGCCCTTTGCTGTCTAATATAGCCTGCCCATCCTTAATTATGGTTTCACAGTCTGTTACATACCTGGCCGATACCTGTATATGAGTCCCAGGGCTGTTTGTGACACAATATTTATTTTTTCACGTGGTAAATACACAGGTCACAACATGTTTACAGGAACGTTTTGTAGTTTACATTTACATTTAGTCATTTAGCTGACGCTTTTATCCAAAGCGACTTACAAGTTCTGTACGACAAGTCATCAGGAAGGGTACAACTCTATCAGCTGAGTAACAATGTTCATCAAAGTGTTGCGTGTTACAGTATTCCTTGTATTTGGAGTGTATTTCGTGACTGTTGGGAACTAGGCTACACTGGCACACCTACTTCCAGTGAATGACGCTCAGCTAGGCTATCGGTGCGGCTGTTCCCTAAGCCTAATGCATGCACAGAGAAGAAAAGGGTATGTATCTGCTTGTCTAACTCCAGGGTAGATGGCAAATAAGCTAATTTCCCAAAAAGTTGGTGTGTTCCTTTTGTTAACTTGCCCCAACTTTTGAGCCACTTTGTTCAAGCTGGTCGAAGTGTCTCTCCATCTCTCCAAGCGCCTGTCGCTGTGTAAGTGCGTGTGTGGGTGTGTGTGTGTGTGTATGTGCACGCGCGTGTGTGTGTGTGCGTGTGCGTGTGCGTGTGTGTGTGTGTGTATGTGCATGTGTTGTTTTGGCTTGACATTTAAAAGTCTTGACCCCGGAAATAAGACAACACCCCTTTTTTCTTTATTTGTACAGATATTGTCTTATATTCGGCACAATACGCTAATTGAAGTACAACTACAATACAGTATAGGAGCACCTGCTGGATTTCCTCTTTATTCTTCAGAGAACCGGCAAAAAGGCGCAATGGCTGACATTTCTGCAGGGTGCCCTCCTCAGAGACGTCATGTTATTATGGTGTGTGTGTGTGTGTGTGTGTGTGTGTGTGTGTGTGTGTGTGTGTGTGTGTGTGTGTGTGTGTGTGTGTGTGTGTGTGTGTGTGTGTGTGTGTGTGTGTGTATAATACACGGTGTACATTTAACTGCATTTGAATGTGACCCAAATGCGTGGGTGTCGTATGGATGCAAGCGTACGCTATGGATTAACACACACCTTACACACACACCTACCAACGTGTCGTTGTGTCTGACCACTGCCGCCCGTGCTTGTGTCTGATGGCACGGTCTCTGGTGGATCCCTGTGTGTTGCTGTGTCGTGTCAGTATTACAATGCAACCGTGGCACTTGGTAAACAATGCTAATTAGGAGAGGTGGTGGGCTTGCGGTGGTGCCTCTGTCCCTGTTTGCTTGTTGTTATTGTTCATGCTAATTAGACTTAATCCCCGGTCTCTCTCTCTGCAGACTCTGGCCAGCACTAGTCACAGCCAATCGGGAACAGCGTTACTGCCGGGTCGACATGTGGAGGTGGTGGAAGAAGGGGGAGGGGCATTTGTTATGTGGGTGCAGGGGTGGGTGGGGTTGCTTGGAGTGGCGTGTGTGTGTGTGTCTGTGTATGTATGTGTGCATGTGTGTGTAAGTGTGTGAGGAAGTATCATGTTGTGAATGTGTGGGTGTGTGCCTCTGCATATCTATCTGTGTGTGTGTGTGCGTGTGTGTGTGTGTGTGTGTGTGTGTGTGTGTGTGTGTGTGTGTGTGTGTGTGTGTGTGTGTGTGTGTGTGTGTGTGTGTGTGTGTGTTGGCGTGTTCCTTTAAGTCACGTTACTACCTCATTGCACAATGCACTCATCACTTCCTGCCACAGCTGCAATAGTCATACAGTATTGTCCCATTACATCATCACAGCAGACATCTTGGTAGGCAAATAACAGATCATTGTCATTATTAAATCACAACCCTGGCCAACGAGCTGTGTTTGTGGCACTGGGCCATCTTGGAAGTCATATTGAGAATACTATCAATTGCAAACACTATAGCACTACTGTATATGAGTGTGAGGCATAATCATGCTATCCCTGTGAAGCGTATGTAGGTTGTCATCATATCAGTGTGCCATGTGTGTCACTGTACGTCTCTGCACCGTTGTGGACAAGACAGATCCCTGGACATTCTTAAAGGAACACGTCCAACATTTGGGGAAATTAGCTCACCGTATTCTCCAGAGAGAGACAAGAAGATAGATACCAGTTTAGTTTCCTCTCTGTGTGTTCAGTAGAAAGCTATCTGGCTGCACGTTAGCCTAGCTTAGCACAATGAATGGAAGCGGACAGTGCCGATTAGTCTTCGGGAGAGGTGTTAGTTGGACAATGCCTAGGCTAATCGGCACTGTCCGCTTCCATTCATTGTGCTAAGCTAGGCTAACGTGCAGCCAGATAGCTTTCGACTGAAAGCACAGAGAGGAAACTGGTATCTATCTTCTTATCTCTCTCTGGAGAACACGGTGAGCTAATTTCCCAAAGTGTTGGCATGTTCCTTTAACCTGTGGCGAACAAAGTGATTCTGACCATCTAATTATAGGATCATAGGTGTAGATTTAGGGGGGGTTGCAGGGGACACGTCCCCCTCAATATTGAGAAGAGGTAAATGTGTCCCCCTCAAAACGTATAGCTAACATGAAAGACAACCCCCTCCCCAAAAGAGGTAAATAATAAGGGGGTCAAAACATTTATATCCCATTATATATGTGTCAGCAGATACCTGAATGTTGTCTTTTCCTTTACATAAATAAAGACCTTTCCACCATCAATTGGTGCAGAAAAAGCACATTATCTGTGCAAAAAAAGTACACCAGAATGTAGGAAATGAAGTGTTTGACGCCCAGACCCCCCCCCCCCCCCCACGCTTGTCCCCCCTGATATTGAAACCAAACCTACGTTTATAAAATATTGAAGATGTACACACAAATACCACTTTCTGTAAAACAAATATATTTAATGGCACACATGGGAACAGAATGCAATACATCATATGGATGTCAAACATCCATTTGGATTTACTTCCATTTGAGGTTTACTTATATTTTTCTGATCACATTGGTTGTTAAGATACACAATCATTATCATAAAATTAAACATAATTTTAATTTAGCTAAAAGGGAATCAAAGTAACTTCTAAATTACAATATATTTCTTTTTTTTGGCATCTTACTTAATGGGTTTGGTAAGATAGTCCATGAGCGCAACATCGTGGTGTACTACAGAGCACGGTTAGTCTACGACGTTAATCAATACACCTGTTCGCTCACTGTGTGAATTCTGCGAAAAGTTATCTGCTTGTGTTCCGACATGGGCTCAGTTTGTCGTTACACAGACTTAGGACTTGGGGCGCCAGGCGGGTAAACTCTGCACAGAATAATTAGAACGTTTGCACATACAGCCCCTCCGATTGATGTGCAGTTAAGGTCAGGAGTCCAGTGCATGTGTGAAGGGGGCTATACAGAGAGCAGACAATAAAGCAGGTTGGTTTCTATATGTAGTCCCATTGTTGCTGGTGGAAGCTTCTCCAAGTCAAAGTGATGATCTGATATAATATTTGTTGTTACAGGAAATGTGGTTCCATATGGAGTCTTGAATCCTAGCTCTGGAAAGTCTGGGGTACAGTATTAAAGCGTATGACGTACATCATGCCAGTTATAGGGTACCTTGTGTATATTGCACCTTGTGTATTGTTTACTCTTACTCATAGTATATATTCAGATTCAAATTCTTTATTGCCTATATGTATTTGTAACGTATACTATTTTCTCATATTTTTATATTCAGTTAATTATATTGTTTACACTGTTTATTATTTGTTCTCATATTTTTATATTAAAATCTAAATGTATTGACTATATATCTTTCTACTATTACCCTGCCCATACCTGTACCTTTTCCCAAGGGGATCAATAAAGGAATATCTTATCTTATCTTATATAAACATGCTGCTTTTGTTAAATGTTGTAAAAAAAATGTATTGGCTCTGCCCCTCGCAATCCCATTTGATACTGCTGTGGAAAAGTGTCTCATGATAAATATAACCGGTTGACTTACAGAGAAGCTCCACCAGATCCACCAACGAATTGGCGTCTTAACGCTTTCTACTAATTACCTATGGAGAGCAATGCATTGTGGTAGCGTTACGGCAGGGGTTGCAGTACATTGTGGTAGCGCTGTGGTGGGGTTGCAATGCATTGTGGTAGCGCTGTGGTGGGGTTGCTATGCATTGTGGTAGCACTGTGGTGGGGTTGCAGTGCATTGTCGTAGCACTGTGGTGGGGTTGCAATGCATTGTGGTAGCGCTGTAGTGAGGTTGCAGTGCATTGTGGTAGTGCTGTGGTGGGGTTACAATGCATTGTGGTAGTGCTGTGGTGGGGTTGCAATGCATTGTGGTAGCGCTGTGGTGGGGTTGCAATGCATTGTGATAGCACTGTGGTGCGTGCTTACGAAACCAAGCCGCATTTCTCGGAGACGCTCTCTGATTGGTACTGACTGACGCTCTCTGATTGGCCACTGACGCATTTGCCCAATCCGTGACGAGCTGTGTCTTTGCCCATTTCCATGCCAAACAGCCTGCAAACTACCTGGCGTTCTATCGCCATGCTCTAAGACAAACTCTAACCTTAACCAACTTCGAAGAGTGCCTAAGCTTAACCAGTGTAGAAACAGGCGTCGGCCAACAGGGAGCGTCTCCGAGAAATGCGGCTTGGTTTCGTAATCACGCCACTGTGGTGGTGGTGCAATGCATTGTGGTAGCGCTGTGGTGAGATTGCAATGCATTGTGGTAGCGCTGTGGTGGGGTTGCAATGCATTCACAGGTACATTTGCGTACGGGTAAAACTTTCAAACGTTATGGAAATGTGGTCCGTCCAGCACAACGCACCTATAGCTTGCGATACTTCGACCAAACGGTCAAACTAGGTGATCTAAAATGAAACAAGACTCAGCAGTGGCATTGCAAACGTCCCACTTCAAATGTTGTCAGATACGAATTTAGTAAACCGTTTAGGTGGACAAAGATTTCACACGTTTACAAGTGAGCTGCCAAATCTTTTTCAATGCCTCGCCAGAACCAGGCACTGCAGCGCGTCTATCCAATCAGGTGCATTCCACAATAGGATTTCTCTTTTGATTGGTTGAAATGGGAAGAGTCTGTTGTGCACAGTAATAGCTGTTGTACAGACCCCCCCCCCCTCCCTGCTTCAGGCGATAAAGTAAATAAGCGTGTGCATTTTGGACGCTCTTATAAAAAGAAATGTAGGGGCAATACATCAATTCTGCAAGGTATACACGGTGTCAGTGATATCATCATTAATTGTCTTTCAATTTCTATGTCCCGTGCCTGACTTTGCTGTTTTAACCCTTTCACTGCCACACTACAGAAGGTTAACCCTTTACTATCACACTACCGACGGTTACCCGGTTTAGTGTGATAGTAAAGGGTTAACCTTCTGTAGTGTGGCAGTGAAAGGGTTAACCGGCTGTCGTGTGGCAGTGAAAGGGTTGACCTTCTGTGTGTTGTTGCAGTGAAAGGGTTAGTCAGGGTACAGGATGAACCCGGAGAAGGTGCTGTATTTGTTGTTGTTTCCTCCGTGAGCCTTGCCCCCATCCAGCTTCACGTAGATCTCGTCCCCAGAGTCCAGGTGCAGCACGGCGCTGTTGCTGGCGTAGTCGTAGTTCTGGTCCGCGTCCTGGGCTATGGCACTGGCCCGCACCTGCACGGGCACAGAGAATACTGTTAGTTCTGGTCCGCGTCCTGGGCTATGGCACTGGCCCGCACCTGCACGGGCACAGAGAATAGTGTTAGTTCTAGTCCGCGTCCTGGGCTATGGCACTGGCCCGCACCTGCACGGGCACAGAGAATAGTGTTAGTTCTAGTCCGCGTCCTGGGCTATGGCACTGGCCCGCACCTGCACGGGCACAGAGAATAGTGTTAATTCTGGTCCGCGTCCTGGGCTATGGCACTGGCCCGCACCTGCATGGGCACAGAGAATAGTGTTAGTTCTGGTCCGCGTCCTGGGCTATGGCACTGGCCCGCACCTGCACGGGCACAGAGAATACTGTTAGTTCTGGTCCGCGTCCTGGGCTATGGCACTGGCCCGCACCTGCACGGGCACAGAGAATAGTGTTAATTCTGGTCCGTGTCCTGGGCTATGGCACTGGCCCGCACCTGCACGGGCACAGAGAATACTGTTAGTTCTGGTCCGCGTCCTGGGCTATGGCACTGGCCCGCAGCTGGCACAGAGAATAGTGTTAGTTCTGGTCCGCGTCCTGCAGGCTATGGCACTGGCCCGCAGCTGGCACAGAGAATAGTGTTAGTTCTGGTCCATGTCCTGGGCTATGGCACTGGCCCGCACCTGCACGGGCACAGAGAATAGTGTTAGTTCTGGTCCGCGTCCTGGGCTATGGCACTGGCCCGCACCTGCATGGGCACAGAGAATAGTGTTAGTTCTGGTCCGCGTCCTGGGCTATGGCACTGGCCCGCACCTGGCACAGAGAATAGTGTTAGTTCTGGTCCGCGTCCTGCAGGCTATGGCACTGGCCCGCAGCTGGCACAGAGAATAGTGTTAGTTCTGGTCCGCGTCCTGGGCTATGGCACTGGCCCGCACCTGGAACAGAGAATAGTGTTAGTTCTGGTCCGCGTCCTGCAGGCTATGGCACTGGCCCGCAGCTGGCACAGAGAATAGTGTTAGTTCTGGTCCGTGTCCTGGGCTATGGCACTGGCCCGCATGGCTGGAACAGAGAATAGTGTTAGTTCTGGTCCGCGTCCTGGGCTATGGCACTGGCCCGCACCTGCACGGGAACAGAGAATAGTGTTATATAGACTAGACTGACTAGACCAGAGTGGAGGTTCTAGTCCGCCTCCTGAGCCGGCCCACACTAATAGGGAGAACAGTAGGCTATTATTTTTGCATTCACGCGAGAACCTATAAGTTTAACATATTATGTATATTTCCCAACACTTTTAGATAACTTCCTTGAATCTGTGAAAAATTGTTGTTAGGTTTTTGGTGAAAAATGGTTGGGGGTCCTCTCTGGCAGAGTGACGTGACTGACATTGGCATCTGTTTCTGTATAAAGCCATTATTGATGATCTTCCACCCTATATTACCTCATTACTGGATTGGAGCTCTGGACCTCATACTCGCGCTGGTGATTGGTTTATGGTTCCCAGAGTTTGCACTGAATTAGGAAAATCTGCTTTTAGCTTCTGTGCCCCCGAAACATGGAATGTTTTGTAATGCACTTTAAAACTCAATTAATTAGTATCTATTGGTCAGTTTACATATTTATTAGAAAACCACTTCACCACATTTAATTATTTTTAAATGTTTAATTGATTGACTTTCTGTTTCTATATTGTTTTCTTTTTTTTGCATTGATTATGTTTTGTATTTTTTGAGCTTGCTCTCAATGATCCTTTGAGGTTAAATAAAGATTGAATGCATTTATATATATATATATATATATATAATAATAAAATAGTTTTAGTTTAGTTGTTAAGTGTTACTGTTACATTTGCACTCTGGTTGGATGCCAAACTTGGTGTGCTGTACTTGTTCTATAGTGACAATACATTTAATCGAATCTAATTTAATCTAATCTAATCTTCCTCCTTGTGTTGAACATGTGGATTTTGGTGGGTACAGAACACACCACATTTCAAATGAATCATGTCCTTCCCACATCCAAGAGTAAAAAAACATGTTTATGGTCAGTACATTATAACCAGTGTTCCTGGCCCCCGAAAAGCACAGCTGATTGAGTCCACGTGTATTCGTTGCCTGTGACATCACAAAGCGCAATGATTCTGAACAGCTTGTTTATGATTGGTGATCTGAAGACCCTGGCCAAAAATGCAAGGAGTATATTATGTAAAATGTGTCAAATGTAAAATAAATTTACAAACAAAAGACAAATGTGTGTGTGGGTGTGTCACAGGGGTGTATGAATATGTGTCTCATATATCTAGAATTGTGGCATTTCTGATGCCATGTGTGCATGCTGTGCACCCATCCGCAATTTGAACCGTATTTCGGGTTCAAATGAATCACAGACCGTTATTTTCATACTATAACTTATAAGTTAACGTTACAGATGAAGCTACAGCTCTGAAATCTTCCGAGAAATCCGTGCGTAATGTGCGCGTAATCTTTCATCCATATTCACGCATGGACGAATACCATTTATCTCAAATACCACATTTATTTTTATATATTTTTTTTCAATATTTAGCAGCTTCATGTTGAGGCTTATATTTGTATAACAAGCTATAGCCAAGATTTACAACCACGGCAGAAGGCACAATATTGCGCATGGCGCCTATAATAAAAAGAACAATGGATGTCCGGTTGGATGGCGATTGGCACATCATACATGTGACAAATTGTGACATGGGGAAGAACATGCGGATAAGATGGGCTTTGAGAAACACTTGTACACTAAGAATCTAATCATACCTGTCCGTTTTTGCACAAATCAGCCCACATGCTCGTCCCGTCTCCTCCCCGCATCAATACATGGTACGTGAAGAAATAGATGCCGGACACGCGGCAGGTGAATTTCCCGGTGGCCGGATCGTAGTGGCTCCCCAAGTTGGTGATGACATCGTCAAACTTCAGAAGCTCGTATCCCTCGTGGGGATTCTTCAAACCGACGTAAAAGGCGATTCGGGTTCCTCCGGTCGAGATGTTCACTTCATCTGTGTGACTTTCCGGAGTCCCCGATAATAAAGTGGGATCATACAATGTGGGATCGCTTGTTCTCCCGTAGTCTCCCCGGTCCCCAGGTGGTCCTCTTGGTCCGGGAGGTCCCGCTTCGCCAGGTGGTCCCCTGGGTCCCGGCTTCCCTGATCGCCCCGGTTCCCCCCGGCTACCCTGCGCCATCGGTGGCGGCGGGAGGGAGTTGAGGTCCTGTATAACCTCCACGGTGGTCGCTCCACCCGACTTGGCGCTGTACGGGTCACACACCATCCGACAGGTGCCCATCATCTCATAATGAGCGCCGGTCTCCGAACTTTGGACGAGCAGCAGCGGAATGGCGATGACCAGACACAGCATAGTGACACTGAATGCCCCGGCAACGACCAGCCACTTCCTCCGTGCGATCCGAGGACCGACGGACGACAGAAAGTCCGCTGAGCCGCTTGGTAATGGAATCTTGGCAAATGGAGGAGCGTTTCTATATATAAGATGACAAACAACAATTAAATTATTATGTTCTTTCTTTTGACCCAGCTGTTTTATTATCCGGGCTTCTGAAATGAGCCCTAGACGGTCTGAGCGGTTGTCAACCGGTATCTTCGGAGTTGGACAAAGGACGGGCTGGTGCACATCTTGCCTGGCCGAGCTGCAGGACGAGCGTTGGAACTGCGTATTGTTGGAGCGCGCGGTTGGCGAGAGCGCTCCGAGCAATTCAATCTAAAGAGGGGTCGTGGTAGCAGCAGGCTATAGCAGCTGTCCGTTGCAATTTGTATTGGAACAATGGAATTATATTTTAAACGTCAAAACAACCATTAGGCACTAAAAGGAACGAAAATAATTATGTTAAAATCTGATGAAATATTAAATCATCATATTATTGTCATTTCCCCATCTGATTGGGACGGGCGCTGTCCTTTCAGCACCACTTTATAAGTGCGCCTTTTAGTTTTATATACAGCCTCTTGCGCAGTGCATGTGCACCTACTCTGTATTATCATAATGTCTTGCAATTCTCAACAAACAAGACTAGTCTGTCTTATATGGTTGGAATGCATTAACTACCCTCATACTGTATTTATTAGATCCACAAATCCCTCTATTCCAAAGCTATAGGGATGTAGCTGTGTCTCACATTTCTTTGTATTCCCCATTCAATAGACATGGCAGAATGTATAATCAGGGCGATGATGGAAATATAATCTGTTTGGGGAAAAACAACTCTTTTGTCAATTATTTCAGAATTTCTTAGCACCCAAAGTGAGTTTTACTCGCCTACACAGAAAAGAGTCTCCATGTGAAAAAAGTAATACCCCAGGGACGCGGGAAGGGGGGGTGCGGGGGGTGCTGCAGCACCCCCTCTCAATTATTGCAATTTTCTTTTTTTTTTTTTTATGACAGTATTTATATATTTGTATATACTGTAACTGTATAACTGTAACACTGTATATTATAAGTTTATCCTGCTCAAAGCACGTCACCATTTTAATATTGTGTGTATTGAGCCGTACTGTATTGTAGCCATTCTCCAATCTGTTAAATAAAGTTTTCATTCATTCATTACACTACTGTATGTACACAATCATATGTGTAAAACCGAGTAGATTTTCGAGTGATGACAGACTGTCACAGACTGATTGAATGACAGGTGAAACAACTAATTGTATTCACCTCCTGTCTCCCGCCCTTCCCACGCGCCACGAACCACTGAGCTACTGTGATACAGTGCTTGCGCAGTCAGTCGATTTGAGCTAGTAGTCAGATTTGCTAGCACAGAATGTCTCACTCGCAGAAAAGAAAAATATCAGATTTCTTTTCGAAACGTCCCGCCGGTCCCAGTGACAGTCCCACTAAATCTGATAAACGTCAGAGAGAGACAGAGACGACAGGTTCAGCCTCAGCATCAGGTATTGAAGAGTTAACCGAGTCTGTTCCCCTATACCCCCCCTCGGGCGCCAGGGGCTTCCACTGAGGGGTGATGCAAATAGGGATGGGGTGTTATGGCAGCTCATGATGGAAAGAGTGCGCACCGAGTCTGATCCCGAGTTGAAGAATTGGCTCCAAAAGAGAGACAACTGGATGTCCAACAACATCCAAAACGAAATCTTACAGCTGCTTGCCCATGATATTCAGCGACAAATTAGAGGCAAAGCATCCAAAAGCCCAATCTTTGGCTTGAGCGCTGACGGAACCACTGATGTCACTCACTGGAAAAGAACAATTCTCGTGTAATATACAGTTCGCCGATGACAACTTGGAAGCTCAGAACTTCTTTTGGGGTTTTTACAATGCCCGGCCCAGACACAACAGCCGAGACGCTGTTTTTGTGTATAAAATACTTTTACGCCTCGACCTGCCCATGGAGAGGCTGATAGGATACTGTTTTGACGGGGCCAGCAACATGTCTGGGGGGTACAGGCTAGACCAGGGGTTCCCAAACTTTTCAGGCCGCGACCCAAAAAAAACGGTGTCAGAGAGCCGCGACCCCCACTATTATAGGAGGTAAAAAAAAATATTTTAAATGGAAATGTATGGTTGAAACATGCAAACGTTCAAACGCACACACACTAATAAGCATTGGAGGCTTTTAACCAGGGCCGGACTGGGGAAATCATTCAGGCCAGGAAATATAGCCCCAGTCAGGCCACTTTTTAAGCAGGGGGTCTGGGGGTCCCCCACCAGGAATTTCTTTGTTACAAAGACTTAATTTCCTGCATTCTGGTGCAGGCATTTTTTTTATTTGTACCCTTTAAATGCCAGTGTTTGTGATGGCATCACAACTTATTGTTAAAAAACAGGCTAGCATATGTATGATTAGCAACAACACAGATTCTTATGGATTTTCAGTTTTTTGTAATTGATAAATACAATATTTTATTCAACTTCAGCCCTGATCATAACACCACATATTCATTTTATAATTCTAACCCTTTAAATGCCAGTGTGTGTGATGGCATATATTTGCAATATATCAAATGCAAAGTACATTTTTCTGGGGGGGATTATTACAGGCTAGCATGTGTCAATGATTAGCAGTTTTTCGTAAGGATCCCGACTCCACCAATCACATGCGGCTCCCTTTGTGTGTGTGTGAGAGCAAGAGAGAGAGAGAGAGAGAGATAGTTCTCCAACTTGTGTGAGTTGCAGTGATCTCCTGGTTGTTCCCCACCTAGGTTATCTAACTATTGCGCTGGTGCAAATAGAAACACTGGCCTGGCCTGCTTCTAAGTTCAGTGGCCTGACCAAAAAAAAAAAAAAAAAAAAACGTTTTTTTTTTTTTTTCTTTTTTCATCTGGCGACCCCCCAGCACCCCCTGCCGTTTTATAGTTCCCGCGTGCCTGTAATCAGGCATGCGTTGTTCATGGGACGGGGTCCCACGGTGTGGGACCTCACTCGCTATTTGCATATCAATAGCTCCGGTCGTCAGGTGTGTTAAATACGTTCTCAGACACATTCACACCTAACCTTGTTGTGAAGACGTGTTACATTCCATTCGTAGAGGCAATTAGGCACTGTCTTTAGTCTGTGCCCAAGCGAGGGGACATTAAATGCGCATTCGCGGGAGCGCGCGCACGCGCAGGGAGCGCGCGTGCACGTGGTGCGTGTCACCCCAGATGATTTCAATAACGCACCACTGCCTGTAATACCCAGTTTATTAATAATCTGTACATTGTATATTACTATTGCACTTTACTGTTACATTTGCACTCTGGTTGGATGCCAAACTTCTTTTCGTTGTACTGTACTTGTGCTGTATAATGACAATAGATTTGAATAATCTAAATGTAAATCTGGTTCACTGTACAACAACAATAATTAATATAGCACTTAGACTAAAGATTCAAAATGAAAGACAGATCATGAGTCAAACAGATGGTGCGTATTCATCATGAACAACTGACTGGAACTCCACTCCCACTCCACCCACTGGCACGACCAGAGAAGTGACCTTTCCCAAGGATTATTAACACAGTGAAATGTGCCTTTAGGATGAAGCGTGGCGGCATGGCACGTAACGCTGTGTCCACATAATGCGGTGAAGCCAATGAGCCTCTATTGCCCTCGGTGTTGGCGTATCCCCGGTCGCCACTGCATGTTAATGGAAAGTGACGACCGAGAGCGAATGATGCAAAGGACAGACAGATGTGTCCAATGTTAAACAGGCCCGCTCCGATTTCAAAGCCTCTTTAACTTTGTGATGTTAAGTGGAGGCAGTTGAATAAATCAAATCAAATGTATTTGTAAAGCCTGCAATCACACATTAATGTCCCCATGGGCTGGACAAGTCAAGAAGAAACATCACAATAAATCAAGAACAAAAAAACATCATGAAATCCAAAACAACACTCCCTAACATACCCCAGCGAAGGTATACGGAAAAACTCCCTAAATACCTAGCAATAGGAAAAAAGCACCACAGGCAATGTGGAGGAGAGAAACCTAGAAGGGCCGTTCTTGGATGTCGGTGATAGTAGTGTTGCTATGGATGATCGATGGGTGGAGAATAAAACAGGCAAAATAGTTGGTATGTATGAACATATATGTGTAATAAAACACAAATATGTACATGCAATAGCAACTGGGGTACGGGAGGGGAAATGTTGGCGATTTGCTGAATCTTTGTGCTATAGGTCATAACGTCAGGAATCAGGATCCACGCTGGGTAAGGATAAGATTCAGATGAGTCCCGTTTCCTCGTGACATGCTTTCAAAATGTACCACTGGCAGACGAATGACTGTGAGAAGTTGCATCACTGGCATAGTATGGAAAATATTACAATGAAGAGCCATTTGGCAATTCTTTTTACCTGAATCCTATCGTTCTGTTGTGAGGAGAACATGTGATAATCTGACATAAAAAGAACCAAGGTGTTGTGTAAAAAATCGGCTACATCGCCCCCTCCCCTGAGAAACACCTCCAGATGATTAGTGTGGCTGTTTCTACATAGGCTGCACAAATACGCCATCCAATACGCCAACTATACCCCATGGCACAATATCACAGGGCTGTGGGCCACTAGTGTTTGTATATCATTGATGGATTGCATTCGACCTATACTTTATTGAATCGTGATTGTATAGTGACTCATCTCTTGCCTCTCTCCCATCATATTTGTGTGGTTATTATTATGCTATGTGTGTTCATTAAACTAGGCGCCCAGGTGTTGTGTGTCTTCACTGTTTTGTCTCATCTGTGCTTTTCAAAAGGGGCAGTGCTTTTAGGTCATGTGACCCAGACATGGCCACCTGCCTCTCAATTATTTTACCCCCTGATAAAGTTGTGTTTGAACGCGTAGGAGCGTACCCATGTTTGAATAAAGGATCTTTAATTGACAGTCAGAGAGGCTTGGATTTCTTCTAGTCTGCCATCTCTACTTACTCCCATTATACATAAGCTGGACAGCCTTTGTATTCAATCTATACTAATTTCCCGATCCTTGAAGAGCAGCTGATTTTTACCATCATCATATATATTTTTGGACCCAGTGCAGCACCCTCTATGTTGCCTTCATTTTGACTTAATTGTGGCGCAGTATACCATCAACTTTCAACTTTTTACGCATAGGCATACATTTAGGGGGGTTACAGGGGACATGTACCGGGAAGAGGTAACTTTGAGGTAACTCAAAAAATATAGCTAATAAGAAAGACAACCCCCTCCCCTACAGGACCATACCATCTCAACCTTGCAGACTGCCTCTCACTCTGTTCAGTCAGTGGCTTCTGACTAGCCTGACAGAATAAAAATAATAATAATAATAAATAAAAAATCTAACCCTAATAGATCTAACCCTAATACCCAAGTCATGCACTTGTCCTAATAAACAAACCTACACTGTAGCACTCAACACCTTTTTTTTATTTTAATTTTTTATAAATATGTTTTTACTACTGGGCAGTCCGGTAGAGAGAGAGGGAGAGGAGGAAATAGGAGACAGAGCAGGGGAAGACATTGGGCAAGGAACGAATCGAACCCGGGTCGGCCGTGCCGCGACGCAGCGCATTACGTGGTTCGCCACTTGGGCGCCCCAGCACTCAACACTTTGATGAACATTGTTACCCAGCTGATAGAGTTGTGCCCTTCCTGATGACTTGTCATACAGAACTTGTAAGTCGCTTTGGATAAAAGCGTCAGCTAAATGACTAAATGTAAATGTAGACTTGTGCAAGGTAATGCAGCCAGTGCAGTAGGTAATGTAGGTAGTTAGCTAGCTTGTTTAGCCCAATACACTTTGCTTTCTTATCTTCAGGGTTTCTGAATTAGATTGTTCAATGGATGAATGCTAACGTTAGCTAGTTTCTTAGTTTCCATCATAAATTGATGCAGAAAAGGCACAAATTGGTGCATAAAAGTACACCAGAATGTAGGAAATGGAGTGTTTGACACTAAAGATTTCCTGGGGGAGGACTCGCAGACCCCCGCTTAAAGTGTCCCTCCCAATGTTGAAACCAAACCTACGCCCGCCTACAGAGATAATAATTGAGGCCAATATCTGGACAGGCCCACTAGCAACCAGACTAACAGAAGTGAAATGAGGTGGCAACTGTGTTTGTAGAATGCATATGGAAATGCATGTTAGCCTGTTAAGCTGTAGCCCTATTTTCAGAAAGTTCGCCTAAAGGTATACATACCCAAGTAAATGGAAGATTGCTCCACTTCTACAAGGTAAATTTGCATGTTCTTGGTATCTAGTAACATCTAGTGACCTGGGGGTATGTATTCCCAGTGTCAGAAATATTGTGTCTGTTACGCTTGAGTAAATTGTGATGAAACAAAGGAGAATATAAATTATGATTTATTTTTACATCTTTGCATCAATCAATCAATCAAATTTATTTATATAGCACATTTAAACATGACACTTGTCAACCAAAGTGCTTCACAAAGGATGCTTGGTTCATACACATACAGCTCATTATAGTAATATTCCACAATTATTACATTGATAGTAATAATGGCACACAGTCATAAATTCACCAACATGCGCATTTGTTATACATGCAGGACTCTTTGAGACAGACGTATGCGTATTACCGCTGCCACGTTTGGCGCGGAGAACCGGGGGGGGGGGGGGGGGGGGGTAGGGCGGGGGGGGGGGGGGTTGACGAGACAGCCTTGGCTCCCCCCTCCAGCACGCATACGAGTTCAATGTTCAATGTTACAATTGTGCAACCACCTTCTTGAGATCAAGTGTACAAAAAAAATCTAAGCAAATGAATAAAGGGAAGACGATTAAACAAGTTCAAGTTCAAGTTTCTTTATTAGTTGACATGCAAAGATACAGAATACCTTCACATGGAATGCTTTTTTCTGTTATGCTCCTATGAGGATCATAGGACGCTTGGATCATACACATACAGCTCATTACAGTAATATTCCACAATTATTACATTTTAGTAATAATGGTACAGAGCTTTGAGACAAACATATGCATATTCACCACCGCAAACAGACTGGCAGCCGTCATAGGCAGCGCCATTTACGGAAGGAGGGGGGAGTGGGTTGGGGTTGTTACAGGACTGTAGGGGGGGGGGGGGGGAAGTGATCCCTCACACGAGGCAGCCGACAGTGCAGCGCCAATGCAGAGGAAGGGGGGGGGGGGGGGGGGGGGGAGGTGGGGGGGAGTGCACAAGCCAAGTCCTGGGTGGGGGAGGTAGGGATTGGGTGGGGAAGCCGCTCGCCACTCTTATCTCCCAGAGGCCTTCGACTCCAGCAGCTCCCCGTTTCGACCTTGGTCAGGAATTTGTTTTGGCTGACTGACTGGCCCATTTATCCCAGCCACGTCACTTTAAATTTGATTTGAATAGAGTGAAATATAACTCTATTGATTTGAGTGGAGTGAGTTTTAACAACTCCGTCCAAATGACTGAATGCATTATTAGTCCAAGTGTCATCAGTTCATTTTGGTAGATCCTGTGCGCGGTAAACAGATCCAAAATCTTCTTATTGCAGTCCAAAAGCTTCGATAATCCAAAAATGACCACGTTTTCAAGTTGGTAGCCCGATTATGATGTCCCAATAGGCAGAGAGGGTTAGCCTTATTCTGCTTCTTGAAGAAAATATGCAATCCACTGATTAGATCCATTTAGAGTTGATTTGAGTATAGTCCGGCCACCGGCACGAAGCAGAGCATAGCAGCGTCGGGCTCCATGGAGCAGTAGAGGCGGCGGTAGGAACGGCCTTGAAGGAGAAGGATTTGTAGATACAGTAATCAATTATAATCCAATTTAATTATAAATTCATATTTGACCTTGAACTTGACCTTGGCCTTATTATGGCCAAATCATACATCTATGGATAGGGGAAAAGCTCCTCTTTCCAATGGCAGTGTTAAATCTGGATTTAGTATGGTGTTACTATAAAAGAGAGATAGAATTAGCATTTTCCGATAAATTCTTATTTTCTGTAAATCTTTAAAACATGGGTAAACAAACGTAGTGCTGAAAATATACACTTTGACTGCTGTTTTGATAGGGTTAAGGTCTTTACTCTTGGCTACATTTGAAAAAGAAACACAACATTCATTAATACGGTCTGTATTGATCGATTTATGATAAAAACAGCAGCCAATTGGTGGACCCTTAACAGGTTATGGCAATGGCTTAAGATCCTTAAGCCGTGATCAGTGTGGGTTATTTTAGAGTTAAGCAGTCTGCCTATCAGACATCTGTCCCAAGTGGTTGAGTTATATGGGCACATGTTGAAGATTCACAGATATACACCCTGACAGACTGACATGTTGTCCAACCAATCATCGGCCAGCGTGTCCGTCAGCATTCACCACCTGCAAATGAACAACAGTGGTTTGCAGGCAGTGCAGGCAGTGCAGGCAGACTCATCTCAATCAAGTCAAGTGTTCCTTCATTAATCCCCTTGGGGACATGCAGGTGTCAAAGCAGCATGGGGGGAGGGGAGGTACAGGCAGAAAAGATGATAGTAGCAATAGTAATAGTAATATGGAGTAGAACATAGTACACATGGACATGGCTACATAGTAGAACATAGTAACGAACATAGTATTAATAGTGGAGAAAGACAGTAATCTTTCAGACTATGTTTTATTGTACTATGTATTATATAGTTATATGGCTCAAAGTCAAATTAAGCAGTGAGTAGAACTGTAAACAACATAGTCCAGAGTTGGGAGAGAGAGAGAGAGAGAGAGAGAGAGAGAGAGAGAGAGAGAGAGAGAGAGAGAGAGAGAGAGAGAGAGAGAGAGAGAGAGGCACAGATGCAGCACTGCGAGCCCCAGGGATTCAACCTTTTGCAAGTGGCAAAGGCAGCCATGATGAAGTTGAGCTGACAGTATGTGACCTGCAGTCACTTTGCTTTCACTTGTTTTTCCCAGTTCAAAGCCAAAGGCCGCTTATCAAATAGCCTGTTGGAAACACACAATTTGATGAAAAACACAAAAGATGAATTGGGATTTTTATCAGGAAAAAGTGATATTGCAGAAATGTCACAGTTACAAATCGTAATATAATTTGTACACAGTTTTCTATTTGCAGTAGTTTCTGAATGTCATTGACCTTTCCACACTCAAAATGATTGAATGGCATTGTATTTTGACTTTTGAGTGAAATACTTCCCTTTTTCCCCCCACCCTTATCTCGCTCACCCAGAGGGGGCGGTGGTCAGGGCGGGGCCGCCTCCACAGCGCGCGTCACGCGTCACGTGGTGAGGAAAGAGGCAAGAGCAGCAGAGCACCCGCGGTGAAGGAGAGTTGTGTAGTAAAAGGTGAGTAACCGAAAGTAAGAGATATCCAATAAATAAGTTTGACGCTGTTAACGGCGTTATAATAAACAATACCGGTGCACTTGTTATTATGTTTTTAGCGGAATATTATTTAAACCCCATGTGTTTTTCTTTTATACCGCGCGCTGACTTTCGAGAGCTGGGACGAACGTTTCTTTCTTTCTTGAGTTCAGCCAAGGACGACAACAAGCAATGTGTCTCTCCAGTCGAGACGACGCACTATTTACAGTTATATTATGTTATGTTAGCTATAGTTAGGCTATATGGTAGCCTAACATTATTCCTTAGAGTCTTTAAGTTCTATTTCCAGGCACACTTGTAAACATGGACTTGCAACTGTTAAAACGGGGATTCTACAGTGTTGTGGAAGCTACTCTGAGTCTGAAAGCATTGTTTGCCAAGCTCCCTTCACACTGGAAGTACTGTAGTTGACACAACAGCAAAGGTAAATCAAGTTTGGTTAACTAAAGTTACTTGGAAAAAAGTAGTTAAAATAAAAATGTAATAACATCTGCAATGCAATACAACACAACATTATACATTAGGCTAACACAAATTAAGTGACATGATTGCAAGAAACATCACTCGATTGAAAGTGAAAACTAAGTGCACATGTGTGTAGGCTACTTCTTGCATACATTACCAGATCTGGGTTCTTTACAGAAACATAACAATGACATTGATGATGAATGGATATCAGCAAGTAATTTTGTTAGAAGGCAAAAGTAATTTGAACAATGATTTAAGTTGAGTTCATTGTTTACCTATCTTGTATTTTACCACAACTGCACTGTTTACTGTGCTGCTCGCCTGCTCCCCACCCTCTTTGCACAGGATCAGAGGGGCATGACTGCTGCCAGCTAGCTGTCACCTTTGCACACGTTTTGGTTTTAGCGACGTGGGGCCGCAGCACGACAATGCCACACGAAGACATGAAGAAGCCCTTGATTCGAGGCGGAGGGTGCTCCAGGCGCCTGGAGGCGTCCGCTGCGTCCGACCCCAGCAGCAACCCCCTGGTGGGCATCCTGGGCACGGGCGACTTCTCCCGCTCGCTGGCGAGGCGACTGGTGGCGTCGGGGTACCAGGTGGTGGTGGGGAGCCGAACCCCCAAGCGCTCTGTGGCCTTGTTCCCTGAGGAAGCCGAGGTAAGAGCTGCTGCACACGCGTAGAGACAATAGGGATGGTCACGAGTATAGGATATCTGTGGGATATTAAAAAGTATTAAATTCTACATTTATATTTAGTCATTTAGCTGATGCTTTTATCCAAAGCGACCTTACAAGTGTTGTACGACAAGTCAGTAGGAAGGGTACAACTTATCAGCTGAGTAACAATGTTCATCAAAGTGTTCAGACTTAAGTGCTATAGTGTTGAGTGTATGTTAGTATATTAGGAAGAGTGCATGACAGTAAGAAGGTTAGTTTATTTTCTAATTTATTTTTTATTTTTTTTTATCTCAATTTAAGACTCTTTTTATCCACTTTTTCTCCTATTTTTCTTGTATTTTCCTCCCATCCCAATTTAGTTGTTATGCCAATTCCCCCCTCCCCTTCCTGGTCGTTGCGCGCATTTCCCCCCTACTTGCCAGTCTAGGGAGCCCTGAAGTCTATCACATGCTTCCTCCGATACATAGGAGACAGCCAGCAGCCTTTTTTCACCTGGCAGCGAGGACTCTCATTGGGTGAGTGTAACGCATGGGAGGGCACACTACCTCACCCAGATCCCTTCCTTGCTGTGCAGGTGTCCTGACCGACCTGTAGGAGTCTCTGTTTACAACGACCAGATTACCACCCACCGCCTTCCCTCCCGCTGACACTGCCAATTGTGTCAGTATGACGACCGGCCAAGCCGGAGGCACCGCTGACAGCTGGATTCGATACCAGTGTCTCTGCGGTGGTAGACCGACGCTTAGTCCGCTGCGCTACCTGAATTTAATTGAAATTAAATTGAATAAAGCCTCAACAAAGAGTTGGAACAGCATACAGATATATATGGATGTGATGTCAGTCTGAATCAGAGCATTCTGCCTCATTGAATTCTGAATAATCAGATTCCAATGAACCCTCGAATTCTGAAAATGGGAGTAGTCACCACCACTCACCAACTTCCCCATCTTCTCTAGTCACCCCCACACTTTCTATTTGACCCATGACTTCTCAGCAGTGCCCAGACAAAACGTCCCTTTTCCTTTAAACTCTGCTAATACTGAGTCACTATTGAGAACACGAGATAGAGAGATTAAAAAGTAAAGCGTCTTTTATAGACAAACTGAAAAATATCTTACCTTGCCATTAAAAAGTTAAGTTTTCACTGGCTCTTTGTTGTAATCGGAATCCTCGCAGTCGAGGATTACATGAAAACGTGTCTTCATACATGATTCTATGTGCTCCGGTTCAAAAGTAATTTTTCATGATTTTTCAAGAAGGCCACCGTCTTGGATTTGGATATATAAATATCTATACATTTATAAAGGTCTATAAATGTCAAATCAATCATCAAAACATGTTTTCACTGGGACAGCCTGCCCTTAGTAGACTAGACTCACGTTTTAAATGCAGACTTTTAATACACGATCATATATCACACATACCTAGGATTTAAATATTGATTTGATTGATATTGATTATTGTTTGTTCAATATGCTTTTGAGAACTTAGCTTATGGGTAAAAAAAAAACAGCATCTCTGCTGCTTGGGCGACCCATCATAGCGGAGGTCAAACGATCATGAACGCTGCTTGACTCTCCTTCCAGACAGACCTGCAGTCCTCCAGCTACGAATAGTAGATAGATAATGTATCATCATTAAACGGGATGGAGATGCAGTATTTATATTTTATCTATATCTATCTAGGTTTATCCAACTCTATAAACAAAGTGGCCTGTTGGGATGTTGGATCCTAATGTGAAAAACTGTGATTTTATGTCTGCACTTTATGTGCTCATTTTACCCTTGCTATTATTTTACTTATTTTTGTTTCTATGCCCCACTATCCGCTGGGTGCATACTATGACCTTTATCATGTTTTGTAACAGATTATAGAAATTCAAGAAGCCTATTGTAACGTGAGTTTCTGAAATTATTTTGATTAATATATTATCTGCATTATTTTATCCCACTTTATGCTTTGCTATTGCTGCTTGTTTTACACAGATTTTATGTCTTATTTCTTACTGATGAAAAGCACTTTGAACTGCAATCCCCTGTATGAAAGGTGCTATGCAAATAAAAAGTGTATTATTTATTATTATTATATCTATCCCTGGATGAGGAAAAAAGCTAAAGTAGAACCTCTATCTTCTCTGCTCCCTCCACCAGATAACCTCCCAGATGGAAGCGTCCAGCCAGGCCGACCTGGTCTTCGTGGCACTGTACCCAGAGCACTACTCCACCCTGGGGGCCCTCAAGGCGGCGCTGGTGGGCAAGACACTGGTGGACGTCAGCAACGGCACGCGGCTCAACCAGGACGGGCCGTCCCACGCCGAGCAGCTGGCCGCCCTGTTCCCAGAGAGCTCGGTGGTCAAGGGGTTCAACACGATCTCCGCCTGGACGCTACAGACGGGACCACGGGACGGGAGCAGACAGGTGAGGGAATGGATGGAGGGAGGGATCTTTTTTATTATTATCCCTATCCTGATGTAAACTTAACACAATTGAAAATGAGGGCAATCTCATTCTCAACTTGTTTTTCAGAGTATGGAATAAAGGTTTGATGATGATGAATGTGGATGGATGGATAAATAAATGACTACTAGACAAGATGGATGGATGGATAAATGGATGACTACTAGACAAGACTGTATTATTACATGCAGTATTACAAACATGTCAGACCAGTACACCAGGAAATTGGCAGAAAAGATAGCCGATCAACTGCACTCACTATGGTCTGAGTACGCACTCTTACCCTCAGGGCGGAGGTACTACATGCCTAGGACTAGAACCAAACGATGCATTACATCCTTTGTCCCACGCAGCATTCAGCTGCTTAACACGTTTTGATTATTTGGTATTTTTTAGCACTTGCACTATGGTCATGCAAGTGTCATGCTTTTTATGATGTTTGTATTTATTATGCTCATGTCTTGTTTGTCTGTGCTGTATTCTTCATATTTGTGCTTATTAGGCTTTTCTTTTTGCTCTCTTTGTGCAAAGCAAATTCCCTTGAAGGGCAATAAAGGTTTCATTCATTCATGGATTGTGTCATATAGATGGATGTATGAATAGGGATGGATGGATGGATGGATATTGTTTGTCTCTGCAGGTTAAGCTCAAGCTTAATGGACCTTTGCGCTCCTCCAGGTTCTGATCTGTGGCGACAGCAGCAAGGCCAAGGCCTCGGTGGCCCAGCTCTGCCGTAGCCTGGGCTTCATCCCCGTCGACATGGGCCTCCTCTCCTCCTCCCTGGAGGTGGAGAACATCCCGCTCTACCTCTTCCCATGCTGGCGCGTCCCTCTCCTCTCCACCTTCTTCCTGTTCCTCTTCTTCTACTGCTACAACTGCCTCCGTGACGTTCTCCAGCCCTGGCTCGCGGGGGAGAAAGTCCTCTACAAGCTGCCCATCGAGATGGTCAACGTCACGTTGCCCTCGGTCTCCCTGGTGACCCTGGCCCTGGTGTATCTCCCCGGCCTGTGGGCGGCCTTCCTCCAGCTGGCGTGGGGGACCAAGTATAACCGCTTCCCGGCTTGGCTGGACTGCTGGCTGAGGATCAGGAAGCAGCTGGGTCTGTGTAGCTTCTGCTGCGCCGCGCTGCACTGCGTCTACAGCCTGTGTCTTCCCATGAGGAGGTCGGCCAGGTACAAGCTGCTCAACGAGGCCTTCAAACAGGTGAGGGAGGGAGATGGAGGTGTCTTTATGTGTTCATGAGTGCACATGGCTATATTGTTTGTGAGTGCACGTGTGTCCAGTCTCTTCTCTGTCTATTTTATAATTGCTTTCACCCCCCCATGTGTCTCTCTCTTTCTTTTCATAATTACATTACAAGGTATTACAAGGTATCGCAACCAATCTGACAGTGGTATATCTTGTTGAACATTTTCCCATGTAGTAGCTTTAAAGTCCCCATGAAATGGCTAGCATAATGCTATTTGCTTCACATATTTGTGCGTTTCCTGTAAAAACAGGAAGCTAGGGACTTGTCATGGATATTGATTGGCGTTTACAGTAGCCAATAATGCTGAATGTGCATTATGGTCAACCCTAATGTTAAAAAATTACGTTAGCAACTAGGGCTGTACCGAATGTCATTTTTTAACATTCGAAGCTTCGATAAGTATTCGAACGGAGCTTCGAATGTCTATTAAAAAAGAAATTACTAAAAAAAAAAAATGATTGTACTTTTTTTTTTTTTTTTTACTGATCCTCAATTTGAATAAAGTGATTAATCTGATTCAATTTGTCTTTTTCTTTTATTAAATCAACTTTCTTTAATGAATATAACAGTGCTCCGTTCCTCTCTCTCTCGCAGGCAGTCTGACTCGGGAGCAGCATATCACTGTAATATCTTTGCGCATGCTCCCACGGGCACGCCCGTATTCCGATCCGTACAATAGTAATCACAGAGGTATATATTGTCATTTGAAACAAGTTACCAATGCATTGTCCCGTGGGATTATGCCCCCGCGGCTAAATTAATTAGTATCCCCCTCAGTCTCTCTATATCTCTCTCTGTCTGCCAGTCGCAGACTGTGTGGGTGACTGTCACTCAAAGTGCTTATGGGCGGAGCCAGGCCAACACAGCCTGAAATCCAAAGTGAGAAAAATGATGCTTTTGAGTACTTGATTAGAAATATAAAACAATGCATTTTATTTTAATAAAACCTTACAGAGGTGTTCCATAGACTCACAGGAATTGTGTAAAGTTGCCCAAATAGTGCTAGGAATAGCAATGCATGTCCCCTTTAAGGATACCTATTGCCATTGTCAGTGCATATACTGTATGCATATGTGATAAAAGAACATCTATTTTGATTTCATGGGGTCTTTAAGTAAAATGTAAGTACTTTCATTGCAGATTACAATGAAAACACAATGGCCTAAGATTACAATGAAAACACAATGGCCTAAGTAAATAATAAGCCTGGCATCAATGATTGGGAGGTTTTCCTGGTAATTATCTATATGCAACACTGGCCATAGCTTAATCAACAGCATGGAGCCTAAAATGTTGCAGAGTACGCTTCGCCTTCGCCGACCGCTCATGGAAATGTTGCGTCCAGCTTGTAATGTTTGATGTTTCACCAACTAAAATAGCATGTGAGCACTAGCTCGCTGCAGTGTGTTTAATTAATGTGTAACACAATAATCAATATATCAATATTTAATGACATCTCTCTCTCACTCCACACCCCTCCACATCACTTTATTTACCCCTCCACACACGAGTTAGTATTGTATGGTAACTACGTCTATTCTGCATCGAACATTGTACATATGGCTAAACTGAACACTGTGACCTCTTTTTTTACTTCTAATTTTACTATGTTTTTATTTCATACTTATCTTGTCTTGCACAGTCTCTGGAGCGCAACAGTAAGAAGCATTTTGTACAAAAGTATTCTGTACTTCTGTATGACAACTATTAAAGAAACTTGAAACTCTATCTCTATCTCCCTCTCTCTGCCACTCTCTCCCCATCTCTATTTCTCTCTCTCTTTCTCTGTCACACTCCCTCCCTCTCTCTCTCTCCACCTCTCTCTCTCTCTCTCTCTCTCCCAGGTGAGGGCAGGTCAGGAGGTGTCGTGGGTGGATGAGGAGGTGTGGAGGATGGAGCTGTATCTGTCAGTAGGCATCATGGCCCTGGGTCTGCTCTCCCTGCTCGCCGTCACGTCCCTGCCCTCCGTAGGGAACTCCCTCAACTGGAGAGAGTTCAGCTTTGTACAGGTACACGCACGCACACACACACACACACACACACACACACACACACACACATGGTGTCATATATGCAAAGCGCATGGATTGAACTGGTCTTACACAAAGCGCCGTGCCTGTGAGCCACCACCAGGGGGGGGGCAGAGTGGCTAAACACGAGTTAGCAACTGAGTGAGTGACTGAGTGAGTTAGACTTTGTTTCGACTGCAGGCAAATCTGATTTTGTTTCTCAAAGCAGATCTTTAACTTGTCCGCACTGTTTATCTGCAAGTGATCAGGTCGTATTTGTCTGTCCAGACATCACCAACCTGCACGGGTGGCTGTGATAACATTAGCTACTGTTAATCATAATCATAATCAAGTTTATTTGTGTAGCACATTTACAGCAGTTGTGACTGTACCAAAGTGCTTCACACTTCACAAATAGGAGTATAGAGCAAGAAGTACATATATTAAATATAGTTGTGCAAATACAAATAAGTGCAGGGGTTCAGATAGAAATAAAAAATAAAAGATCAATAAAAGAAAGAAAAGCTTGAACGCCTTACATAGAACAACACATGATAAAACAACATAGAACAGTCACATAATGTAACAGTCAGTTACATTACTAATGTAGTGTTTGTGAGAACAGACGACCACTACAACGTGTCGTGCTAACAATGTTCGATAACGAAAGCCTATCGTCCACTTGGACTCGAGGATGAACTGATTAGATTTTGGTGGTCAAGGTCACTGTTTATGTTTGTTTATTAGGATCCCCATTAGTCATCATCAACGTGTTGACTATTCTTCCTGGGGTCCTCACAGATATACACATACAAATATGAAACATCAGTGTAAATTTGTCATATCACATACATAATCGATGGAAAATAAAACAAAAGGTCATAGATGAATCCATTTAACCATACCTTTAACACATTGACGGCCACAGGGATTAGATGGGCCCACTCTATAAGGCCAGCTTATCATAACAAGGTTTAACTATGTGTGAGGGTGTTTGTAGAGCTAAATCTATATTTTAAATTATTGCTATGTGTCCATTCTCATTGTCAATTGACACTATAAACCTTCCCTTCAATATGCCTTAAAGGAAAAAAAATGTCATCAATGCGTTCCCATTTTATAGCGTGATGAATATGAACGTTATATTGAAATGGTCTGGTATAATTCCTGCAAGGCTAGTTATAAGGCGCTAAGCTAATAACGTTAAATCGATTGCCGTTTCGGCCATACACAAGCTAGAGATAAAAATCAAAATGCATATGATCTGTATCATGTTCCACCATGAATGCATGAAAGGGGGGGGGGCGGGGGACGTCGTTTCTGATTATTGATGACCAATAACGGCATTCGTTATTGTAGCCTCATTCACTGATCGGCTGGTTGGCTATGATAAGGCCTGATCAGCATGAAATCTACGTGAAATAGTTCTTGCCTATGGCCGGTTGGATCCCAAAAAGGATTTCCCAGTTATTGATTGCCATCTGGTAGATCGATATGTCCATTGGCCGATGCTATATTCCTTTACTGCATACTGAATTCTGCGTCGCAAAAACTATTCTGGGCTACAGGCATAGCTTTAGGCCAGGGGTTAGCAACCTTTACTATCAAAAGAGCCACTTTTCTCCCCTCCCACAAAATAAAATGCTCAGGGAGCCGCACAACCTATTTACCCTTAAAATGGAGATAACAGTGTATAACATTTTATATATCCCCAAGCATACCCCACATTTAGCATAAAACGCCTGACAATTGCATACCCAAAGTAATTTGCGATTTATTATACTTTATACTTATAGCACACAGTTTGTTGCATTAATTGAATTATAAAGCAACAAAAAGAAACATTTTGACTTTTTATTGCTGTTTTTACCTGTTATAATAAAGGAAAACCTCAAACTCTTATGAAGAGGAGAAAAGATACTGGCTGTGTAGACCTATTTTTTAATAAAACACAGAAGAGGAGACAAAACACTGGTGTCTGTAGACCGACTTTGAAATAAAACCCTGAACTATTCAGGTATATTTGAGTCCTTCCCTTATTTGTGGAACATTTATCAAATAAAAAGTAGTCCACTTTGAAAAAAGACTACCATGTGTAGACCTACTTTGAAATAAACCCCTGAACTATGCAGCTCTATTTGAGTCCTTCCCTTTGTGGAAAATCTATAAAATAAAAAGTAAATTTTTCGTTCGCAAATTTCGCACCACATATCAGGAATACAGGTAAGCCTGCATCGTTAGTTGTGAAAGCAAATTTATCTGTCCACGCTGAATTAAACACTCTATTTTCCTCAGACTTTCCTTTTTTAGGATTTATCCATGGTTGGCTTACTGGGGGGTCGGAAACTCAAGATTAGCCACTTGCAGACGGCAGGGAGAGGCGCGGCGTGTGACGTACTGTATATTTTAGTTGACTAAATATTTTAGTTGATGAAATATTTTTTCATTTCAGTGTCACAGTATGACATCGATCTCCAAAATAAGAGAACAAAATTATCTGCATTATCGAGACAGTGCCACTACCAGGATCTGGGCGGTAATGCACCTTTCCGAATCTCAAGAGTAGGGTATATCTGCAGTGCCGCTCCGTGACATTGAGTAGGTTATTAAAATGCAATAAAAGCAAAAACAAGCTGGCCCTTTAACACTTTGAGTGCCAGCAGGGGGCGCACGATTTATCGATTGAATGCCAGCCTTTTGAGACTGATTTTCCGATATTTCATGATTTTCGTGGAGCTATTTATATATTCTATATTATGGCTATGTGTCTAATACGCCCGTCGCTTATCAATGACTTGCTTGCAGTCAACATGTACGAAACGGATTGTTTTTTCATCTGTATATTTCCGTTTTATACCGTTTTCAAAAACGGACGTTTTTGAAATAAAAAAAAATAAAAAAAAGTTTCCATGATAATAGCTCTTTACTGGAATACACACAACACGTCATTTTCCGGCTGATTTATGAAGTTTTCAAATAAAAGCTAGATTATCGATAGTATATGTGTACTTATGCACGCTAGAGAAGCGGGCTGAAAAATCGATTTTATCTATTTCCTGGTCAGCGCTAACGTCATACACGCACACACACACACACAGACACGTTGAGATATATGTGAAAAATACATCTGATTACCCCAAGACTGGTAACATAGATTGCTTACCTCACATCAGATGTTCTGCAAAAAGATTATTCCAATTCCTGATCGCCATTCCAAATATCGATCGCGTTTATTGATAGATAGATATAATAGTTTATTGGTTTAGAATGGAATAACACATATACATTTGAACACATATCACCATTTACCAATGGGATTAAAAAATAAACACAATAGGCTTGTTTCCATTGTGGTCCTTCAACGTGATCCAACGTTAGGTACTCGAAACACATTCCACGCTGCTCTGAGTGTCCACAATGAATCCGATAGTCTCCGGTTACATGCCTGAGAAGTAAAATGTGGAATCCGGTTTTTTTTCCCCTCATCCATTTCCATTGAGTCCAATCCAATGTGTGCATTACCATCCGGGAGACGATAGGGGGCGGTATTTTCCCTGTTCGAGCTCATAGACAGTCCCAATGATAACGTGAGGCTAGATTGATGAAAAATGAATGGATATTGCTAATAAAAGCAATAACGATTAAATAACGAGATTTCTCATCCCTAGCACTCAACGCATGGCATGAAATAACGAGATTTCGCATGGCTGGCACTCAATGTGTTAAAGCCCAACATCCAGGTTAAACCCTACTGATCAATTATGGGTAGTTTACATCATTGGTATATAATTTCATTATTTATTTTTTTCCATTTGACACCGGAAATGCCACTCCGAAAGAGTTAAAAAGGTCCATGCACGAATAACATGCACGCGCGAATCAAAAAAGCTTATCAAACGCCGACGTCACTACAGGTGCATATTAATGAGCCGAATCTAAAAGCTTATCAGACGCTAGCACGGCCGTGACGTCACTTCAGGAAACGTATGCCTTGCCTGTCCGGGTCATAGTACTACTCGATATATGGCGCTGGCTAACGTTAGCATTATGTCTACTGTCGTGAACCATTTGAGATTGGGGCATGTAGATCAATGGTGGCCCACTCGGTGCATCACAGTTAGCCTATAGCTCCGCCGTCCCTGCTACAGTCGGGACCACTACACTGACGTTAGCCTATAGCTCCGCCGTCCCTGCGGGTGGTTCTCTCCTCTTTGTGTGCCCCCGTCCTCGCAGGTGTCCTGCGGAGGAGCTTGTGGACGCGACAACAGCGGCGGCCGTAGGGTGTTTGAGCCTGTAGCGTTAGTTAGCTCATAGCTATCGTGTACCACTAGCCTTTACGGGCTCGAGCACCCTACGGCTGCCGCCGTTGTCGCGTCCATGGGCCCCCCGGCAGGGTACCCGTGGGGACGGGGTGTACAGAGAGGAGAGAACCATTTTGGGTCGGCCGTTCATGCCGGCCAGCGAGCCGGATGTCGGGATATGTTGTTAGCACAATAACTACCAAGCTAAGCTATGTTAGCTACTAACGTTATAAACACAATATGTACAACGACACAATGATTTACATTATTACAAATATGGTAACGTGGTTGTGGCTTTTACAAATAGTGGTTAGCTTTAGAGATGGATGGCTATAATCACGGAGCAATAGTGTTAGGTGAAACAGATACATTTTCATTCGGCTAGTAGTAGCAAGCATATATCTATGGTAGCAAGGCTCTCTGCCTGCAGTGCCTGCCACTAGCTGTGTGTGACTCTCAGCGCACCCTGGTGAGCCCCCTGGTGCCCTGCACCTGTTGTGACGAGATCATTTCGATTACACACGCACGTTATGAACCATTGATTAAAATATCCACGTGCGTGGTGATTGTGTTGGGCAGACAAAATGTTTGATAAAAACGCTAAAACTGGGTCAATTTCAATACTTTTTTTTTTCCTTCATGAAAGTTTGCCTAGTCCACATTGTTTATTGAACAAAAATACAACGTGAAGGTTGGCCTTTAAGCATGGCGCCGAATCACGTATATACGTGGTTGGCCATGAATGTGTTAAAAAAAAAGTAAACGGAAGAAGTTTGGATAACATGGCTGCAGCTACACTCATGCATGACATATATTGATTTCCTTCCGGATTATGGCTCCTATAAGTTTCTTTTTTAAACTGTTTTCCGTCCGTATGATATGTAATGGGAGCATTGGTGTTAGGCAGAGGTAGGGTAAAGCGACTACTTGAAGCATGTATGGTATTATGGTCATGTCTATCATTGGGGGATAATAGCATAGAATACAATTGAGTGGGTTTACCTAAGGTACAAAACCCTCATCCACGACAGTCTAGCATGCATTCCCTCCACACTATTCCTTATAGAGCAGTGAAGAGTGAGTCGGGCAGCTCTATTTTGAGTGAGCTGGAGTTTACTAAGCTCTTGCTTTGACGTGCTAGACCAGATTGCTGGGCAGTAGTCATGATGGGACAAGACTAAAGATTGTACTACCATTTTAATTGTTGCATTCGTTAGGAGGCAAGCATTTCTTCTAATTATGGAGATGTTTCTACTCATCCTGGTAACCATGTTATTAATCTGAGTAGACCATAATAGCACCTTGTCAATAATTACACCCAACAATTTGGCCTCCTTCACTTGTTCAATATCAGCGTCTTGTAATGAGAGACTCAGTCTATGATCCGACCTTAAAGGAAAACTCCAACATTTTGGGAAATTAGCTTATTTGCCATCTACCCTGGAGTTAGACAAGAAGATACATACCTTTTTCTTCTCTGTGCATGCAGTAGGAGTAGGAAGACGTTGGGAACTAGGCTAATGGAGGAACCTATTTCCAGTGACTGATGCTAAGCTAGGCTAACGGTGCGTGTCTTCCTACTCCTACTGCATGCACAGAGAAGAAAAAGGTATGTATCTTAACACTCCAACATTTTGAGAACCCTGGAGTTAGACAAGAAGATGCATACCTTTTTCTTCTCTGTGCATGCAGTAGGAGTAGGAAGACGTTTGGAACTAGGCTAATGGAGGAACCTACTTCCAGTGACTGACGCTAAGCTAGGCTAACGGTGCGTGTCTTCCTACTCCTACTGCATGCACAGAGAAGTAAAAGGGTATGTATCTTCTTGTCTAACTCCAGGGTAGATAAGCTAATTTCCCAAAATGTTGGAGTTTTCCTTTAAGGCATATTTAGAGCAGAGTATAAGACATTTTGTTTTTGATACATTTAATTTTAGTCTGTTTTCAGTTATCCAATTCCAGTTATCCACTGTGATCTCACGTCCGTCCCGTCCTCGTGAACATGATATCTCAGGAATGCCTTGAGGGAATATCTTCAAATTTGGCACAGCCTCCACTCAGTACAGACTACTAGTGTCACTGGTATAGGTTAATTATGCCCCCATGCTTAAGCCCAACCCCTATGCATAAGCCACGCCCCTTTCATATATCATGAACCGTTTGTTGTAGAGACTTATCACTTATGGGAGTTGTCAATAAACTCGGTACAGACTACTACATTAACCACGCCCCCAACTGTAAGCCCCACCCTGTGTACTTAAACCCCGCCCCCTTCTGTATCTCACAAGCCGTGTGTCATACAGACTCACAGGTGGTGCTGTTGAGCTCAGCAGGGAGGTCTGCTGTTGTTGGTCTATAGTTGCCCGTCTCCTGCTCTTAAGCCCCACTGGCTGCTGGTGGGCAGAGGCACACAATGCTGGCTTTATCTACAGACTTAGAAAGTGACACAGCCATCGGGGAACGTTTTGAGAGACTCTACATGCACGCACACACACGCACACACACACACACGTACACACACGTCTCAATGCTGCATCTCAAAGTATTATGACCTCAAAGCTACAGCTATCATCCCTGATTCCTCCCTTCCTCTCCTCCTTTCTCCTCTTTCTTTCCACTCATCTCTCTTCTCTGTCCTCTCCTTTCTTCTTCTCTCCCTCTCCACTCTTCTCCTCTCCTCTCTTCTCCTATCCTATCCTCTCCTCTGCACTCTTCTCCTCTCCACTATTTCCACTCATCTGCTCTGCTCTCCTCATCTCTCCTTCTGTCTCCGCTCCACTCTCCTTTCTGCTCTCTTCTCATCTCCACTCTCCTCCCTCCCTCTCGCTCTCCCTCGTGTCTCAGAACCTCCCCGACTCCACTTCCATGGTCCAGGGATTTTACCGTCTTGTCTGTGTGACTTTTCCCCTCCATCTCACTGTAAAGATAATCCGCTGGCGGTCAGATTAGTCACATCCCTGATACAACACAGTCCCTGCCTGCTATGTCTGCATTTATATTAGATTAGATTCAAATGTATTGTCATCATTATACAGCACAAGTACAGTACAACAAAAAGACATTTGGCATTCAACCAGAGTGCAAATGTAACAGTAAAGTGTAATAAATAATGTAAAGGTGATTAAACTGGGTATAAAATATATAAATACTATTGAGTAATAGTGCTCATCAGATGTATGTACAGAGTTGTAGTAATAATAATAATAATTAATTTAATTTATATAGCACTTCTCAATGACCCGAGCAAAGTAAAAACAAAGAAACAAAAACAAAGAAACAAAAACAAAGAAACAACAAAGAAACAAAAACAAAAGGAACATGAGACCATGGGGGGAACAGGGAAGACGGTAGGGCTGGGCGATATGACGATATTATATAAATATCTGGTACAGTTCATTAACGATACACTTTTTCAACGTATCGTGGATATCGTGATGTTTTGCCCAAGAGGATTGTGTTGCGTCAATCTGGTCCACACGTTACTCGTTCATATCTCAGCCCGTGCTGAGATATGCCCATTCTGCGGTCTGTTAATAAAGTTTTCAATCAGACAGATGTATGGAAAGGCTTTTATTATAACATTTGTTGCAGTAAAATCATTATGCCTCGTTTAGTCATCCTGCGGAGCACTGGTCTCCTACTCGTCGGCCGCAGGGAGCTAATGTTAGTAGCTTTGTTGTTGTCGGCACTCGTCAAAATCAATGGAGGACATTCAGGAAGTCAAAAACGAATAGCGCTTGCCGATTGGTGCTAAGAACAGCAGGGCGGGTGCAAGCGGTGTGACGTAATTGGCAGACTCGACTGTCAATCAAAATTATTCTGTTTTCCGTCAGAATGAATGAATGAAAACTTTATTAACAGATTGCAGAATGGGTACAATACAGTACAGGAGGCTGAAGACCAGAAAAATACTTTAGGCTTTTTTACTTAAGGGTCCTCCATTTTCAATTCATCAAAACACATAAGACATACAAATATACACAGGGTTCATACGGGTGCTGGAAATCCTTGAAAATGCTTGTATTTCAATGTGCTGTTTTCAAGGTTTTAAATGTGCTTGAATTGTGTATAAAGTGCTGGAAAGTTATTGAAATTGTAATTGCACTTTATACTTTAATAATAAATCGCTATCTGACTGAATAGTTTGGTTTTTAGACAAAGAAATAAAATAAGTCGGAGCGACTCGCGAGCCTATTTTGCGTTCGCCTTTCACGCAAAATGAAATGTGGCTCGGCTCTCCCCGTAGTGTTTTTACCTGTGCCATCTGAGAACAGCGCGCGTGTGTGTGTGGCCAAAATGCCGGGAGGCTGCCGTTTTAATGAGCTCTGGCTCGGAGATATCAAATATAATTCATGGTTAAAAAGAGGAGAACATCCTCGAGTAGCCGTGTGCAAAATATGCAGAAAGGACTTGAAGATTTTTACCATGGGGGAGTCTGCACGTTCGAGCCACGTTGAAAGGTGAGCCACTGAGCCATGGGTGTTATTAACGTGTCTCGGCCTGGCTCGCCAGGTAACTAAGTTCGAGACTACAAGTGCTCCACACCTGTCTCCGTAAATGTTTGTTATAAAAATACCACTTCAATAATCGAAATAGTCAAGTAACAGGCAGAATACACTATTGGAATTACAAACTAGTTTTTACCGGACTCTGTTTTTCACCGCAGTGTTGTAGCATAGCTTAACGTTAGGCAAATCAACGTTAGCTAATTTCCTTTCATGTATTTCAAAACACGAAAACGTGTTGTGTATTGAAATGGTATTTTATTTTTATAACGGAACATTTATGGAGACTGGTGTGGAACTGGTGTGGAGCAGTTATAGTCTGGAACGCAGTAACGTACTGTCTACCTGTATGTCGTGTATGTCATATATGTTATGATGAATTGAAAATGGGGGACCCTGATGTAAACAAGACGAAAGTATTTCTCTGGTCTGCATCCCCATATGTATTGAGCCATAGTGTATTGTACTCATTCTGCAATCTGTTAATAACGTTTTCAATCAAACGTGACGAGCCAGGCCAATTTTAGCATGTTTATTTATGGAATATGCAATCTAACAGCTAACGTGAACTTTACAGTTAATTACATGGATAATAATGTTAAGGTAGTTAGTTCATTCCAGGCCATCATTAGGCTCTAAAATTCATAGGCAGTAGCCTATAAATGGAAATGAAATATACATTTATAATATCATAATGATCCATTTAGATTAGATGTCAACATTAAACAATAAACACTCTTAAAGTTAAGTGCAACCAGTGAGATTAAATTAATAAAACAATTTGTTTTATTTATAACATGCTGCTCCTTTTTTATTTGGGGAAGAAGCATCAAATTCTGATGAAAGCATGACTAAATCCAGGTCCTGCATTAGTGGATTATTTCCATCCACATCAACAACCAGCAGTGTAGTGAGAGCCAGAGCAGCCAGTGGAGTAGCTTGCAGTGGAGTTGTCCCTCTACCAGGGTTAGAAATTAACATTTTTTTTCAAGGGCTTTTTTTGCCCCCCTTAATTGCTTTTCGGGGGCTTTTTTTTGTATTTCGGGGGCACAATATTTTTATAATGAAAATTAACATAAAGATTATAAAACATTGTTGACACTTTTTTTTACAGTCTTCATCCCTATGTTTGATAACGTAATGTTAATGTCTCCATATATAGGGCTCTACGCTAACCTTTTTCCCAAGGAGCACATGTGCTCCTAAATAAAATGTTAATAAATAAAATCTAAATACAAATTTAGGAGCACACAGAAATTTAGGAGCACAGTGACAATTGTTCAAGTAACACACACACACGATGTGTGACATCATGGCTTGGTTTCATGTTTTGAGGTACGTACCTTCAATTATCTGTAAATAATACATACATACTCTATCTAAATAGATTCAATATTATTGTCCCTGAGGGCAAGTTGTGTTGTTTTCTTGATACATCTACAAATAGCAGACGAATAACCGGTTGCCTCTGGATCAATGAATGTCTAATATTGAATAATATTATTAGATATTTTATTTTTAACATCCCTAATTCCAACAGTCAAGAGGCTTGTTTCAAATTGATGAAAAACCCCACACACGCAACGTTTCTGAGTATAGGCTCTGGCCAGATCGATCAATGAAATACGTTGCGCGCTCAGCGCTGTGGAATGAAGGAAATGCGCATCGGGATCGGATTTGGATGTTATTCTTTGTAGTTGTGTTACAAATGGAACGGTCTTTCCCCGCCGAACACAAGTTACTTAACGTTACACGGGTCGCGCTATGCAGATGCTTAGCTTGCTAACGTTAAGATAGCAGTGTAATGCTTGATGAGAGCAGAGCGCTCTCTCTGTGTTCGCACCTCTCAAGTGCCTGGAAGCATCTCCCTGTAACACGCAGCGGGCCCCGCCTCCCTCCTCCTTGGAACAAACATTCCACCCAAAAACTGAATTTCAGTCCAGTTTCAATCTGAACTATTAACAGCGGAGCTGTTTTGTAATCTTCACAATCACTCGTCTGTCTCGCACTGCAAGTAAATGATTTTTCCGGTGTGCACACACACATATTATTAGGGGCAAATACGCACTGTAGAGCATATATATAATTATATATATAATTAGTAAACTGTCGGGGGCTTTTTTTGCCCCGCTTAACTGATTATCAAGGGCATTTGGTCAATTTTCGAGGGCATTTTGCCCCAAGCCCCCGTTAATTTCGAACCCTGCCCTCTACCATCCCCAGGCTCATCCAAGAACCAGTCAACCAGCAACACCACAGGCACCATTAAATCATTTGTTACCTCTAATCCAACACTTCAAGCTGAAATATGCTGGGCAACAAAAGCTGTAACCAGCCACTATTCCTACCATTCATGTAATGACATGGGGGCCATGTTTCAAACAATGTTTCCTGACAGTGAGATAGCAAAGCAATTTACTTGTGGGGAGAATAAAGTGGCATACCTCACCACATTTGGGATAGCTCCTCATTTCTCTTCCCTGAAAACACAATTGTTAACACTTTGACTGCCGGGAGCCGTCTTTAGACGTCTTTGCTGGCCATGCTAAAGTTGCCGGGGGACGCTGTACGTCGTCTTTATATCAATATTTCAAAAATCTGCGATCGGATTCATAATGTCCCTCCGCTGGCCTGAGATACACCAGCAGGACCCACTGAGCTCTCTGGCGGTTCAGGAGCGCCATCTGGTGGCCGATCGCGCAACCGCTTAACAGGAAGCGCAGTAGAGGTTGTGCTAGATGTCCGTATTGCTTCCGGCCACTCGGGATAGGTTCCGGCACTCTAGCTCGTCACACTACATAGCGATCGATTGCCAATAACTCGATAAACAACATGATTTGGACGTATATACCATTATACAAGCTGGAGATGGACCGGGTAATAATATATCCCATAATGATAAAATGTCTACTCGACGATGATCGCCCAACGGCGCGCGGAGACTGGGGTGAGTTTCAGCGTGTAACGTTACCGTCTTCGATAATAACTGATATTATCAACATTTGACCCACATTAGATGATTGGTATAACGCTGCCCACGGAATTATAAACGCCCCCTCGCCCATCCGGTCAACATCAGATGACGTGTAGTAACTTCTAGAAGTACGTCTAGTTGGAATTTTTTATATCGCGCTGATTGCCATCAAACTGTATTTCATCATCAATATAATGCATTTGGGGCTATATATCACGTTCTGGAGAAAGCTGCAGAAAGAGATGAAAACATACTTATACATTAGACCATACTTTACTATAAATATGTGAATGAAAAAGTTTAACGTTGCTACACAATGAACAATACATATAGGACTTTGAATGGGCCCTAATAATGGCAATGTAGCAATAGAATTTAAAAAGTTATAGCCCTGCAAAGAAGGGGACTTTCTCCATAGACAAATAGCGCTGGCAATCTATGGTATATCATTAATTTAACCTTAGGCAACCAAAGTGTTAAGGGGATGCAGACCAGAGCAATACTTTCGTCTTGTTTACATCAGGGTCCCCCATGTTCAATTCATCATGACATTTATGACATACACGACATACAGATATACAGTACGTTACTGCATAACACATCGGCTCAGCCAGGTTATATATGATGCCAAGTCTACATAATTTTGGTTGTTTAGCACAATAACATCTGATTTAATGTGATGGAAGAAGTGAAATAATCATTTTGAGTAAATATTTAATTTACCACAGCCGCATAAGATGCTGGAAAATCTTGAAAATGCACCTTGAAAATGCTTGAAAAGTGCTTGCATTTTGCCTTGGAAAAGGTGTACAAACCCAATACAGTAGTTTCATAAAAATGCTAAAATGCTATTGATTGATTGATTTAAAACTATTAACATATTGCAGAATGGGTACAGTACAGCTCAATACATACAATTGTTAAGGGGATGCAGACCAGAGAAAGACTTTCGTCTTGTTTACATCAGGGTCCCGCATTTTCAATTCGTCATATTTCATATCTAAATCATATAATATCTCATTGCTAAATATATGCAATATATAATCTAATAATCCAATAATCTAAATCTAATATATAATATAAAAATGCTAAATGCATGGGTATTTTATTTTGTCTTTAATGTTAGCTTGCAAACTCAAATACTGTCTTGGTAAGCCTCATAATGAATTGTTTGGGGTAAAAAAGAAAAACATCGTGATGTGTATCGTGTATCGCCGAAAGGTCAGAAAATATCGTGATATCATATTTAGGCCATATCGCCCAGCCCTAGAAGACGGCATGAGATAGCACAAAAAGACAGAGCGGCAGGAGACAGACATCAATCCGGTTAGAGGGGGGGGGGGTTGAAGGCAAGCGAGAACAGGTGGGTTTTGAGGCGAGCTTTGAAGGTGGAGAGTGTAGGGGAGTCTCTGATGGACTGAGGGAGGGAGTTCCAGACTCAGGGTGCAGTGCGAGAGAAGGCCCGGTCACCAAAGTTTTTGAGTTTGGATGTCGGGACAGTGAGGGAGGCAGTGGAGGAGGACCGGAGGGAACGGGTGGGGCGGTAGGGAAGAAGGAGATCAGTCAGGTAGGGGGGGCCAGGCTGTGGAGGGCTTTGAAGGTGAGGAGTAGTGTTTTAAAGTTTATGCAGTGTTTGATCGGGAGCCAGTGGAGAGAGTGGAGGACAGGAGTGATGTGTTCACGGCAGGGTTAGAAATTAAATTTTTTTTTCAAGGGCTTTTTTTGCCCCCCTTAATTGATTTTCGGGGGCTTTTTTTTGTATTTCGGGGGCACTGAATTTTTATGATAAACGGTAGGGGTGGGACGGTTCACAAAATGGACGGTTTGGTTCGTATCACGATTTTGGGGTCACGGTTTTCAGTTCGATATACGTAAATTTTTATTACACTCAAATCTAAACATGCTTCTCATTTATTAAAAATAAAATAAAAGGTTCACAGTGTTTACAGCCTTAAATAATGTTTGGCACACAAAGACCGAACTGACTGAAAAATATAGGCTACATTTGTCAAAGTATTAATTAACTTAGTGCAAACAAACAATATGCTCAGCCAGCACTAGACGTTCCTTTCTTTAATTAATATAAACACACAAAAACAATGTCAACCATGTTTAAATTCCCTGATTGTCAGTTCTTAATGGAAAGATTCGTTTTCTGCTTGAAATTATTATGTTTCTGTCTACATTTATTTAGACTAACATTATTTAAATATTGAGTGCAACTGTGGTGGATCCAATGTACAGTTTCTACGCCAAATGTATATACACTCTTTTTCTGGACACTTTTGTATCACAAACAGTACTGTATTTGCAAATCTGATATGTCATAAATGTATAGATGTAGCAGTACTGTCTATCTGTGTATGTCATGTATGTCATTATGTTATGATGAATTGAAAATGGGGGACCCTGATGTAAACAAGACGAAAGTCTTTCTCTGGTCTGCATCCCCTTTAACAATTGTATGTATTGAGCTGTACTGTACCCATTCTGCAATCTGTTAATAAACTTTTCAATCAATCAATCAATCGATTACGTAATTCGGTGAGTTGGAACTATATGGGTTGGCGCCGGGTCCCCACGGACATTTTAGCGTGTGGCACCTTCAGCTCCGGTCACGTTAGGACATCAACAAGCAGGAGTTAGTAAAACACAGTTGTATGTTAGCCTTCTTGGATGTTGAATAAACGCCTATCATTGTCTTTAAACACCCCGCCTCTCCGACTCCCATTTCCTCCTATGCTAGCTAGTAGCTACGGTAACATTTCATTGACTGTACAGTAGTAGCTTGCGGGCTGCGTCGGGCTACCATAGTTAAAACGTGCGTTGTGTTTACAAACTGCTAACGATATGGCAAGATGTGTGTAGGCCTATGTAATGTTAATGGCTATGTTTTTAAAGTCGTAATGAAGATTGATTTATATTGTGCGTGCCATTTTTACACAAACTGACTAGCAACGGGCTGCAGTGCTGCTGCTGCTGCTGCCTGCAGCCAGTGCAGAACACCGGCTCCCCGGGCTCCGCCAAATGATTTTTTTTTATTTGCGCGTCATCTGAACCGTACGATACACAGACGATCCATTACCGGATAAATATATATATATATATAATTAGTAAACTGTCGGGGGCATTAAGTGCCCCCCTTAACTGATTTTCGAGGGCATTTTGTCCATTTTCAAGGGCATTATGCCCCAAGCCCCCGTTCATTTCGAACCCTGGTTCACGGGACCGGGTGTTAGTGAGGAGGCGGGCGGCTGAGTTTTGGACCATTTGCAGTTTATGGAGGGAGCGGGAGGTGATGCCAGTGAGGAGGGAGGAGATGAAGGCGTGTATGAGGGATTCAGCAGCAGGGGGGGAGAGGCAGTGACGGATTTTAGCAATGTTGCGGAGGTGAAAGTATGATGTTTTTACAATGGAGTGGGGGTCAAATGAGAGGGTGGGGTCGAGGAGGACACCAAGGTTTCGGACTAGGGGGGAGGGGGTGATGGTGGAGTCATTGATGGTGAGTGTGATGGGTCCGGATCTGGTGAGGGTGGTTTTGGTGCCAATAATGAGAAGTTCCGTCTTGTCACTGTTCAATTTGAGAAAGTTGTGAGTCATCCAGGTTTGGAGTTCGGTAATGCAGGATTCGATGTGACTGAGGGGTGGGCTGTGGGGGGATTGTGTACTGATGTAGATTTGGGTGTCATCAGCGTAGCAGTGGAAGTTGAGGTGGTATTTACGGATTATGTGAGCAAGGGGGAGAATGTAGCAGATGAAGAGCAGGGGGCCAAGGACTGAGCCTTGGGGGACCCCCTGTGTGACTGGGGAGGGGGAAGAGGTGTGGCCGGAGAGGGAGATGAATTGGTGTCTTGTCTGTGAGGTAGGAGGAGAACCAGTCAAGTGCTGTGCCCTCAACACCCAGTTGGTGCAGCCTTTGGAGGAGGATGGAGTGACACACTGTGTCAAAGGCTGCACTGAGATCAAGTAGGATCAGGATGTTGAGGGCACCGGAATCAGCGGAGATGAGGAGGTTGTTGATGACTTTAACCAGTGCAGTTTCGGTGCTGTGAGCAGGACGGAAGCCAGACTGAAGGGGTTCGTAGAGGGTGTTGGACTGGAGATGGGAGTGGAGTTGGGAGGCAGCAATGCGTTCAAGTGTTTTGGAGAAAAAAGGGAGATTGGATATGGGGCGGTAGTTGGAGAGGTTGGATGGGTCGAGAGTGGGTTTTTTGAGGACAGGGGTGACAGCGGCGAGTTTATAGGGGGAGGGGACGTGGCCTAGGGATAGTGACTGGTTGAAAAGGGCGGTGAGGTGGGGGATGAGAGCAGGGAGGCAGGCTTTGGTGAGAGTAGTGGGAAGGGGGACATGGGAGCAGGTAGTGGTCTTGGAGGTGGTCATGAGGTCCATGATGAAGGAGGAGTCGACTGGGGCGAAGGCAGTAAAAGGGGTGGGAGGGATGGAGTCAGGTGGGGGGGAAATGATAGTGGTAGTATTAATATGTACAGTGATACAGATATAAAGGCCGGTATAAAGTCATACTGGCCGCAGCGTAACTAGTAAGAGTAGGTAAGGGATATGTACAGATATAGATATAGTATCTACAGATATGTAAAAAGGATTATATGCAGGTATGTAGGTAGATGTAGATAGATATACTGTAAGAATAAATATATATACAGTATTATTGTACATGCTATCATACAGAGTTATATGCGGGTGTATAAGTATGTATATAGAAGCATTATATGCACGTATATAACATATATGAGTGTGTCCATTGTGTGTATGGACGTCTGTGTATTAGTTTGTGTATGAATTAGGCCTGTCACTTTCTCCTTAGAACAAATCCAAAATAAATCGGAATTCATTCCTAGTAAGTCAATCTTCTATGTAATCAGAATCCTCTCTTATAATCCCCCTGCCCCTGGCCTTTTCATAATCTCTCAACAGCTATTTCTGTACCTGTACCGTTGAACGAAATTCAGATCAAACTGTCAGACTAGACGTTGCAGATCAAATATGACACAAGATACAGCAACAGCAGCATAGCGAGCCACCATCTTGTACACACACTTTATCAAGATATCTTCACATATACATACAAGGTTTATACTAATTACGGTGATTGCGGCTGCTATTCTGAATGGCTTGTTTCAAGGGGGAGGCTCAATGCACACATTTTCTCAGTGTTGAGACAACTCCTCATTCTGTAAAAACGATGTACAACAGGAAAAGGCCATTTTCACAATAGATCCCCTTAACACATTGGTTGCCAGCGGATATGGCGATTTATCGCTTGGATGCCACCACGTTAATGAATGGGAGGACGAGCACATTTACACACACATAAAGTTTAACTATATCTTAAATTATGGCTATGACTTGCTTGCAGTCAACATGTACGAAACGGATTGTTTTTTAATCGGTACATTTCCGTTTTATACCGTTTTGAATACGAGTATAGTTTGTGATTTCTAGTAATTTCAGAGAAATTCTGCGAAAATAGCCATTTACTGGAATACACAAAACACGTTGTCATTTTCCGGCTGATTTATGAATAGTTTTCAAATAAACGCTAGATTATCGAGAGTATTTGTGTTTTTATGCACGATACAAAAGCGGGCTGAAAAATAATGTATTCGTGCCGCGCTAACGCCACACACACACACACGTTGTGCAATCTGTGAAAAACAACTCTGATTAAACCAAAACTGGTAACATAAATTCCTTACCTCAGATCAGATGTTCTGCAAAAAGATGAATCCAATTCCTGATCGCCATTCCAAATATTGATCACGTTTATTGATCCAACGTTACAGTCCGAAACGCATGATCCAAGCTGCTTCTAGCCTCGCCAGTGACTCTGGTAACACGACACTGCTTGCCAGAGGTGGGGAAACCCTGGGGCTGAGTTTTTCTCTGATGCACTTTTTCACTCAATCCAATCCAATGATGTGCATTACCATCCGGGAGACGATAGGGGGCGGTATTTGCCCTTTTCGAGCTCAGAGCCATTCCCAATGATAATGTCAGGCTGGACGGATGAAAAATGAATGGATATCGCTAATAAAAGAAATAACGATTAAATAACGAGAAATCTCGTTATTGGCAACCAATGCATGGCGGCCAACAACGAGATCTCTCATTGTTGGCAACCAATGTGTTAAAGCCCAGCTCATTGCTTCTGTACATAATAAACAGACAATGTGGGAAACCGTCAACGCTTGTTTACAGAAAACATGTTTGGTACTAAACCCCCCGGGTCCCCACACAACAACAGTAGTGATATGCTGAATTATAATGTTTTTATAATTGAGCCTGGGTTCTGCGACGAGGCAGGGAAAAAAAACATTTGGGTCCCTGACTTGAAAAGTTTATGAAACGTGTCCAGAAAACAACCCTTAAAAATCACTTCTCAAAGTCCCATCAATGTACAACAGAGTAAAAACATCCCACTCAGGCTGTCCTACAGCGGACATGATACGACTTGTTTCACCAAACAATAGGTGTATAGAGAACATTACTGAGGCGTAAGAGGAAACCTGGGAAAATTGTTGTTCCTAGTAATTAAATTAAAATGCATTGTCATCATACAGCATAAGTACACTATGAAAATAAGTTGGCATCCAATGAGAGTGGAACTGTAAAAGTAAAGTACAATAGTAATATACGATGTACAGGTGATTAAACTGCATATAAATTATATACGTTTGTACTACTGACTGAGTAATAGTGCTAATCAGATGTATGTACAGAGTTGTAGTATTAATATGAACAGTGATTTGTGGCAGCCCCACCACAATATCTACAGATATGTAAAAAGGATTATCTGCAGGTATGTACAGATGGATGTATTTATGTGTATATATATATTCAATTCAATTCAAACTTTAATTTATTCTCGAAAAGACAAGAGGTCACCCTCATTTTCAATGTCGTCGAGACTTTACAGACATTTCAATGCATACATTTATACAATATAATAAATAATAACTATCTATATAGCGCTTTTCACACATGGACTGCAGCCCAGAGTGCCCCACAGCTATTAGTATAAAATGAACATAGGCATAAAATCAGCACACAATTGACAGAATAAAAACAATGCATAAATTGCAGACATAAGAATAGGTATAAAAGTAGTGCAACGTAAAATGTGCAGACATAAGAATAGGCATAAAATAAGTACAATAGTACAATGTCGCTCGAAGGCATGCACTTGGGTGAGGTCCGGCCAGTTTTCACTCATCCAGGCGAAGTTTCAGACTAAGCTTGTTTAACGTCACAGTGACAAATCGCAGCCACTCTTATTGTCTGGGACGGCCACGCCCCATTCCCAGTAAAAAGTGGGAATCTCTAGAATGGGTTTCGGGCGACGGTGTATACGGAAGTGGCTCTCAAGGTGACGATTAGACAACACTTTCTGTTGTCAGTAGATGGCAGCATTGGTTTAAAATTAAAAGGTGAAAATGTTGAAAACTACATGAATACATTTCCCAAGAGCGTTAGCACAGGTCACAGGTCACTGGGATGTGTCTATTCTTCGACCTGATCTGAACAGCGGTAAACTATTACTGCGGCGTCGTTATAGCGACCGCGAATGGTAAACTAATTATCTTAACAAAAATGCGCTGGTAGCGTTACATATGTTTTCTAAAGGGGGACATATGGTACAATTTAAGATTTTAATGACAATCGGCATATAAAGGACAACATAAAGCATTGTTAATTTGTAAGAAACTTCAATGAAAACGGTAATATTCGCTATTGTTATGAAAATGTGCTAGAATCCTATAAAAATGTAGGCGCATTTGGTATACGTTCCTGTAACTGAGGGGTACAATTCCCTGACTGTATTGTTAGATATGATATTTAATACCACTACCTCATGTACTTTAACTTCTGGCCATCCAGTACAAGATATAAGTATGATGAACACTTTCCCACCTGATGAAACGAATCCACACAAATGTACCAAATCGAAGGTTTAATACAGCAAAAGGTGTATACAACGATCACTTAATTACATTTATGATTTGAAATATGAAATAGGCACTTTTATGGCAAATGAGTATTCGTAGGTAAATCAACATTGAATGTCCAATCTCTGGTTACGCAGGGAGTAAGTATACAACCTGGAATATTTAGGAAACGATAGCGATGGTACTTAAATGATTATAGCTGGATACACTAAGGGGGGGGGGGGGTCCCGCTGGTTGTAAGACAGTAGGAGGGGGGGGTTAGAGAAGCCGCTGGCGGTATCCCATCTGGCCGACGGTGTCTTGGGAGAATCCAAAGTCTTGGACACGGTGCCCACAGAACCTCGGACCGCAGACGAATACAGCTGGACCCTCTGTGGACGGTAGCTGCCGATCCACAACGGAGAGACGTGAGGCGACCTCACTGGTGTCGAGCGCCGTCTCACCTGGAGTCCTCTCCGGGGGGTAGTTCCAACACTCCGCAGTGTTGGCCTTTATCCATGGAATAATCAAAGCACACAAAGCATAATCCAAGCCGTGGAAGGCTCGCCGTCGTCCGGGTAGAGTAATCCAATATACAGGTCCAGTCGCTCTTGGCCCGGAGCTCCTCGGATGCAATCACCACTAGGGGTCTGACCAGCCTGGTTAAGCGTCCAGATAACGTCAGGAACGATGGGGGTACTGATAACTTTAGAACTCTAACCGAACGATGCACCATACATAAATAGACTATTATTAGCTTAATAGAATACGTCCAACTCGACGGTATAGTGCCAAACTATGACTATTCAACTATTAATCTACACGATATCTCAATGCCTATTCTGGGGCCAAGTAGGCCCTACTACACCGCACGTGCGTCGTGGGGAGGCTTTGCGTCTGTCACTCTGTTGGAGGGTAAAGAACTGGACTAAAAGAAGGTTCTACTTTACTTGCGCCATATATATATGCGCTATGAACAAATAGTACCATTCGTATTTCGCCCGACATATTCCTGCGCGGAACCGGGGCTTGCCACGACATGTTAGGCGGCACGATTGAACTTGGACCTAGGGGTATGGCAACCTGGCGCCAGGTTCTCGTCCAATGGTAGAATGAAACTATTATGGGCTGTTTAGTAGACTAAAGGGATATTCAGTGCATATTGTACAAGGAATATACAGGGGATATCAAACGATATACAAATACAATTAAATATATATATATAAATAAATATACATATTCGGTTGAATCTGATCCTTCACAACAGCCGCCCCCTAATTAGTCCCACCTAATTAGCTAAGCAGAGACAGATTAACCGCACTGTCTACCACTCAAGGTCCGCTGTAAGGGTCAGTCAACTCACAAAGTCATAGGGTCATGGTCATCATCGATAGTATCTGGGAGTCGGGGCAGTTCTATGAGCCTCGCCACGGGACGTGTGTAGGTGCGCCCTTGGACGAGTACTTCAGCTGCTCGGACCTTGCCATCGGCACCGGTGATCACTTTGCTTACGCGGCCAGCCGGCCACATAGCTCTGGGTAGTGACTGGTCAATAATCATGACGACTGTTCCTTCTGTCAAATTGTCTCTCTCTTTTACCCACTTCTGGCGGGTCTGTAGAGACGGTAGGTAGTGAAGTAGGAAGCTGCTCCAAAACTTGTCAGCTAGTACTTGGCTGTACCTCCACATTCTTCGGCCGTTCGCTTCTTCGGGCCTGTACATTGTCTGGGGTAGCGCGGGGTCCAGCCGCACCATTAGGAGTGTGTTGGGGGTGACTGGGTCGACATCTGCTACATCACTGGAGATGTAACCGAGGGGCTTTGAGTTCAATACTCCCTCGATCTCCGTGAGGACTGTCATTAGGACTTCCTCCGCCACAGTCTGGGCTCCAAGTACGGCGTACAGGGCTGTCTTTATAGAACGTACTTCTCGTTCCCAGGTTCCACCGAAGTGGGGTGCGTTCGGGGGATTAAACTGGAAGTCAATCTGGGCTGGAGCGAGGTGGGTCTTAAGTTCTGGGCCCATAGCTTGGAAGCTCTCTCTCAGCTCTCTTTCTCCGCCTTTGAAGTTGGTCCCGTGATCAGACAACAATGTAGACGGTTTTCCTTTCCGTGATGTGAATCTCCGGAAGGCCATAAGGAATGAGTCTGTGCTCATGGTCGGAAGGAGCTCGATATGTATCGCTCTGGTGGTCATGCATTTGAATACAATACCCCACCGCTTCTCGGTGCCTCTTCCTCTCTTTATATACAACGGGCCAAAGCAATCCATGCCTGTGGAGTGGAATGGCTTGTCGCCGATTCGGAGGCGACAGGGGGGTAAGTCAGCCATCCGTGGTATGCTGGGCTGCGCGCGCCACTTACGGCAGTCTAGACAGGTTCGCTGGAAGCGCCGTACTGCTTCTCTCCCTTGCAATATCCAATAACGACGTCTGATCTCCGCGAAGACTCTCTGCTCCTGCGTGGTGTACATCCTCGTCGTATTTCTTTATGATCAGCTCTGTGACCTTGTGTCGGCTGTTCAAGACGATCGGGTGCTTAATGTCATCTGGTAGATCGGGGGCTCTCCGCAGGCGACCACCCACTCTGATGAGATTATGGGCGTCACTCGCTGGTGCCAGGTGAATCAGTCTGCTGTCTGATGGGACGGGGTTTCCTCCCTGTAGACAGTCTAGCTCATCGGGGAACGAGTCTCTCTGGGCTCGTTGTAGTAGAAGAAGTTCTGCTTCTTCGTAGTCAGCTGCTGACATGTCAGTGGTGGACTGAATCTCTGGGTGGTGCCGCAGGAATGTTCTTTGCTGCGCACTCTCTAGGGTAATGCAGTCATCTATGTTGGGGTCTGTGGAGGCGACAGTGCTCAGTCCACAGAACATAGGTTTCTTGTTCTCAGCCTCCTCGTTACTTGCTTCCCTTGGGGTGGGCGTAGGCCAATCTCCTTCCGGGAGCTTGAGGAATGCTGGTCCGTCACTGTAGATGTTGCGACGGGTTAGGTCATCCAGAGACATTCCCCGGGTGATGACGTCAGCTGGGTTGTGTTTGGTGTCCACATACCGCCAGCTTGCTTCTTCTGTTAACTCTTGAATCTCGGTGACTCTGACTCCCACGAAGACTTTGTATCTGCATGAATCAGACTTGATCCATGTGAGTACTGTCGTGGAATCTGACCACAAGATTGTTCTATGCACCGGAATGGTGAGTTCACGTTGGATTAACGTGGCTAGATGCGCTCCTGCGAGGGCTGCGCAGAGCTCTAGACGTGGGATAGATTGTTGCTTACGTGGGGCTATTCTTGAGCGGGCCAGGATGAAAGCAGTGTGTATCTTTCCTCCCATCTCTTGGGCACGCAAGTAGGCCACCGATCCGTAGGCTACTTCGGAGGCGTCGCTGAAGACGTGTAGCTCAATCTCGCATGTCTCTGGCCTCACTGTGGATGGGAAGTAGCTGCGGCGTATATTGACACCTGGGAGTGAGCGGAGTTCCGTCTCCCACTCTCTCCATGTTGAGGCAAGGTGTGCGGGTATTGGGTCGTCCCAGCCCTGTTCCTTGTCCCATAGTGCTCGTACAATCATCTTTGCCCTGGTGGTGTAAGGTAGAATACATCCCAACGGGTCATATTGTCTGGCGAGTGTTCTGTACACACTCCGTCTGGTGTTCGGTATCGCAATGTATGACGCCGTGGGTGGCGGATACATCGGCGAGCGTTGGGGGAGAGGCCTCCTAGGCGAGTCTCCTCTCGCGCCTCTCTGTGGGCTGGTACCGGCAGGGTACCATAGCCAGCTGGTCCAGGTGCTATTCCTCGGGGCTGGTCGTGCGTCGTGCTCACCCGTGAATAGAGTCGGGGGTCTGTAGCGCAGCGCCGCGGGGGTATAGCCTGGACTGTATGGGACCTCCTGGTCCGGTGGAGTACTGTGCTGTTGTCGGGCTTGGTTCTCCTCCTCTCCCTCTTCTTCTATCAGGTCTTTCAGATCCTGTAGTCGTTTATCTTGCTTCTCCGCAGTGTATGCCGCTCCTTCCTTGTAGCTGGGTCTCGCATGGACCGGTCGGGGAAGGGGGTCTGCGGGGGGTATAGGCTTGGTCTGTTGGTCAAGTTCAGGGTCGCTTGCTCGTTTAGGAGGCGCTGCTCTTGACTGTTGTCTCGACGAGTTCCTTGAACCCCTGGTGGAGGGAGAGGGTGTTGCCCTGGGGATCATCAGCCGCTTCCTTAGCTGCGCCATTAACTTGTCGCGCTCGGCTTGTAGTCTGTCGCGCTTGGCGCTGGATGAGATCGATGTTGCGCTCTGCTTCTCTTTGGGCATAGTCAGCGGCGCGCTGGGCTTCGGCTGCGGCGAGCTCTGCTTCTCTTCGGGCATAGTCAGCGACACGCTGGGCTTCGGCGGCGGCGCGCTCTGCTTGTCTTTGGGCACCGTCAGCGGCGCGCTGGGCTTCTGCGGCGGCGCTCTCTGCTGCGGCGGCGGCGCGCTCTGCTGCGGCCCGGTCTCTTACCATATTAATTTCCGTCTGAAGGCGTCTCATCTCCCGGCGTATGCGCTCTTCTTCGCTCCGTCGCTGCGCTTGGAGGCGTTCTCTTTCAATGGTAAAATGTTCGTGCTCGCTAAGCGTCTGTGCTTGGAGACGGTCGCGTTCACCCTGAAGTCGATCGCGTTCGGTAGAGGCTGTCAGGCGGACGAGGAACGCCTGTTGTAGCATCCTCGCCGCTTCTCTGGGGGAAGGCGGTTGTGGAGGTGAGCCGCTCCTGCGTGAGCCGCTCCTGGGGGTACTCGTTGGGGAGTCCTGGAGCTCTATTTCCTCGGCGCTCTCCTCCTCTTCTTCCGTGCAGAGTTCTCTCTCTGTAGGGTTGTCTTCCTCCCGGGGCTGGTCGGGGACTACTTCTTGGGTAGTGGCGGGGGGTAAAGGCATGTCAGTTCCCTCCTGGTCCCCACCGTGAGCTTGGTCAGTTACATTAGGACCTACTAGGGCCTCTGTGGTCGGGGAAACCTGGTCGTTAAGGTCAGACATAATTTTACTTTCTACTTGTACCGCGTTTACCGTTTGTCGAAGGCTAGGTAGTTGACTGACAGTGTAAGCCTCTAAGTACTGAGGTGTCTGTCGTCTGCGCCGCGGGCGTTCTAGGTTAGGAGGATCGTTTCGTGGAGTGTTCATCATAGGCCATTTCGATATTAATAACACTATATTAATATTACACTAGTTACCCTCCGGCTCGAAGGACCAATTGTAACTGAGGGGTACAATTCCCTGACTGTATTGTTAGATATGATATTTAATACCACTACCTCATGTACTTTAACTTCTGGCCATCCAGTACAAGATATAAGTATGATGAACACTTTCCCACCTGATGAAACGAATCCACACAAATGTACCAAATCGAAGGTTTAATACAGCAAAAGGTGTATACAACGATCACTTAATTACATTTATGATTTGAAATATGAAATAGGCACTTTTATGGCAAATGAGTATTCGTAGGTAAATCAACATTGAATGTCCAATCTCTGGTTACGCAGGGAGTAAGTATACAACCTGGAATATTTAGGAAACGATAGCGATGGTACTTAAATGATTATAGCTGGATACACTAAGGGGGGGGGGGGTCCCGCTGGTTGTAAGACAGTAGGAGGGGGGGGTTAGAGAAGCCGCTGGCGGTATCCCATCTGGCCGACGGTGTCTTGGGAGAATCCAAAGTCTTGGACACGGTGCCCACAGAACCTCGGACCGCAGACGAATACAGCTGGACCCTCTGTGGACGGTAGCTGCCGATCCACAACGGAGAGACGTGAGGCGACCTCACTGGTGTCGAGCGCCGTCTCACCTGGAGTCCTCTCCGGGGGGTAGTTCCAACACTCCGCAGTGTTGGCCTTTATCCATGGAATAATCAAAGCACACAAAGCATAATCCAAGCCGTGGAAGGCTCGCCGTCGTCCGGGTAGAGTAATCCAATATACAGGTCCAGTCGCTCTTGGCCCGGAGCTCCTCGGATGCAATCACCACTAGGGGTCTGACCAGCCTGGTTAAGCGTCCAGATAACGTCAGGAACGATGGGGGTACTGATAACTTTAGAACTCTAACCGAACGATGCACCATACATAAATAGACTATTATTAGCTTAATAGAATACGTCCAACTCGACGGTATAGTGCCAAACTATGACTATTCAACTATTAATCTACACGATATCTCAATGCCTATTCTGGGGCCAAGTAGGCCCTACTACACCGCACGTGCGTCGTGGGGAGGCTTTGCGTCTGTCACTCTGTTGGAGGGTAAAGAACTGGACTAAAAGAAGGTTCTACTTTACTTGCGCCATATATATATGCGCTATGAACAAATAGTACCATTCGTATTTCGCCCGACATATTCCTGCGCGGAACCGGGGCTTGCCACGACATGTTAGGCGGCACGATTGAACTTGGACCTAGGGGTATGGCAACCTGGCGCCAGGTTCTCGTCCAATGGTAGAATGAAACTATTATGGGCTGTTTAGTAGACTAAAGGGATATTCAGTGCATATTGTACAAGGAATATACAGGGGATATCAAACGATATACAAATACAATTAAATATATATATAAATAAATATACATATTCGGTTTAATCTGATCCTTCACAACAGTTCCGTTAACAGAGTAGACGTACCTGAAGCCTAGTAAATGTAATATATCATTTAGCTGGTAGATGTTTAGTTTGTAGGGGGACCTGGGTTTAAATACAGGTGGAATGCGTTCGTCACGTCCCAAAAAACACTGAACCCTGATCAGGGCTGGGCGATAAGACCAAAATAATATATATATATATATATATATAAGGCTATTTGGCGGCATTTAGTTTTCCAGTACAAATTACAATGTGATTTTTTTATGTTATCTTGTAATATAATTCTCATTCACTCTATTTTCTTTACTTTTATTCAAATTTTTTTTTTATAAATAATACTTCTGCAAGAAACCGTTTTTGTATTGTCCAATTTTATTTTAAATATATATATTTGGTATACCTCCCGGCCCTTCGATTTTTCTATACATATCGATTCTGAATATTTAAAACGGTTTCAATACTCATTTCCCGCAATATCGATATTTAATTATTCATAAAAAAAATTATAAGGAAGTTGCATTGTTCATTTCAATACCTGTAATAGTACAGTAGTCCACACACACACACACACACACACACACACACACACACACACACACACACACACACACACACACACACACACACACGTGCATTCAGTTAAGTTGGAATATGACTGTAATACAAACAGTTCAGTTTGTCAGGTACATGCAACACAGATTACAGTGTGATTACAAATACCATGTTCTGCAATAAAAATGATTGAAGTGAGATGAACAGACTGAACTTTATTTTATTAGATAAAAACATGTTGACAAAGTTTTACTTTGCAGTTGAAAAAAGGTAATAAATAAAATTTGATAATTTTTTTTTAATGTCATTATGTTATGATGAATTGAAAATGGGGGACCCTGATGTAAACAAGACAAAAGTCTTTCTCTGGTCTGCATCCCCTTAACACTTTGACTGCCGGAAAACGCTTTAACACGTCATTCCCGGCCATGCTCAAGTTGCCGGAGGACGCTTTACAGCGTCCTTATATCAATATTTCTAAAATCTGCGATCGGATTCATATTTCCCCTCCGCTGGCCTGAGATCCACCAGGAGGACCCACTGAGCTCTCTGGCGGTTCAGGAGCGCCATCTGGTGGCCGATCGGCGCAATCGCCAAACAGGAAGTGCTATGGAGGTTGTGCTGGTCGGCCAAATTACTTCCGGGCACTCTGTTTGGCTACCGGGACTCGATCTCGACACAATACATAGCGATCGATTGCCAATAACTCGATAAACAACATGATTTGGACATATATACTATTATACAAGCTGGAAATGGACCCGATATTTCTACATACCATAATAGGTAAATGACTGTTCCACGCTCATCGCCCAACGGCGCGAGGAGGATACGGTAAGATTCAGCGTTATTTTTGATCGTATTCCATATAAACTGTTATGATGAACATATCACCCACACTAGATGAATGATATAACGCTGCCCACGGAATTATAAACGATCCCCCGCCCATCCGGTCATCATCAGATCATACGTAGATCATTCTAGAAGTACGTCCAATTGAAATTTTTTATATCGCCCCGATTGCCATCAAACTGTATTTCATCATCAATATAATGCATTTGGGGCTATATATCACGTTCTGGAGAAAGCTGCAGAAAGAGATGAAAACATACTTATACATTAGACCATACTTTACTATGAATATGTGAATGAAAAAGTTTAACGTTGCTACACAATGAACAATACATATAGGACTTTGAATGGGCCCTAATAATGGCAATTTAGCAATAGAATTTGAAAAGTTATAGCCCTGCAAAGAAGGGGAATTTCTCCATAGACAAATAGCGCTGGCAATCCAGTCATTTTCCGGATTTCTGGCCGGCACCCATAGTGTTAACAATTGTATGTATTGAGCTGTACTGTATTCATTGTACCCATTCTGCAATCTGTTAATACAATTTGCAATCAATCAATCTGTTATGCTTAACACGCAGTACTATTAACTTTACTTAATTTCTACGATTATATCATTTAGTTATTTTTACGTGTGATCTAAAGATAAACAAAGGGTTTTAAAAGTGTTATATTTATCTTCTCTTATAATACCAGAGAGAAGCTGAGGAGAATCAACCAGCAACAAAAGCTAAATTTATTTAAAAAAAATATATATATATATATATATATATATATATATATATATATATATATATATATATATATTTAAAAAAAATAAAAGAAATTTACATTTTAAGATTGAACCTTTTTCCCTGTGGTATCGAAAATGGTATCGAATATCGATACGAATATCGATACTTTTCAAGGCGGCCCTACCCCCTGATCCCCACAATGCTTTTAACAACCTCACCTGGTTGAACTCCAACTCTCATCAGTCACTCCTGTAGTGACAGTGCCAGCCCCGCCCCTTGGCACCAACTGCAGGTAAACTGGCTAAACCTGTGGGGGAAACTAATTATACAGTATGTCACTTGTCTGACATTGACCATTTGCGGAAAGTCTTAAGAAGTTTAAATCCACAGTCAGGTAAGCATTGGGAATCTTGAATTGGAAATGTCACGAGAATATGACACACCATGAGAATACTGTGAGTGATGCATACTATTCAATGAAACACCATGAGAATACTGTGAGTGATGCATACTATTCAATGAAACACCATGAGAATACTGTGAGTGATGCATACTATTCAATGAAACACCATGAGAATACTGTGAGTGATGCATACTATTCAATGAAACACCATGAGAACTCTGATGAACAGTGGAGCACAGAGCTTTCCCTAGGCCTAAACATTTGAGCCTGGCCACAAACACAAACTGCTTGCAGGCTATTGTTGTTTTGTCAGCCCAAATCCAACTGAAGAATGATAAATAATGTATATAATATATATATTATATAGTGTAGAGAAATATTTTTGTCCATAATTGCACAGTATTTTTCAACAATATAATTTTTAACCCAAGCCCGACCCAGCGAGTAAGTGACATATTGTGCCTAACCATGTAATGTAACCAGACCCTGTGGGCTGCTGTCTGTTCGGGGCCTGAACGTGGAGATCCAGCAGACCAGGGTACAAACGCCACCAGAGGACGCTTCTCCCTGCCGGTGGCATGTGTGTATGTGATGCGTGTGTGACGGATACACTCTGACTTTGACTTTGAAAACTTGAAAAGGGAGAGGATTCGTCCGTTTTTTGCTCTGTTTTTTTTGGCAACGACTTCAGTGTATTTTGAATGAAGATTGACGTGTTTCTGCCCTCTCTCCTCTCTCCTCTCCTCCCAACATGTCATGTGTTTTTTTTCTTTTTTCGTGCGTGTTATTCTGATCACACAGCTGAGCTCGAGCCGATCATAATTGTGGACGTGTCAACACAGTTGGACGTACGGCGCCTTGGGATGGCGCTATTTTTAATCCTGCGGTTGTTGCCCACCTGCCACGCTCAACCTTGGGAAGTGTTAGTAACTAGAAAGCCCCGATAGGTATATGGCACATAACTGACACACACACACACACACACACACACACACACACATACAGAGAGAGACAAATACATCCACACACACGCGTTTGTGCACTCATACACTTGCAGAAAACGACATCCGCCACTTTTTCACACACTCGCAGAACCATAAACATCCACGGCACGCACACACACACACACACACACACACACACACACATACACACAGATGGGGTCTCATTAGCGACAGTGTATTAGGTCACTGGTCTCCCTCAGGATCATAATGAGATAATGTTACTGGACTGCTCCGACTGTGTGGAATGGAAATACTCACTTAACGATAGGCCTGGATGATAAATGGAAAAATGTATATCACAATAATCATCAGGAATTTCTTTCTAATATCGATATACAAACACGATATCTGTTCACGAAGGCAAACATTTTTACTGCAATGCATTAATCTTACTCTCCTTGTCTCTCCAATCCTTCTCTCTTCTCTTCTCTTGTCTTCTCTGCTCTTGTCCTCCCTGCTCTTGGCTTCTCGTCTTCTGCTCTTGTCTTCTCTGCTCTTGTCTTGTCTTCTCTTGTCTTCTCTGCTCTTCTCTTGTCTTCTCTGCTCTTGTCTTGTCTTCTCTGCTCTTGTCTTCTCTGCTCTTGTCTTCTCTGCTCTTGTCTTCTCTGCTCTTGTCTTGTCTTCTCTGCTCTTCTCTTGTCTTCTCTGCTCTTGTCTTGTCTTCTCTGCTCTTGTCTTCTCTGCTCTTGTCTTCTCTGCTCTTGTCTTGTCTTCTCTGCTCTTGTCTTGTCTTCTCTGCTCTTGTCTTGTCTTCTCTGCTCTTTTGTCTTCTCTGCTCTTGTCTTGTCTTCTCTGCTCTTCTCTTGTCTTCTCTTGTCTTCTTCTTTGGTGTTATCTTCTCTTGCCCTACCCTACCCTCTCTTTCCGTTTCCTCTTCTCCTCCTCTTCCTCTCATCTCCAGTCCAGACTAGGCTACGCGGCCCTGGTGATGGCCACCCTCCACACACTCACCTACGGCTGGGACCGGGCTTTCGACGCGGCCCACTACCATCTCTACCTCCCTCCCACCTTCATGCTGGTCCTGGCGCTGCCCTGCGCGGTCCTGCTGGGGCGCCTCGCCCTCGCCCTGCCCTGCCTGTCCCTGAGGCTGACCCGGATCCGCCGCGGCTGGGAGAAGAGCCGCCACATCCGCTTCACGCTGCCGGACGACGACTTCTGCAACGGGCGCTCGCAAGAGGACGTTAGTAACGTCTGAGGGGGACAAGCACTGACATAGAAAACTCTTGTGTGTGTGGAGATGAATGACAAAACAACTATGGAAAAGGTTGTTTGTCTCGTCAATATAAGATCCATGTTACCACACATGGAAAATGAATAATAACATATCACCATATTGAAGGTCCATGGTGGCGTCCTATTTAAAGACATTGATGGCTTCCTCTTTTCTTACAAAGAAAAAAGCTGGATTTATGGAGAGATTTAAAGTTGTGTACTGCTTATTCCTGCTCATACACTATGCATTGTCGCTAGGGAGATATTTATTTAGATTGTGCATTTCTTTGTTTTCCGCTGTTGCCTTCTCAAAATCCGATTTTTATTATTACAAGAATCTGAATTACCAGAGGTATTTTACTCATCTCTCTCTCTCTCAATAGACACATAGGGGGGAAAAAAGAGAATCTCGTCAAAGTCGGACCAAATAATTCCTGCGCGCTATATTAACGCGCACAACTTTGATATTGCTGCTGCTGGTTCTAAGGGCTGCCACCTTGTTAGTCAAGTGATCGACCGGCGATTTCTTGTGATGGACGATGTATTTTAGTGGATTTTTTTTAAAGTTACCCGACTGCGTAGGCCTAACCGCGCTTCCTGAGTGGCTCGAACAGTTCAGTTATTCGCCACGCCGCTGCCGTCTTTGCTCATGGTCATTGGTTCAGTGGAAACCCCCGGAGAACCAGTGATTGTGTGCAGCTGTGCGTCTCTGCTGCGTGAAGTAGCAACGTCTGAAGTCGAACAACAACTGAGACAGTTTCTATGATTCCCTTCTGGCGATCGGGCGGTTTGAGGGGGAGGTATGAGGAAATGGATGCATTACAACATTAAATGCATGTTAATGCGTCCATTTCGCCATCGTTGGAATTTAAAGGGATGGTTGACAGTTTATGACGCCTCAACGTCGACTTACAGTCGTAGGATCTGTAGAATTGCGTTTCATCAATCAAGTACCTCTTTAAATCTGGTGCTTACAGAGAATGCTTATCATTTTCCATGACTTATTCAGCAAGGAGAAGGAAAAAAAGACTCCACTAACAAAGTCTTGGTCGACCAAACAGACTTATTCTTAGTTTTAAGATGGGTCAGCTCGGATTTTCCTCTCTCGATCTGTCCGGCCGAGTGCTGGCGTGCTTTAGGCGTTTTCTCATTAGGAATGGTTGCTCTGTTCCGTCCTCGCTCCGTTCTCGAGAGCGATAGCCCCCCCTCCCACTCCCCCCTCTGGTCTGCGTTAGGGCTGGGCGATATATCGAGTATACTCGATGTATCGCGGCTTGTTCTACATGAGATGTAGTAAATTACTATATCGTGAACATCGAGTATATGTTGTCACGTTGCGGCTGAGATGAGGCTTGCTTTTGCGCAGAGCTGTCCTCTCATTTCATTATAGACACATGACCAGCGCTGACCTTAAATGACATGCAATTGTAATTTCATTAGACAGACCAGCGCGGACCTTTAATGACATGCAATTTAATTGACACAAGCAATGGGCTAACGTTAGCTGCTAACCAAGTTATCCATGAGAACTATGCTAAGCTAACTAGCGTTAGCTGCTAACCCTGGAAAACGCTCAAAGCGGACTCCACAACACTAGTTCCATTTGTGAGGAAAGGGGGTGGGTTATATTGACAACGCTTGACAACAGAAGTTTAAACATAACTTCATATTTATTGGTTATTTGTTTCTTTATATCATCCAGTTTCCATCTCCGTGTGTTAAACTCTTCCTGTTTACATTCGAGTGTGACATCATCACCTACGGCAGCTTAGACGATCAAAACGCAAACCTAGAACAAAACCCGAGGTGGGGGGGGGGGGCTGGCTCTTGCGCGTTCTCGCCCTCTCTCGCTCTAGCGCTCTCTCTCTCTCTCGCTCTCTCTCTACATTCAATGATTTAAAGTAGCCAAACGTTACAGTATAAATACTAACTGGATAGTTGATGATATAAACATTTAATTTCATTATCTGAAATATTCTAAAATCATTAAGTCTGCTATAAGCCATTATCCCTTTGTGTGTGATTATTATTTTCTCACAGTAGTGTGTATATATATATATATTAGGGATGCTCGATATTGGCTTTTTTACCTATACCGATATTGTCCAACTCTTAATTTCCGATACCGATATCAACCGATACCGATATATGCAGGGTTTCCCCCCCCCCAAAAAAATTAATAATTTCAGGTAATTAACATTACATATCTCTTGTTGTGGAATTAACACAACATTATGCATACTTTTGACAATAAATAAAATCGGAATTTGTTCTTACTTGCTTTTTTTTTTTTGGAAAACCGATACAGATATTTTTCCGATATCACATTTTAATGCCGATATCGGCCGATAATATCGGACATCCCTAATATATATATATATATATATATATATATATATGTGTGTGTGTGTTTGACTAAAGTGGATAGAAAACACAGTACTGTGCAAAAGTCTTAGGCACCCAAGAGTTTTTATATAAATGGTCTTAGATGTAAATAAAAAAAATTATTAGTGCGTCAGTAGACTACTCTTAGTACATTTTCATAAATTTTTTTTTAAAGCATCTTCATGGTTTAATAATGCAAACATACGTTGCAGGGACTTATTATAATCATCATATTGGCGTGACTGTATGCATCAAATGGTTAAATCAAGCATTTTTAAGTGCTTTAGAGGAAATGTCAAAATATCGCGATATATATCGTGTATCGTGATATGGCCAAAAAATATCGCGATATCATTTAGAGGCCATATCGCCCAGCCCTCTGCGTACACACTACATTTTGGCCATGCCGCGCGCTAACCACATAGATTACAGACAGATAGACAAAACATATAACGAACAACGTAAAAGATAATGAGCATATATACTTGATCGGCTATAGTCCCGCTGAACACAACTAGTCACCTTGATAAGCCGTGTGCTAAAAACACGATGGGTCACAGATAGGCTTGGGCGGTATGACGGTATTACGGTATACCAGGGTATTTCGATATCCCGTCGGTATGATTCTCAATACCGTGAAGTCACAGACTGCTATTACAGACACAGAGTTGATTGTAGTGCACAGCACGCGCCAGCAGAGGGTTATGTGGCTAATCGTTCCGGGAGCTAACGTCGGTACCTGGCTGGTTGCTGGCTAACTAACGTGGCTAATCGTTCTGAGAGCTAACGTCTCTGCCTGGCTGGTTGCTGGCTAACTAACGTGGCTAATCGTTCTGAGAGCTAACATCTCTGCCTGGCTGGTTGCTGGCTAACTAACGTGGCTAATCGTTCTGAGAGCTAACATCACTGCCTGGCTGGTTGCTGGCTAACTAACGTGGCTAATCGTTCTGAGAGCTAACATCTCTGCCTGACTGGTTGCTGGCTAACTAACGTGGCTAATCGTTCTGAGAGCTAACACCACTGCCTGGCTGGTTACTGGCTAACTAACGTGGCTAATCGTTCTGACAGCTAACATCTCTGCCTGGCTGGTTGTTGGCTAACTAACGCGGCTAATCGTTCTGAGAGCTAACATCTCTGCCTGGCTGGTTGCTGGCTAACTAACGTGGCTAATCGTTCCGGGAGCTAACGTCGGTACCTGGCTGGTTGCTGGCTAACTAACGTGGCTATGAGAGCTAACATCTCTGCCTGGCTGGTTGCTGGCTAACTAACGTGGCTAATCGTTCCGGGAGCTAACGTCGGTACCTGGCTGGTTGCTGGCTAACTAACGTGGCTAATCGTTCTGAGAGCTAACATCTCTGCCTGGCTGGTTGCTGGCTAACTAACGTGGCTAATCGTTCCGGGAGCTAATGTCGGTACCTGGCTGGTTGCTGGCTAACTAACGTGGCTAATCGTTCTGAGAGCTAACGTCGGTACCTGGCTGGTTGCTGGCTAACTAATGTGGCTAATCATTCTGAGAGCTAACGTCGGTACCTGGCTGGTTGCTGGCTAACTAACTGGCTAATCGTTCTGAGCGCTAACGTCGGTACCTGGCTGGTTGCTGGCTAACTAACTGGCTAATCGTTCTGAGAGCTAACGTCGGTACCTGGCTGGCTAACTGGCTATCGTTCTGTGATTTGTTTACTTGGTAACACGGGTTGCTAAGGAATTTAGGTTCGAGGTTGAAGAAAGTGCACTTTTAGGTTGAAAGAACGGCCCTAATGTCAACGTGTTTCAATATAAGCGTTATGTATGGTGATAACGAGTATATTGTTAGCCCCCCCCCCCCTTGGAATTTGAATTGGTCTAACTGGTCTCAAATCAGCATTCTTACCACTACTGTATGCATATAGACCTAGGTCCGTTCTTGAAGTGTGAAGTGAAGAAAAAAAAAGAAATTAGTCATAAATACAAAAGGTCATCAGAAGTTCACCTTACGGTCTTACTGCTGCGTTCACATTCATTAACATATCAATGAATGCACTATAATGTTTAGAAGAGTTGGTCAGTCTTGTTTATACACTGTGTGCCAAAGAACAAATCATTGCTGTCACCAAAACAGCTCGAATTAAGGGCATTGTCACAAAAGGTTGATTAAGAATTTGGGCCGTTTAGGGACAGTGCATGTCTAGTTTTGACCGTATTACGTCCAGTTGTTTTTGAAAGTCGCAAGGTGTGTAGGTAATTCAACCCTTGTGAAAAACACCAAGCCATTTGACTTTTCGCTTACTGTATGACTCTACTGCAAGCCATTGAAGTCCATGCATCCGCTGGGAGCACCCGGGAGTTGATGACGAGTGAACCCAGAAACCCAATGCTGAGGTTCAAGGGGCAGAATTTGAATGGCTTGTTGTAGTAGAGATGACAATTGTGGACCTATCTCAAGCCCTGCCCTCTTTTCTTGTTCCTCCAATTGCAAAAATCTAAACGCTGCAATTGGAGGATCAAGAAAAGAGGGCGGGGCTTGAGATGGGTCAATTGAGTAACGAGCTTGCCGATTTCCGCCTTCGATATTGAGACACTGGTGCGAATGTTCTCCGGATGCAGGGGAAAACACGGCTCCTCGAGAACCTGAACTAGCCTTTGGGCTTTTTAAAGTGAAGCATGTACTGTGCATTACTTAAGAAATGTATCTGTGATATATGTTGTTTCTTATATTTTATAGTATTTTAACGAGACTGACCTTTCGTTGTGAAGAACAATCTTGAATTGACTTGTTACAAATCGTCGACTGGAAATTAAATAAATTCATGTCGATTTTTAGACTATTGACTATTTCTTAGTACCTTGAATAAACCCTATTTTCTACATCTGACCATAATGCGTTGTCTTTATTTCTTCATTTGCTTTGGTAATTTCATTATCTGAGATTAATGGATTTTCCAAGTGTTGGTTTCACAGTTTGAATCATTTAATTATCTTAGTCTTTTTTTCCAATGTGCAACACTACCTGAATGCAGATTTATCGACAGTGCAAACTAAAATCTCCCGCCAAATGTCCCCATTAATGGGGAAAAACACATAATCACCAGGCAAGACCGAATCAGCCACTGCGCTCTCTCTCTCTCTCTCTCTCTCTCTCTCTCTCTCTCTCTCTCTCTCTCTCTCTCTCACTCTCTTTTTCTAGCTCTCTCTCTTTTTCTAGCTCTCTCTTTTTCTAGCTCTCCCTCCCTCCACTTTATAGACTCAGTGTCCAGTGCCATCTGGTGGTGGACGATCATATTGACGGCACACATTAACTTAACAGGAAACTTGGCTTTGTATTTTATGGTTGCATAGAGCAGTGATTCCCAACCTGGGGTCCGCGGACCCCCTGGGGTCCGCCAGGGGGCGCAGGGGGTCCGCCAGACCACAGATGTTTTGAGGTATTTTTTTTTGAATTTTTTTTTTGATTTTTTTTGAATTTTTTTTTTTGAATTTTTTTTTTATCATCAGAAGCATGAATAGTCTCTCCACTACAATAAAAAATAAAGATAAATAAATAAACATCTAGACATGATTTTTTAACGTTAACAGTAGGCTACCGGGTAGCCGCTAAAACGCGAATCAGTTGACTGTATCACTTTCTGTAGCTAGCCTAGCACGCTAGTTAACTTTCTCGGCTCGTCTGCAGTCAGCCGCCAGAGGCGAAAATGTGTGACAAACGAAAAGGAGATGACGGCAGCTCATCTGCAAAAAAAGTTAGGACCTACAGCAATCGCGAAAATTACATCACCATGGGCTTCACTGAGGGACCAGACAAACGACCTGAGTGTGTGATTTGTGGAGAAAAGTTGGCAAACTCGAGCCTGAAGCCCAGCAAGCTGAAGAGACATCAGGCGTCTAAGCACCCAGAAACCGTTGGGAAGGATCCAGACTTTTTTCGGAGGAAAGAACAGTCTCTCAAGGCGAACAAGCCTGTTGATGTTAGAGTAGCGTGGAGCAGGGGTGGCAGTGATTTACAGAAGGCTACGAAGCCTCCTTTGAGTGTTCGCTTTTAATTGCAAAAGCAAAGAAACCGCACAATATTGGCGAGCAGCTCATCAAACCAGCCTGCATCAAAATGGTTTAGAAACTGTGCGGCCCACAGGTGGCGGATAAACTAAAATCAGTACCACTCTCGAACAATGTAGTGAAAGACCGAATTGATAAGATGTCAAGTGATTGCGAGCAGCAGCTGTCAGAAAAGCTTAGAAAGGTTCCATTTGCCATACAACTTGATGAAACTACAACTGTCGCAGACGAGGCTGTGCTCATCGTTTATGTGCAATAATATATTGAAAATGAGGATCTGAAGCAGGACATTCTCATGTCAGTCAACCTTACTACCACCACTCGAGGTGAGGATATTTTTACTGCAGTGGATTCTTACTTCATTCAACATAAATGCAAACCGTTCACCATTAGGGCCTGATTTGAGAGGATGAATACAGGATTTGAATATTGGCCAAAATTTTGAAATACATATGGTGCAAGATTAGATTTGTTGATTGAAGGCACAAGTCAAAGAAGCATAGTGGGTCTAATTATGATGCATATGCCTGTGTATAAGCAGTTTGTTATTAAAATGACGAAAAAAAGGTATTAAACCCAGCTAGGACAGATTCTCTCTGCTACTGATTGGAATTTCCTGTCTTATATTTAGTTTAATTTGTTGCATTGATTTGTTCCATAAATGCAAACCGTTCACCATTAGGGACTGATTTGAGAGGATGAATACAGGATTTGAATATTGGCCAAACATTTTGAAATGCATATGGTGCAAGATGAGATTTGTTGATTGAAGGCACAAGTTAAAGAAGCATAGTGGGTCTAATTGTGATGCATATGCCTGTGTATAAGCAGTTTGTTATTAAAATGACAAAAAAAGGTATTAAACCCAGCTAGGACAGATTCTCTCTGCTACTGATTGGAATTTCCTGTCTCATATTTAGTTTAATTTGTTGCATTGATTTGTTCCATAAATGCAAACCGTTCACCATTAGGGCCTGATTTGAGAGGATGAATACAGCATTTGAATATTGGCCAAACATTTTGAAATGCATATGGTGCAAGATGAGATTTGTTGATTGAAGGCACAAGTCAAAGAAGCATAGTGGGTCTAATTGTGATGCATATGCCTGTGTATAAGCAGTTTGTTATTAAAATGAAAAAAAAAAAAGTATTTTATGGTATCTTATTAGGAGGGGGTCCGCGAATTTCATCAGAGATGTTTGGGGGTCCCTGGGGGGAAAAAGGTTGGGAACCACTGGCATAGAGGATTCACAATTGGAATGTGATCTGCGTGTGAACCGAACCGCTTCATTTGAGTTGATCAGGTCTGACATCAATGTTATTACTAAAACAGCTCTCCTATCTGGATCTACTTTATGGATTAGCATGTAGGTACACAGAGACGTGGTTAAATCAAAGTCTTTACTGTGGACAGAGCCATGGTTAACGGTAACTCTGAACAGAGCCATGGTTAAAGGTAACTGAACAGAGCCGTGGTTAAAGGTAACTCTGAACAGAGCCATGGTTAAAGGTAACTGAACAGAGCCGTGGTTAAAGGTAACTCTGAACAGAGCCATGGTTAAAGGTAACTGAACAGAGCCATGGTTAAATCACCCCTACACCCCATTACGGACTCCGGTCTGCTGACCAGTCCCTCCTTGTTGTCCCTAAATCCAGGCTAAAAAACAGGGGGGACCGTGCATGCCCTCAAACTGTGGAACGAGTTGCCCCCCCACATTAGGCTGGCCCCAATGCTCCCAAATGTTTAAGTCTCATCTTAAAACACATTTGAAAATATCTACAGTCTGCTGCCGTAATTTTGTTTGTAGTTCTGTGTGCTTTGTATTGTGTCTGTGTTTTTTTTTTTTACTATATTATGGTTTTTAGTGTGAAGCACTTTGGTCAACCATGTTGTTTTTAAACGTGCTATACAAATAAAGTTGGATTGGATTAAAGGTAACTGAACAGAGCCATGGTTAAAGGTAACTGAACAGAGTCGTGGTTAAAGGTAACTTTGAACAGAGTCGTGGTTAAAGGTAACTGAACAGAGTCCTGGTTAAAGGTAACTGAACAGAGCCGTGGTTAGAGGTAACTGAACAGAGTCATGGTTAGAGGGATCTCTGAACAGAGTCATGGTTCTAAAGGCATCTCTCTGTGAACAGAGTCGTGGTTCTAAGGGCATCTCTCTGTGAAGAGTCGTGGTTCTAAAGGCATCTCTGTGAACAGAGTCGTGGTTCTAAAGGCATCTCTCTGTGAACAGTCGTGGTTCTAAAGGCCTCTGTGAACAGAGTCGTGGTTCTAAAGGCATCTCTCTGTGAACAGAGTTGTGGTTCTAAAGGCATCTCTCTGTGAACAGTTGTGGTTCTAAAGGCATCTCTCTGTGAACAGAGCCATGTTTAAAGGGATCTCTCTAAATAGAGCCATGGTTAAGGGGATCTCTCTGAATAGAGCCATGGTTAAGGGGATCTCTGAATAGAGCCATGGTTAAGGGGATCTCTCTGAATAAAGCCATGGTTATGGGGATCTCTCTGAATAGAGCCATGTTTAAAGGGATCTCTCTGAACAGAGCCATGGTTAAAGGGATCTCTCTGAACAGAGCCATGGTTAAAGGGATCTCTGAACAGAGCCATGGTTAAAGGCATCTCTCTGAACAGAGCCATGGTTAAAGGGATCTCTCTGAACAGAGCCATGGTTAAAGGGATCTCTGAACAGAGCCATGGTTAAGGGGATCTCTGAACAGAGCCATGGTTAAAGGGATCTCTCTGAACAGAGCCATGGTTAAAGGGATCTCTCTGAACAGAGCAGTGGCGTAACTCTCTCAATGTGTGCGGGGGACAGATTTGGGGGCGTGGTGAGTGGCGTCGATGGGGGGGGGGTTAGGGGGGGCCGTCTACCTAGATTTTTTTTAAATACCAGGGGTGCAATACCGCATTTTCCCAGGCGGTGGCGCCATTTCTCCATGTAAACGACACACAATGTAAACAAGCATTTCAAAGTATTGTTGTGACAAATAATAAACAAATTTGAAAGGTTTATGGTGAAAGAACATTTATTATATGGTGCTTCAATTAGCAATTATGAACACTGTAATACAAGATATGCATGATAAAAAAAGACATGCTAAGTTCCTGAGAAACACTACTATACAATATACAATTTTAGCTCTTAATGTATATCACCTTTACCTATCACCAATCACTTTTAATCAAATTTAATTACAGGTACAAAACGTTAACATAAATCACTCTTATGCACTGGTACATAAGTTATATAACAAACCTGTTTAATAAAACTAACCCTTATGGTCATGCCTGCATCGATTGTGCAATAATCCAATACTAAAATACCTGAGAGGGCACTGGTTCCTATGTAGACTACTATACAATTTTAACTGTCATTATTATACTTAATGTACATGTGCTCTTTCCTTAAAGTGACTTTTTATATACCTCATTCGTTCCTTTAACGTGACTTCTCCATTATTTAAATTCAACCTCCGGAGTCCGCTGAAACTCCTCTCGGAAGTAGCTTCAGCAGAGGATGTGGGAACAACCAGCAATAGCCTCACAAGGACTAGGCGACAGCGTAGCAAAACTTAGTTTGCTTTGAAGAAGTAGCTTTCTCCTCTTGGGGGGCGACGGTGCCATCTCGTTGTTGCATGCACGCAGGTAGGAGTCGGACATAGCACTGTCGAATGTCTTATCTTATCTCTCTTTATACCGTATGTGATGACGTATTTTAACACACACCTCGGCTGACGACCCGAGCTATTATTATGCAAAGACGAGTACTTTAGCGAGTGGGTACTTGGCCCGTGCAGGGCAAGAATGCGACCCCCATCTACTGCTCTTTGCATAATAATAGGACAGGTAGTCAGACTCAGCTCTTTGGACGGTAAAACGTGGGAGGTACAATAACTGCATTCTGAAACCATGCGGGGGACACTTTCCGATGTCCCCGGCGTCAGTTACGCCCCTGGAACAGAGCCATGGTTAAAGGGATATCTCTGAACAGAGCCATGGTTAAAGGGATCTCTCTGAACAGAGCCATGGTTAAAGGGATCTCTCTGAACAGAGCCATGGTTAAAGGGATCTCTCTGAACAGAGCCATGGTTAAAGAGATCTCTCTGAACAGAGCCATGGTTAAAGGGATCTCTCTGAACAGAGCCATGGTTAAAGGGATCTCTCTGAACAGAGCCATGGTTAAAGGTAACTCTTTAGCTAATTAGATGATTTTATATAGTATATATTACAATGGTTTATTAACCCTTTCACTGCCAGATGACAGCCGGTTAGCCCTTTACCATCACACAACCGACGGCGATGCTCCATCATTATATGCGGAGCTAATGATCGAGCATCGCCGTCGGTTGTGTGATAGTAAAGGGTTAACCTTCTGTCGTGTGGCAGTGAAAGGGTTAATAGTTAAATTGTATGTTTTTATTATTTAATGTGTATTAGACAGCTATTAATGTAATACATGGATAAATATGCATAATGCTGCCACCTATAGGTATTACTCTCTTAGGCATATTGCTATGCAATGGGTCAGACTATTGATCTGGTCATCTTACCAAAGGTTGAGATTAATTAAAATAATGGTTTAGCTGTGTGTATATAGGGGCAGTCCTATAATGTAGTATGTGATACAATGTGTTTAAATTAAAGATGATACAATGTTGTTACATCAAAGATGGTGGTAGACAATGGTTTCAGCTTTTGTGCTGATTGTACCATGGTGCGGAAATACCACCATATCACACCCATCCTCAAGTCACTTCACTGGCTCCCCGTCTCACTCAGGAGTCAGGATCGAGTACAAAGTCTCCCTGCTCACTCACCAGTGCCTCCACGGAAACGCCCCCCCCCCCCCCCCCCTCTACCTTAAAGAAATCATCACCCCTCACTCCTCCTCACGACATCTCCGCTCCGGCCAGGCAAACCTCCTCCAGCGCCCAAGGACCAAACTCTGCACCATGGGAGATTGGGATTTCTGCTCATCCACTCCCAGTCTGTGGAATGCTCTCCCTGACCACCTGAGAGCACCACAGACTGTCTGTGGATGCTTTTAAAAAGGGCCTCAAAACTCTTTTTTAATAGAGCCTTTTGTTGATTTTTATCTAGTTTTAGCTCCACAGATTTTATATTCTTTTACCAGTTTTAGCCCGTCTTATTTTATGTTTTTGTTACTCTTTTACTAGTTCTAGTGTTCTTTTTACTCCTTACTAGTTTTAGTCTTGCTTATTTTATATTCTTTGTTTTACTCTCTTGCTAGCTTTTATGTTCTTTTACAATGTAGCGCTTTGAGATTTGTTCCACAATTATAAAGCGCCCTACAAATCAAATATATTATTATTATTATTATTATTATTATTATTATTATTATTATTATTAATTATTATTATTATTATTATTATTATTATTATTATTATTATTATTATTATTATGGCACTCATGATAATGGTGTTGTAGAATTACACATATCTGACATACCATGGTGCTTTTTGCAGGGGCTATTTTAATTAATAATATAACAGTCTGCTCAACAACTACAACTCGGTAATGAGACATCTTATTGTATATCTTTAGGTCATCTTTAGAAGTCCTTTTGTTGTCTGTGATAACATTAGAACGCTATAGGTCCTGTGTTGTGTTTTGTATGTTATTGTTAGGATATTGTTAGGATGTTTTATCGTAGTTATGTATCAAGTGCAGATATTGTGTTTTCTCTGGACACCAGGTGCTGCAGCCACTGCTACAGTTAATGAAATGAAATGGGGAGTGAACTAGCTACTTGTGTGTCTTGTATCCACAAACAGTGTTGTAGTCCAGTCACTAAATCTCCAGTCGAGTCTCGAGTCCCCAGTGTTCAAGTCCAAGTCACCAAAGAAGAGCCAGAGTCGAGTCCCCATTACCCTAGTCCGAGTCCAAGTCATCAAGGTTGAGTCACCTCCACTCTGGCAGTCAAAGAGCTGACATACAAATAAAAAGAAAGGTCTACAATCCTCTTAGCCTACGACAGCCCATATCAGGGACGTTTTTCGGACTTTTTGCAACCGGCACTTTGGCGACCCCTAGTGGCTCGGGTGTGCATATTTTGTAATACAATATATACATCGAATTGAAGGCTTATTTGTTGCCTGTCGATAGCGACAAAATCCGACAAGATCCGTTCAGCGGTTCTTGAGTTACATGCCGGTATTTGAGGCTTGTGCAAAGTGCACGGTATTGCGCAAAATACCACTCCGACTCAGGCTCCAGTAGTTCCGTCAATCTAGATCCGATCTCGAAAATGATTGTGGAGAGTTGTAGCCAATGAGTGAGGCTTTCTAATGATACCCCACATGGAGATCTAAATAAAAAAAACAAAAAAACACGAAAACAGGAAGAGAAAAACAGCCGAATGAATTGAAGTCTATGAGAAAACTGAGTACACAGTTTACAAAAATCACTCCTAATCACTCATTTCTGAATGGATCTTTATGAAATTTGGACATGTACTACATAAGGCGTCAGGCTATAGATCTCGGGAGTTTTTCTAAGCCATACCACCTTCTGGGAAATACTAACTACTACAGAAAAACTTGCGTAATACGTTTTTCTACAACTCAAGTTCAGACCTATGTTACTCTATTATGTTAGCACTAAAAGTGAATTTTCTTTCTGGAATCAGACACTTCATAATGTCATCTTTCAAATGAGACCAGGCTCATGCATGTGCTATAAGTATAAAGTATGTTGTTTTGGTTTGCAAAAAAAGTATGCAGTCCTCAAAAACGAAAACTAAAATGGCCAATTTTGGAGGCGCCTGTTAACACTTTTATTACCGGCCATTAACATGGTAAAACGTGGTTGAATGCCAGCACCCACTTCAATGATAGCGTTGTGAACGCATAATCTCTGTCTTAAATTATGGCTATGTATCTAATCTGCCCGTCGTTTATCAATGACTTGTTTGCAGTCAACATTGTCGAAACTGATTGTTTTTTAATCGCTTTATTTCCGTTTTATAGCATTTTGAAAAGCCCTCGTTTTCAAGGAAAATATAAAGATTCTGTGATAAAAGGCATTTACTGGAATATTCTGGAATACAAAAAAACGTTGTCATTTTTCGGCCTATTTATGAATCGTTTTCAAATAAATGCTAGATTATCGATAGTATGTGTACTTATGCACGCTATAGAAGCGGGCTGAAATATCGATTATCTCATTTCCTGATCGCTCGCACAGCCACACAGCCACACACACACATAGGGCAAACGCTTATATCTCTGTGAAAATAGCTCTGATTATCCTGAGACGGTAAAATAGATTCATTACCTTAGATCAGATGTTATCCAAAAAGATTATTCCAATTCCTGATCGCCATTCCAAATATCGATCACGCTTATTGATTACAGTGTTGGGTACTGTAAATACATAATCCACATGTTTTCCGGGCCGGCGAGCACAATGGATTCTTCAGTTGACCTTGACGGAAAAGTAAAATGAGGAAACTGGCCACCCCCCCTTCGTCAGTGTAAAGTAATGGGGTGCAGTTACACAGGGAGAGAGGATAGGGGGCGGTATCTTCCCAATTGAGCTCAGAGAGACTCTGCAGCACTAACCTGAGGCTTGATTGATGAAATATGAATTCAAAACGGCAATAAAAAAAATACGACAAACAAATGCTATATAGCGTCAGGGGCACTCAAAGGTCGGCATGAACTAACGACAAAACGCGTCCGTGGCACTCAATGTGTTAAGAGGCTAAACTTAGTAACTTACATAAATGACACAGCGGTCACCATTTCAAAGGGAGTTTATTTACTTTGTGACACAATAGCCAAACAAATGCACTAGCCATTAATATATTTATGCCAAATGAAATGATTAAAATAATAAAATAAAATAAAAAAAACTATTTATCAATGAACAAGTCAGAGTCCTCGTCTGCACCAATGCTCGAGTCCAAGTCCAAGTCTGAATCATCAGTCTCAAGTCCAAGTCGAGTCACGAGTCCTGAAAATCAGTCCAGGACTCGGACTCGAGTCTGAGTCCTGGACTCGAGTACTACAACACTGTCCACAAATGTGTGTGTGTGTGTGTGAGTGAGAGAGAGATCTAACACGTTAATATGTGTCAAAAATTAAGTAAAACAAGTCGCTTTAATTTCTCGCACGTTACACTTTGTGTGTGTGTGTGGCCTTGTTTCCCATACCCTTTTGGGGACATTGGCCGGTGCAGTCCCCACAAGGTAAAGGACCTATTTTAAGGTGTGATTAAGGTAACTGTTAGGCATGTAGTTGCTATGGTTAAGGTTAGGGTAAGGGTTTAGGGCACACGTGTAAAACTATGGAATGTCCCTACAAAGCATGAAAACATTGCTGCCTGTGGTTAGTTATGTCCTCCTAACATAATCGAGGTATGAATTGTGTGCTTATTTTTATCTTGCCCAACTTTACATTCGTTTTGTTCTTTACTACAGTTGTATTGTCTACTTTCTGATTGATTTACAGAGCGATGGTTACAGTAGCAAATATCCCATGAAAAGTCCATAGACAATAATTTGACCTACATTGAAACATCTCAGTTGTAAGCGCATGATATTGACAGGGATCTGTGAGATCACAGCACCATCTTGTGGTGCATTGGTCACATTACACCCAGACGCAGGCCTAAATAGCAAGAAAACCAAACTATAAAAGAAGGAAGGGTCATCACCTTAAAATACCAGCGTTCTATGCTCTGCTTGGTGCCAGTTCTATTGAAGACTATTCAAATACAAAAATATACATCAACCAATATATAAAACGTCAGCTAGGTAACAATGCAACAAATTGATGTTAACTCTGACATCTGAGGTAATATCCTGTTTAAATGACAACAGTTCATAAACGAGGAGATGGCTGATCCCATTCAACTCAATGTTTGTTGAACATACGGTTATCCTATAACCATAGTTATATGAGTAATAGCGGCGCTCTGCGCCTACTGGAACATATCCCATATCAGTTCTATATACTGAATACATTTCTCCACATGTACCTATACACCCCCATCCGCTCCTCTACATAAGCAGGGGTGTGGCCATACTAACAGCTCCTTCCCAAGTCTTTCACCACCAAGGCGAAGACCACGGGGTCCTCAGTGAGAAGGAGGACCCAGCCCCAGGAAGGGACTGGACCCCCCGGAAAAGGGGGCCTGGTGAGGCCAACGACGCCGCAGCATCGAGACCCCACCAGGCGGTCACTAGTGACACCACCCCCCACATCGTTAGCATATCGGACAGGGCCCATCCAAGAGCAGGCCCTTCTCCCCTACAGCACGCCGCCCTGAAGCACTCAAGAGGCTACACCCACAGCAGGACCAGGCAGCGCACCGGGGAGACAACCCCCAAAGAGGTTGATCCCTCAATCCAGGTAACAGGTCAAAAAGACTCGACCTGAGCCTGGAGCACTGTGGACTAGACAGGCGCCAAAGGGGTCTGCTGAAAACAGCACCCCGGCAGAAGGGGCGTACGGTATGCTGTGCACCATGTCGCAGTCTCCACAAAAAACCCTGACCCTCTAGAGGGGCAGAGGCAGAGAAGGCAGACACGATTGGCAGACGTCATGAAAGGTGCGGGGGCACATTCGCAGGCAGACAGGGTCAAGCCCGGCCTAACCCGAGAGTCGACTCTGCTACCAACACACCTGGAAACCAACCACCACCTAACAGGAGGCGGTTGTTCCTATAACCCCCCCAAGAAAAAACTCCAAAACACAACTGCGGGTATACACCAGCTATACAGTAGTACAAGTGATTCAGTTCTCAAGAAGGGGTTAACCCAGGCCAACAGGTCGACGAGAATGAGTCCGGACCTGGGCCCGGCGGACCGGGACGTACACAGGGATGCCAGAGGGGTACAAGAACCACCTCGACAGCCCCCTCCCAGCCCCGCCAAGCAGGAGAAGAGAGGGGCGAAAGAAAATGGAGAAGGACCAGGCTCCTTTAGCACAGCGCAAGGTACAACACAATATGGACCAAGCAACAGTGAAGGATAACATGGAGTGACATAACCACGAACACCTCCATAACATCAAACCCTGCAACGCCCGGGCCGACCCGGCATTTTACCCCCAAAGGCGTGAGACCCCTCCGCCAATGCTTTGATCTATTCCGTTATCTCCCCCCAGAGATGAAAGAGAATTCATCGAGACTAACCTAATACACTGGCGCTCGGAAGAGACAAAACTCCATCCTAGTTGCCCCCAAAAAACGCCATTTCAATGATGAGCAACCAAGGCGCGCAAGCCCATGCGTGGTTCCACACAGAAGCACCCAGGGCCAGCACTATGTACACGTTGAGACCCAAAAAATATCAATGGTAATTCTAACAAGAACCCAGATAACATTCCCTCCAAGCCGCCTGGGAGAGCGGTAGGAAGCTGGCCAAGACACAGATATGGGTCCGATATGACGCGTCCGAGTGAAAACACCCCTGTCAACCCTGCCCTGTATAAAAGAGAGGAGACAGGGAACCCCCAGAGAGAGACTTCCCACGTGAGTAAGATATATGCAACATTGAGCTACGTGTCTATAAAGATTCATGTAACAATTGGACTAAGACTCTCTGAGGAGGAGGCTCTGAAACTCTGAGGAGGCTCTCTCACTGAGAGGGAGGTTCTGAAACTCACAGAGGAGGCTCTGAAACTCCCTGAGGAGGAGGCTCTGACCCAATATACACTACTAGTAGGGAGCAGAGCAGAAGATACAAATTGTCTCTACTGCATTGCATCACCTACCAAGCTCAAGACACATACAACAGAGCGCAGAGCAGAACTTCCTTTTAAGTTCTCACGCACCACATAACTCATCTTGACAATAACAGAGGTCCACAACATGGAGCCTGAAAAGAACTCACGGAAGTCTCACAACCAATAGAAACACGCCCAGTGACGTACTCTATGGCGGGGGGAATTCCGTGACCCACCGCCCAAATATGGCGTGGGACCAGGGAACCCCCCCCCCCCCCCCTACCCTGTGATGCGCTGACCCAGCAACGTGACAGGAAGCCCGAAGGACAGGAGGTCCAACCCCCTGACCAATCAGAAAAAAGGGGAGGGAGGGTTTATCAGTTCACCCCCTCATGACCCCTCACCCCTGATACGATGCAATGACAAAGCAGAGCCATGACACCATTCATAGCGTGCTACATGAAGCGCATGTATACCTGTCAAGGTAACAGCTTCACATAGGCTCATGTGCGAACCTGCCAGCTGAATTTTTACACCTTTACCCTAAAGGAAGAAAAAACACAGACCAAGCTTACACATGTAACTTCTGTAGGCCAACACCTAACCCAGTTGTGGATTTTAAACGTGAAAACGACACACACAACCCTCCATCACAACAAAAAAGCGCAAAAGTACACTCTCACTACTGTAAGAGGAATGCCATTTTTCATGACGAGAGAAGACACAAGTCCTTGATTAAATACTGGTCACAGGCCTTGCTAAGTCCACATGACAGCGACCAAAGAATTTTCAGAAAAAAAATTGCCTCTCTAAGCAAGAGCACAACCCCAGCAGAAGCTGAGGGGTTACACCGTATCCCCAAAAACATAGTGAAACAACACACATATTGTAAACAAAATCATGTTTGAGGGGAGGGGGGGGGGGGGGGGGGGCAGGGGGAAACCGGGGAAACCCACCCCTCACCACCTTACCCCTGATACGACACCAATGTGTAGAGTAAGCTTTACATCATGCACACCAGCACAGCCGAAGACCTTGTTTGAACAGGCACAGCCCTGTTCATGTGTGAAAAAACTTGCCACCTGTTATTGTCATCACAAGCTGAGAGAGGGACTCATCCCTCGATCACATGCCACTATGCACAGCATTGTAGGGCAACCCAGCCAGTTGTGGGCTCAGCCACGTTGTCTAATATTACATGAACACACACAACTTCTCATCATACAACAAAAAACCCAGTTCATTTTTACTCACGTAAAAAAACAACGCTGTTTCTAGGTAGAGAGAAAAGCACAAGCTTTGGCCAATGCTACCCAAGCTATACAAGCGACCAAGACAATTCACACACAGCACATGTCGTATCTCCAAATGTAGTGAAGCAACATACGTTTTGGAAAAAACATCGTTATTAACAAAACATTCGGGAGGGGAAGGAAGGAAGAGTGGGGTAATGTCCAATGGACATCTTACCTGCACCAACGAACGCAGGACGAAAAGGCCGCAACACAGGCTGGTCTCCACGTTGACGAAAGGCCTCTCGCTGGCGGGGCAAAAAGAAGCTATGGCCGGAGCCTTGCTCCGGCGAGACGCCCCCCCTCCTTCAGCCGGTCATGGTGCAGGCCCGATTACATCTTCTGTCAAAGATGACGTCGTAGTCAGAGTGCCAGGGCCTGCTATTCTCACGGCTAATGTTTAATGGTTATAGCACAAGCTAACAGCTGACTCTAGGCTAACTGATAGCATCAAGCTAACGTTCCCAGCCGAGCGAACGTAACGGGCAGCTAACGTCGTAGCTAAACAGCTAACTGGCTAACAGTTAGCTCAACCTGGCTAAGAAGCAAGCTAATACCACTGAACAACAGTACAACGTGAGAAAAGCAATACAGGCCAACACTTCAGACAGCCGCTGTCTTTCCCTCTTCTCATCCGAAGAGAGAAGAGCAAAAAAAGGCAACACACGCCCCACTACAGAACGGTGTTTACCATAGCGGTGCCGGCAACAAGTCTCTCGCGGACTATAGCCGACTTGAGCATGGAGATATTCTCATAATGAAACACCAAGCTCACCTCCCTCGCACCGGGGCTTTTCATTTCTTTGAAAAAACAGGGCCAGCGCGGCCACAGAGGGTATCCGTTTGTCCAGAGACCCGGGGAATTGAACCGCAGATTCGGAATCACGGTCCCAGTAAAACAAAGCTTCCGATGAGGAGCTCATGTTAACGTGGGCATCAAACCAGAACCATCTCCACGAGGCTAAGAGGCAGCGAAAAAAGGATACCAGCCTGGAGCAGGACCTTCGTAAGCTGTGTAGCTGTTCCCCCCACAACCAACACACCTGGCGCCCGTGTTGCAAAAACATCCCCCGCCCCAGAGAGGCCGCCAGCCCTCACACTGCAGAGCGCCTCCCAAGCAAAGTGTCCAACTGCAGAGCCGGAGGTAATGCCGGCGGGGATTGCTCAGCGACGCAAGCCCCTACTACAAAGCTCCAATGGAGGTCAGAATGATCATCATCTTCTAGACACTCCGGTGGCGAAGACATTATCGCTGTATTTCCTCGAAAAATTGTGAGAGAGAAAACATAGATATAATGTCAATGCAGCTCCTTCTCTTCAACGTAACTCCTTTCCAACCATTTTACACTAAACTCAAGTGGTGTATACAGACACTCGCCATGGTGAAAATAGGGAAGGAGCTGTTAGTATGGCCACACCCCTGCCTATGTAGAGGAGCGGATGGGGGTGTGGCCAGGCGGATGGGTATGTATAGGTACATGTGGAGACATTTATTCAGTATATAGAACTGATATGGGATATGTTCCAGTAGGCGCAGAGCGTAAGCTATACGATATATAACTGAAAGTTTCCACACTCACTAGGCACCAACATGCTACACGGTGACTTGATTATCCTTCTTTTATAGTTACCTTGAAGAAAACGAAATCTTTGGAATGTTATTCCCATTCAAAATCCCGAATAAGGGTTCTAGGTGAAAGTTGACGAGCGAAAACCAGAAGTCAATCAGACTTAGAATGAATGGCCTTGGATGAGGAAATGGAATTCTGGAGAGCTTTTTTTTTTGGCACACGGTTTACCTGGATCTCTCTAAAAGACACATTTCTGAATGGATTTCTATACAATTTGGACCTGTACTGTACTACATAAGATCTCAGGCTATGGAACCGCAGTGTTTTCCAGCTTATACCTCTATGCTGGAATATTGGAATACCACTACAGAAAAATTTGAGTACACAAGTTCAAGTTCAACTCAAGTTCAGACCTCTGTTACTCTATTTCATTGGCACTAAAAGTGATTTTCCTTTTTTGTATTACTAACTTCAGAATGTTATCTTTCAAAAGAGACCAGGCTTATGCATGTACTATAAGCATAAAGTATAAAGATAAGCTTTGCAAAAAATGTATGTAGTCCTCAAGTTCAAGTAAATGAATGGCCACTTTTCTGCCCGCCTGTTAGGAGGATAAAACAGGTGTATAAAATGTGTGTATAAAACAGGCAACAAACAACCAACCGCCACAGAGGGTCATGGTCCCCCGCACTAGACTGAGTTGTTAAACAGTTGTTATCCATATAAACAAAACTATTGCAAAGTCAATGGGGGCTCTCCAGTCTGTAACCCCTGAAATAAATGCTGTAGGCTACTAAGCCCACAGTGCACCCAAAGTAGGTCTCAGTGTTTATTCCAGGGCTTGTACAGACTGGAGCTTGGCCCCATTACATCTGCGGCTAAATAGCTGGAGCTGCGGGTATTCAGATCTTTGTTTTATTTAATTTAATTTAGTATTTTACTAGGTACCTCCAAGGACAACTCTGGGTCCCTGAAGCACACTTTGGGAACCAATGGCATGGGTATAGACAAAGAAGAAGAAGAAGAAGAAGAAGAGGGAAGAAGAAGGAAGAAGAAGAAGAAGAAGAAGAAGAAGAAGAAGAAGAAGAAGAAGAAGAAGAAGAAGAAGAAGAAGAAGAAGAAGAAGAAGAAGAAGAAGAAGAAGAAGAAGAAGAAGAAGAAGAAGAAGAAGAAGAAGAAGAAGAAGAAGAAGAAGAAGAAGAAGAAGAAGAAGGAAAGAAAACACATTATTATTGTGGTTACAGTGAGATGATTAGGCTGCATTTATATTATTATTATTATTATTATTATTATTATTATTATTATTATTATTATTATTATTATTCAGATGGTGATTAGGATTATTATAAATATCAATAAGTAGGCCACACACACACACACACCTGCCTGCACACACACACACACACAGTCACACACACACACACACACACACACACACACACACACACACACACACACACACACACACACACACACACACACACAAAATTAACATAAGGTAACAATAGGCCTTCAAGCTAAAAGTAAACTACAGGAACACAAAAACATGCAGGGCCAGCGACACTGAACATGACAACTTGCAGAGTCCCCTCTCCATATGAATATATGAAGCATAACATTTTACTAAACAGATATGTTTGTCAAAGGCTGATCGTTGGCAACGGAAAGCGAATCTCCTCGTCCTCAATCGACCAGCCAGCGTCCTGTAAAAAGCCCTGATTGCGATGCTTCAAGGGGAAGCATGGGGAAATTATAAACAATAAAGTAGCCTGTATTTCCCTCTCGGGCCACAAGGTGGCGGCACAACCTACAGCATTGACCAGACACAGGGGTACATTGGAAGCCTGCTGGTGTTGCAGGGGACCGTGTACCATAGACCCAACACAGAAAGCTGTAGCGCCTTAAAATATCTGAAGGCAATACGAACATTTATTTCCATAAAAAAATGTCCCTAAAGAAATAAGACTACATAGACTAGAGAGACCTTCAAAGCTAATCGTTTATGGATCTCACAGTCATTTGTGAGTTGATCATGTTTCTCTCTGTTATTAGAAAGGCTAACCAGTCAAGATCTGAGATATAGCCTATAGACAATAACTAGGTTACATTCACCGACTATATACACAAGTCGACACGACATCACAGCAAACTGTATATATCATAATATATCGAATCACATCGCCTAACCACTCATGTATATTGATGCAACCAAAGAGTTATATATTATGGATGCAACGCAAAAAGAATTGCTGCACTCGTGTCAGTCGTGTGTTACTTGACTATTATAACCGAAATGCTGTCGTATAGGCTACAAAACAATTGCCAGCCTATATATTATGCCAAAAATAGGTAATTGTGGATACGATTTTGTGTCCAGAAATTGTTTGGAGGATTTCCCCCATTGTGCTTTCATACCATGAACAAAACAAACAACAAAAAACCTATAGATAAAAGGCAGGGCGTTTCTGCGTGGAGTCGTTCTGTGTTGTCGAAGGGGAACACGCAGGAAATAATTCAGTCTAAAAACGTATTTTGTTGAATGAATGAATGAAAACTTTATTTAACAGATTGCAGAATGGGTACAATACAGTACGGCTCAATACATACAATTGTTAAGGGGATGCAGACCTGAGAAAGACGTTTGTCTTGTTTCCATCAGGGTCCCCCATTTTCAATTCATATAGAAGAAACTGTGACAAAAACTAAAGCAAATCCATTTATAACGGTATGGTACATGCAGCCCTAATGCAGATTATTTATTTTATTAAACACTTTTCGAGGCTAATTTCCTATCAATCGTTCAATTAGGCATAAAGCAAATGCGATTATTGTCAGATGGTGGTTAACAACGTATAGCCTACACTCACTCAAAGACATTGTTAAAAATATATGAAAAAGAGAGGCTAAGTATGTATATGAACACCTGATAGGCTGTGGCATTTCAGTGAGTCACCTGTCCTATCTAATCTCACCGAGAATCACATTTTGATAATGACTTGACTCCCTTCTGCAGTTTTTACGCAATTTTGGCACTGGTCATTTTGAATCGGTGAACCTCAACTTACCTACGGCTACCGGGTGTGATAATAATATTATGAATAGCATAATTCGAATTCAAGTATACTGCGTTTGCAACTTGAACAAATTTGTCCCCTGGCTGGCCCTGGGGAAAAGGTGAGTTAGTGTGCAGCGCAATGAATGTCGCTCTGTTACCTGGACTTGTTTGGCAAGACAAGCTGTCTTTTCTGTAGGCTTAATTAAAAGTAATTGTTGGCTTAGCCATATGCTCTATAGTCTAGATAGGCGATTTTCAACCGTAAGAAAAAATTGTAAATGCAACTAAATATAAACAAAAGATTTTTTTTTTAATTGACCAAACAATACGACAATATATAGCCGTCATTTGCTATTAATTACCAAACTTTTAGAACAAGAAAATAAAAGATCCCACAAGGCTCTGCTTCGCAGTTCCCTTTGGTGTATTTGAATCTATATGCAGACCGGATGTAACCCTATATCACTTCACTATCATGTTTTACATTCAAACAGGGAACACGAGAGGATTAAAAGAAAGAAAGCTGAGCATCAGTCTTAAACACAGAGACATGGGACTAGTGAACGTGTGTGTGCGTGTGTGTGCGTGCGTGTGTGCGTGCGTGTGCGTGCGTTTGTGTGTGTGTGTGCGTGCGTGCGTGCGTGTCATCATACTCCAGTCTTATATAGGCTTTTCAATAAAACGGGGCTGCAATCCGTCAGTGCCATTTATCATCCTATTACGGTAACAAATCCGGGCTCCAACACATGAAAGGTAAAATGAATCACCGACGTTAAGCCGTCAATAAAGTCATTTCTGTAAATGGCGTCTCCGAAGGCCCTCGCTATTATTCAACACGCTTTATCAGCACCTTGGAAATTAGGCGGCGGTCCTGTGTGTGTGCGTGCACATGCACGCGTGTGTGAGCGTGTGAGTGAGTGTGTGCGTGTGTGTGCGTGTGTGTGTGTGTGTGTATGTGTGTGTTTTGTAACATGGCCCGGCTTCACTTTGATTAAGCGGCCTGCCTGGGAATAGTGACACTGCTTTTGACTCGGGTTTTATTCACTCCCTGGCCGTGATGAACGCGGGGCTGATCGGGCGGAATGAAGAGTAATTAAAAGCTATAAATTATCTTTTGCCAGTTCCTCTCAAAGGCGTCCCTTTGCCGGCCAGATAAGAGCATGTCTCCAGTGTTCATTTGCCGCCTGAAAAGCACCGCGCGCGGCCCACAATGGCCACTTGGCTTAAATGAAACACACGGTACTTTTAAGCGCTCAATGAAGAAACCCAAATCCCATTGTCAAACGGAAGTCTAACATGCCTATAAATAATAATTATATGGAACTACACACTATGAATGTATTACACGGCCCCATAACGGCCCCCAAACAGCATATTCAGCAAATAGCCTATAGTGTCCTAATTGGAATTTAATTAAGTAGCTATAGCCCTACTCTAGCTTGGGGATAAAGATTTCAATGCGTATGTTGAATATGAATCCTATAGTTTCAAATCAACGTTTTTTTTTGTCTTTTGAACGTCCAATTAGAATTGCATCCGGTTTGCAGGATATAATAGACGAGAAAGCGGACAGAACAGAACTATGATTATACATTACGGTCCTATACGCTTATTACAAACAGGGCTTCCCAGACAATATGCCATCTTAAGTGTGGTTTGACGTTTGGTTTCATGTATCCTCTATAATATATACTTTCATTTGCGTTCTAAAGTTCTGTGTGACCCATTTCCAGATGCCACGTGCACCTGCAGGGAAGGTGTTGGCCATGGCTGCTTTTGGGCATTACTGCAAAATACAATATAATAGCCTACAATTAGGCTAAATATTCATTTTTGTCATGATAGAACTTTGATCTAATAGTTTACAATTCAACCAACTACATTTTGTTGAACAGATATTCTTTTAATCATTTAGTTTTGTGGCATTTAATCACTTAATTTTACAGAATTCTATAGGCGGATACATTTCCTTTAGAACTAGTCTTTTTCCACTGTAAATGGTATAGGATTCCTATTTCGTTATTATAGGCCTACTTAATGGGTCAAATTAAGTAACGCACTCAAATATTATTTTATGTTCATAGGATATTTTGAGACATTAACCAGTGGAGCGTTTGATAATATCCCCAATTAAATATATAGAAAGAAAAATATGAAACGTTTTGGAGCCTAAATAATATAGGCATGATAGACAATAGGAACTTATAGATGCACCCAATTTATGAATGTGCATTTAAATGATTACGTGGCAACACAATGGCATTTATTTATTTATGTTTACTATATATAGAATTTATTGTATTGGCTATTTGACAGTTGTTTTGTTTTGCTCGTTGTGGGGCGTTGTGCGAGTGCGACACACAAACATACAAACATACCTGTACACACACACACACACGCACGCACAAGTCGCACATACACGCACGCACGCACACGCACCGCGCGCGCGCAGCTCAGGGATCGGGAGTACAAAATCATCTATTATTTTGTAGCCGACGCTGAGAATCACCATAAGCCTTGATTGGATGTCGTCACTTGTGACAGCGATCATCTCCTCTACTGATTGGTCTTCTTCACGTGTGTGTGCACTCACGTGCTTCCGGTTTGGTGTAAAGAAAAAAAAGTCCTGCGAGGGGGCATCACTGTTTTCGGGGAGTTTGGACAGATCGCGCCGACACACGCTGCATGAGGAGAGGCAGGGACCACGTTGTGTCGCGCGTAATAACGCGGTGCCGTTCGCTTGTGCCAGGTCGGTCTATATCATCATGACGCATGGATGGGGTTATTGAAGACAAAATGTCGACGATGTAGATGCTTTTCCAGACCAATACCAGGTACTTATCACACCTTCACAGCGAAGAACGCGTACCTGTGTTTACATGCTGTGAATATAATTTGGATACTGTGGGGACAGAGCAACAAGTGGAGGTTTTGGACGCGCGCTCCTGCCGAAAGTCCTTGCCCCAGTTATGGAAGACGAACCAAAGGATCAAAACGGCCGCGACTCGACCGAGGAGGAGAGCATGTCTCTCTCGCCCAACAACCTCCCGTCGCCTCCGATGATCCTGCCCCACCAGGCAGCGCAGCAAAGTCACCGCACCACCAACTTTTTCATCGACAACATCCTGCGGCCGGACTTCGGCTGCAAGAAGGAGCCGGGCTGCCGGGAACGGGGGCAGCAGACGGCGGGCAGGGAGAACGTCAACCCGCTGATAACGCGGCCGTCTCTCTGCATCCTGGACTCCACATGTAGCAGCGACAGCACATCGTCGTCCTCCTCTTCCTCCTCGTCTTCTTCGTCCTCGCCTTCCTCGAAGCAGAACTCAACCAAAAAAGGCGAATTAGGGGCCAATGGAACTACGAGATACGGGGACAGCCCCTCGTCGATTATGGTTGTGAATGGCAGCAATGGAGGATCCCCGCCCGCTGCAAAAGAAACCCAACCAATGTTATGGCCTGCTTGGGTTTACTGTACACGGTATTCGGACCGACCTTCATCTGGTAAGGCGTTAGTCCCCGAATTACAATGACTGGGACCTGGGTTTATTGAGACAGGGTTAAAGCGTGTATATTCGTGCATGGCCACGTTCGGAGTAGTAATGGAATATAGAGCATTCATCACACACATGCATATATCCAAGCATATATCTAGTTCGCATGCAAAGCCTATAATCACAACAAATAGCAAAATGGCTGCAGCCTAACCTAAAACGTGCATTTAGCTACCTTATTCCAAACACACACACACACACACACACACACACACACACACACACACACACACACACACACACACACACACACACACACACACACACACACACACACACACACACACACACACACCTTTTAAAGGGCTCTTATTTGGGCTACCTCTTTAATTTATGATAGGGTTGAGTAGCGTATACATCGACAGTCAATACGTATAGATGCTTGTAAATGTTTAAAAAACAAAAAAAATCCATATTGAGCTTAATGTCCTAGTCATATTTCACACAATAACATAGGGTAATGGCTATAGAGTGAATACAATGAACCCTTTATTATTATGCTACTAACTAAAATAAATATAGTTATAGGCTACACCAAATGATAAAAGTGAACAACTATAAACGTATGATAATGTTGTAGGACGGCTTACATGTCGGTGCTATACATTACATCAAGACCTATATAGTTACAACTTTGTGTGAGTTATGTTATTTTATCGGAATTATATGTTGGAATAGATTGTCCAGTGACCATTGTTACATCATCATTAGAACGGTCAGTTATGAAAATAATTCTTCACATTGTTAGAATCTTACTTGAAGTGAAAGGGTTAACATTCCACTTGATATACTGTATATGGCACATGGATGATATATATGATAGGACAGGCCTATATATATATACAAATTATAATTTACATAGTTTACATGTTGTCAAAAAAAATTATAGACATGGGCCTCGTTGTCATAACAGCAAAATGAGGCTATATGTTGTTGGCCTATACCTCCGCTCCGACCCCTGTCAGTTTGACACGGCACGGCTCTGCTCGTCAGAAAACCTGCATTGGTCGATACAATTGATTGATTGATTGATTGAACTATCAGATGAAAAAATCGGGGGGCTAGTAATAAATACTTGGGTCCGCTCGTGGTTTGTGATGACGCGTTTGACTTCATGCGTTACAAATCCTGATCGATGTAGGGCTATGGAGGTCGTTAGGTGCACATGTAGGCCTTAGGTCCAGAGAAAGCCGGACACGTCTTGAATAATATCAGAGGCGTTATAGGGAATATACGTTATTCTATCATTCATAAATACAACCAGTTGTCAACAGAATAACAAGGTCGAAGTTTCCCTTTAGTTCGAATCTACAATTTTTGTGTTTTATGCTAAATACAACGCACGACCTAAAATAGCATAATGGTCAAAACCCCGAAGTGCTGCTGTATACGTCAGTGATATTCGTGTTACCTATCAGTTGATGGGGATATTAAGAATAATAGGATATAATGCCTCTTGTTATCGTTGAAGGACAGACTATTATGCTTTGTGTTCAGAGTTAGGCTATTCTTTATAGCAATGCACTCTGTCTATCTGTTAGGGTGTCAAACGAAGTCGGCCTAAATAAGAATGATCAACAACACCGTTGATATTTTTTCTTTGAATGCACTATAGCCTATACGGTAGGTCGCACACGCTGGGCCTATATACTCATCACACAAAGCCCCTAGAATAGACATACTTCACTGATCTGTGGCGAGAGGTCTGCTGTCGTTCGTATAATTGCGTAAATATAGGCTGGTTTCTCAAACCAACAGCGACAGAAAACACGAGAAAATGTTTTAACGTCCTGCATGACCAGGGACGACATTTCATTCACACACAATTAGGGCTACTAATAACTCCAACCGGCTATTTAGCTATTACAACGGGTTTATACACTGTCAGAATCCCATAGTCATAGCTTATAATGTCACCTATAGGTTACTAAATATTATATACGTTAATATTTATTTATTTATATATATTTTGTAGGCTATTAACACTTTTAGATATGTATTTGGAATATTATTCGATGCGTAATATTGAGCTTGTGTTATAATATATAAATGCACAGGAAAACGTTTTCATTTCAGCATCATAGCGGCATCTTAACAGTAATTGTGTTAATTAACTCACAATTATGACCTTACAATTACAAACAACAAATAATTCAGCCTGTGGCTTGAATGGGCGCCTCTTCGTAATCCTGACGTTTTATCATGCTTGTTTAGTTAAATTGATTAATGATTTGGTAACTATTCGATAGCTTACCTTCCCCATCTTAAAACAGTTATTGTGGATATTTTTGGTAAAACGAGGCTGATATATGACATGGCTTTCAGCAGCCATGGGGTCGGGACCCCAAGTGGGACCCCTAAATGCATTATATAGAACAGGGGGGGGGGGGAATAGATCCCTATAACTGCCTATTAACCAGATAGGCCTGTAATAGCTCATAGATCGTTAGCCTATTTTGGGAAAAAAACACCGCCAGCAGCCTCCTCCTGGCTGCAGAAGCAACTGTCCGAAAACTATGCCTGTTACTACAATGCTGTTGTTGTAGTTGTTGTAGTTGTAGTTGTTGTTGTTGTTGTTGTTGTTGTTGTTGTTGTTGTTGTTGTTGTTGTTGACAAACGGACACAGTGTGTAACTTCAATTTGCAACCTGCTGTGATGAACGCACACTTTTCGTGTGTTTTAAATGTTAGCGGTCACGGGGATTTTACGACCTCACCAGGGGAGGGGGGGGGGGGCGGGGTCGGGTCACCTTGCCGCGTGCTGCTGTTAGTAGTCACGTGATATACAGCACTCGCTGATATTTACGTGCTCGTCTCATTTTTGTTTCCACACTAGGCCCGAGGACAAGGAAACTGAAAAAGAAGAAGAACAACGAGAAAGAGGACAAGCGACCCAGGACGGCCTTCACAGCCGAGCAGCTGCAGAGACTGAAAACCGAGTTCCAGGCCAACCGGTACATCACGGAGCAGCGGAGACAGTCTCTGGCTCAGGAACTCAACCTAAACGAGTCCCAGATCAAGATCTGGTTCCAGAACAAGCGGGCCAAAATCAAAAAGGCCACCGGTTACAAGAACGGCCTGGCCCTGCAGCTCATGGCGCAGGGACTCTATAACCACTCCACCACCACCACCGGCGGGCTGCAGAACGAACAGGAGGATAACAGCGAGTAGCCGCGCGAGGTGGAGGGGCCAGACATTTCCCACACGAACTGCAGGGCTAATACTCACTCAACTGTTTTTATTTTTTATTTTTTAGAACGAACATTAAAAGAAACCCGTTGGACTTGAAATGGACAAATGTTATTTAAAATCAGATTTCTGTTTATGGTAAACAGTACGGCCTATATGGACATAATTATATATATATGAACGAACATTATTAAAGTTTATATAGCCACACAATTATCATGTTGTACATATTTAATTTCAGGTACGGGATATGCTATCTCTTCTACAATCCCTATACTTGCTGGATATTTTTATCTTTCCTTTATAATGTTACAAACTATCTCGCCAATTGTTATAAGTGTCGAACTGGCTCTAAATTTGTGGTCTCGTGTCCTTCCGCGCCATATTTCCCCCCAAAACACAATTATACAGACTGCGTCACAGAACCAACTCTTAAGCCAAAGATTTCAATATGTCAAGAGATATATGTATAGTCTGGAATAAAAACATTAGACCGGTGCAATATAATTATTTTCATTATTTTAATCGATCCACGACATGTTTTAAGTCTGTCCTATATGCGTATATATATAGCTTTTGAGGCGTAGAATGGACCAACAATGTTCAACAATTCAATGATGAGAAAGGGAGGAAGCTGACAGGCCACAGAATGATTACGGGAATAATGGTTCCCAATTTTTGTCTTGAATTAAGGTAACATTTTATAGGCTATAGGTAGCTATACTATACTTTACCAAGGCAAACGTTTTGTTATTACAGTACATTTCGCAGAGTAAATTTGACTCAAACTGAGTACATTTTACTCAAACTGAAATTTACTGTCATTATTTTATCTGACTATGTGAAATGAATGTTGTTATCATTATTATTATTATTATTATTATTATTATTATTATTATTATTATTATTATTATTATTATTATTATTATTATTATTATTATTATTATTATTATTATTATTATTATTATTATTAGTAGTAGTAGTAGTAGTAGTAGTAGTAGTAGTATTATGCTAGAGATAGGTTACCCTTTTGAAATATGATCAAATGTTCACCATCTTATAATAATATTAGAAGGAGCTCTGGACATCCTTGTGAATATTATAGGCCAAATAATTTAAAACGTAAAATCCACACAGTGATGAACTTATTGGCTTGACAACAAACGTTTTGAGAGAGGAAACTTACACGTTATTAAATTATATCTATGCCTATATACGATGGATTATTGGGGATTTTGTTTTGATATTATAGGTTTGATATTATAGGTTTTGAAGTATAGGCATGTGTGTGTGTGCGTGTGAGTGAGTTTGTGTCTGTGTGTGCACATGTGTGAATGTGCGTGACAACACACACACAAATGATACACTTCCACACACTCATCACGGTCTCTCTCTCTCTCTCTCTCTCTCTCTCTCTCTCTCTCTCTCTCTCTCTCTCTCTCTCTCTCTCTCTCTCTCTCTCTCTCTCTCTCTCTTCTCTCTCTCTCTCACTCACACACACACACACACACACACACACACACACACACACACACACACACA
>NC_140165.1:38034813-38054813 GCF_963971535.1 Notolepis coatsorum | reverse complement strand
ACACACACACACACACACACACACACACACACACACACACACACACACACACACACACACACATAAATGGTCAATGTCCCCATAACGTTGACAAGATCTCTCTCTATCTCTCACACACACACACACGCGTGCACGATTGACACGGCATTCTATTCTATTCATACCTGTGATGGATTAACGGACGTTACAATTGCCACACATCAGGAGAAGGTTTACTGTGAGTCAGGGGGCTCAGTGGTGGAAGTGACCATTGTGACTGTTGCTATTGATTAGAAGTATTAGAAGTGTGGTTTGAACACTAGATTCTCCAAAATGAAAGTGAAGGAAAAAGAAAAGGACAGCATGGTTCACTGTTCACCGCAACATATGGAGGCAATCTGCTAAACACTGCTTATCTGGAGCAAGGTGAAATATCGCTTGAAACTTTACTTTATTGTCAATTTATATGAGGCAATTTAAATGTATCTTTCTCCATATCCCTTGTAGTTACACATAGTCATCTACACACTTTTTGAGAGAGAGGTCTGAGCACTGGGTCAGTTTTGGAGTTCGGTGCCTTGCCTAAGGGGAAATGTTTGGCACTGTAAATGTAAGAGCAATCACCCTCCTATAGCTCGTGATTTGGAATACACCCTCCTGTCCGGTGCCAGGGATGGAAGTGGCGACCTTTCGGTTACTAGTTGGCATCTCCCATAATTGGTCCCGATGAGTAGGTTGCCTCAGCCGTCGGTGTGTGAATGTTTAAGTGAATGGGTCAAATGTGAGGAAGAAATTGTAAAGTGCTTTGGATAAAAGCGCTATATAAATGCAGCCATTTACCATTTGATATCTTAAAAAGGTGGTCAACTTTGCATAGTGAGCCAGACCTCCATCACACACACCTCAGCTGTAAGGCATCAGTGTAGCAAACTGACATCTTCCCTGTCATACTGCCATAGGATCCAAAGGGTAGGGGAGAACGGGGATAGTTGTCACACTTTTTACTCGAGTGTGAATTGCTCATAATCAAAACATCTTTCAATAGTCATTCCTACATTAAATTGAACCTTAAGATGTTGGCTTGAAATGTGTATCCCTCTAATTTTACAACGTATTGTAACAAAGAGTTAATCACCTATCAAAGACACTCTGACACATTGTGACAACCAACCCCATCATGGGGATGGTTGTCACACACTATGGGGTTGGTTGTCACCATGTGTTTTAATGGGAAAATCTTAAAAAGAAGACAAGAAGACCGAACTAAATTTGAAAGTTTAATTGCATTGACAAGTTGACAAATACATAACTTAATGCATCTTAACATGAACATAAACAGGAAACACATAGGCCATCCTATATAACAAAATAAGAACACAATAAATCGGCCTAACAATAATAGCCTACACAACATGTGACAACCAACCCCAAATAAAATGTGACGACCAACCCCAACTGGAATGTCTTGATAGCATTAAGGCTAACAGCCATCTAACAACTAGTTAGCTAGCTAACAACAATCTAAACTATAGCTATCCCTTCACACTTTTTAAGGGTAATAATTGTTTCATTATAAACCAATTGTGTAAAAGCCTAGAAGAAAAATACTGAGGAGCGGAATATTTACAAATGGATATGAAAAACACAAAAAGTCCTCTCACCTCAAATTCAGCTGTTTCACTCGAAATATGACAATGTAGGTGAACTCTGACCCCAATTCTGGACATTTAAATACCAAAGTATGGAAGACAGGATCCTCTGGTGGTGAAATATAATGAATGTGACAACCTACCCGTGTGACAACGTCCCCCGTTCTCCCCTATACAGTAGGGTGTGGGAAAAAATAAACCACACAGCAATATATTGCCATATTTTGAGTGCAGACATTACTCTCTTAACACTTTCAGCGGCAATCACGTAATATTACATGTTTGCTCGCCAACCGTTGAGCACCAAAAACGTAATATTACGTTTTTAGATAGTTTTTTCTTTTTTCCGATTTTAATATCCTATCCACTCTCACGGACCTCGGTGTTACCATTGGAACTCATTCTAAGACCTCGAGTGTGCAATGCCGGCCGAATCCTGCTAGGTGGCAGTATCGCCTACCCTTTCAAACCTTATTTCACACTGTCTGTTACATTTTATATGATCCGGGCGGAGAATTTGGACCCATGCAAGTGAAACGGTTCATCCGAGCACATTGGAACACGTTCAGCACACTTGATGCATATGTTGTGCCATTTCATGTCAGGGACCCGATGGACATCAATACTGGAAATCGCGATCAGACAATTGGAATATTCATTTTGGGATACCTCCTAGTAAAGGTATATGACATCAATCCTACTTTGATCCAACAATGATCGATCGCAACTATCAACGTATGTAGTATTCAAAACGTATGCCGTTGCTGACGATCAGAGCATCAAAAAACGACCCCCCCCTTTTGATGCATTCATGATGAAACATAATACCTATTATATACCTTTGTTTTGAAATAGTAACGTGTCCAGGCGAGCAACGCAAACGACTTTAGCAGAATTCACATAGCGCTCCATAACTCAGCTTTCAGGAATTAGCCCGGATCACTCTGAAACTATACAATATTCACCACGGGATAACACACGAACGTATACATTTATTCTTTTTGAATTATCTTTTTCCCCCTTCTTTTTCCGTTTTTCTCCCCTCCCAATGTTAGTCGTTATGCCAATTCCCAATCCCCTTCCTGGTCGTTGCACACTCTACCCCCTACCGTCGGTCTGGGAAGGCGGAGACTATCACATGCTTCTTCCGACACATGTGTACCCAGCCCACCACTTCTTTTCACCTGGCAGCGTGGACTCTCACTGAGAGAGTGTAACGTGTGGAAGGTCACACTACCTCTCTTAGATCCTTCCCTCGCTGTGCAGGCGCCCCGACCGAACTGTAGGAGTCGCTGTCCACAATGACCCAGACCCACCCGCTGGCTTCCCTCCCGCTGACTCTGTCAATCGAGCCAGTATGACGGCCGGCCAAGCCGGAAGCAACGCTGACAGCTGGATTCGATACCAGTGTCTCTTGCGTTGGTGATGAGCGCCTTGTCCGCTGCGCCTCCCAGCCGCCCGCGAACGTATACATAAAGAAATTTACTCTTTTTTACATGTTGGACGAGAGATAGTGACTGTCAAATGAGCCACAGTATTGGCTCCATAGCTATAATATAGAATATAGATATAGCTCTGCAAACATTGTGACGCACAGTGAAAATGCCTATCTTTTAGCGTGGCCCATTGACAGGATGAGGATAATAACTATGAGTTAATATAATGATAATAATAATAATGAGTTAAGCCTAGGACGGCTGTTATTGCGATCAACCAACACATCGTTTGAAAGCTAAAATGGCCGCCGTTTGATTGACACCCTACTTGTCCTATTATGTGCTTCCAATCGCGGGTTATAAGACCAAACAGCCAACGAGCATCAGTTTCGGAAAAGTGACCACGTCCGGTTTCGCCTCCCGGTGAACGGACCAGTCACCTCTGACGGTGAAAATGATTGACCGTTTTTGTAACCAATACAATTCTGGAGCTGACGGTATCTTACATGAGGGATGTTTACTACAATAAAGGCAGAGTAGAACAAGAAGAAAGGAGAATTACTCGCTCGACGTCGTGCAACCTGAAAATGCATTGGACCGGACGGCCATTTTGGATAAGCATACCGATACAAACATTAGAAAAACATGTGTAAAACACTCATCTTCCGTGGTATTGTTATCAACTTTGGACCCATTGTGTTTTCCAGCTCATACCTATCAGCTGGAACTCTTTTGCAGGCATCTGTTTCAGACGTATTCAGACGTAAGTAAAACATTTAATTTCAGTGTGTTCAAACCTCTATTAGCACTCAGAGTGATTATTCCTGTTGTGGAAGACAATTCAGCATGTTTCCTTTTAAAATAGACCAGACTCATGCATGTGCTATAGGTGGTTCACGAATAGTCACCAATTTACTTTGGCTATGCAATCGACAGGCGTTTGTCCATTGACTTATCACAAACCCGCCCTCTTTCGCCTCCTCGTTTGTGATTGGAGGACCGAGAGAAGAGGGCGGGGTTTGAGACAGGTCAACTGTGAACTCGGTGACGTAGAGGGCAGTGGGGCACGCCGACACCGGGAAGGACTTCTGTGCCCATCTGAGATGTAACCAAACATGCGGCGCTCTAATGCGAACAATATCTGTTCCATTCACAAAACACATTGGCTCCTCTTGTCTGTGTCTTCAGTGGAAGAGCCTGGTGAAGACCGCAGGCAGGGGTGAACTCTATTCCACAAATGGAAAAATGTGGGTAAACAGAGTTTAGGCGGCTTTGGCGTGTCCACCACATCCCTTGTTCCGTCATGTTATATAGACCTGCAAATTGCATCTGGGTTCCATCAGGATAAAGATACAATTTCTCTTCATTTTTTATATATTTCTTTGCAGTAAAACAGTAAAACACAGTTTTTCTTTTCCCGCTGGCTCTGCAGCGATGAAGATGATTTAGAATTTGGGGGGATATCATATCCCATCATATACAGCGTGCTACTGGGGAACGTGGTACAGTTTATAGGACGGTTTCTTTTTATTTTAATTGAAAAGTAGAAGGCTGGAAATGTATCACTGGCCACAGGCTGCCGGACAACGCAGTAAATTAAGTGGCCGACAGATGTTTTGACGTATTTGTGTCTGCTTCTGAAGAAGACATTGCCACTGGCTTATTTCATCCACTGAAGTAGCAAAACACGGTGTTCCAGAGCAACTGTTAGGTTGCATAATGCTGCTACTACGACAACAGATCATACTTTAAAATCTCGTATACTTTAAAGTTTCTATTAATAACTGGCCCAAGGAACCTATGAAAAGGGCTTGGCCAATCACAACATTGGCCATAACTATATACAGGTATGTATTTATAATTGCCTAAATGGTAAGTGGACTGCATTTATATACCGCTTTTATCCAAAGCGTTTTACAACTTGTGCCTCAAGTTGTAAAACCCATTCACTCACACATTCACAGCAGAGGCAACCATGCAAGAAGTGTCTTGCTCAAGGACACTTCGACACACTGCTGGGAGGAGCGGGAGTCGAACTGGGAACCTTCCAATTACCAATTACCGCTCTACCTCCTCAGCCATTGTTGCCCTCACCCCTCCTACACAGGTATTTACTCTAGCCCTACACCAACATGGTCACTCCTCTTCAAGTGACAATTAGTTGGAATTACAAAGGCCCGGTGTTACATATTACGAACAAAATATTAACCCACAGTGTTTAACCTCTTAAACCCTAGCCCTATTTTTTTTTAAATACACCTAAAAATCCACTCCTAAGTAAATGGAAGATTGCTCCAGTTCTACAAGGGCCATTTGCATGTTCTTGGTATCTAAGGACATCTATGGATCTCAGGGAATGCATTCCCAGTGTCGGAAATATTGTGTCTATTACTAGGCTTGAGTAAATTGTAATGAACCAAAGGAGAATATGATAATAAAAAAAGAATTCCATCTTTGACGGTGAATAACACCATGCTAAAATTTACGAGACATGAAAAATGCATGCTCATTCAGCACCTTCTTGAGATCACGTGTACAAAAGAATCTAAGCCAATGAATAAAGGGCAGATGATTAAACAGAAGGTTTTGTAGATACAGTACTGAATTCTGCTATCCGGACACATTGAAATATGATTATAGAATATAGAATATCAGGCCTATAAATGACCTTATTATGGCCAAGTCGCACATCTATGGATCAATCTATGGATCAATCTGCCCTTTCCAATGGTTCAATCTGGATTTAGTATCACCAGGTGTGCAGCAAAAAACCTGAATGAAATCTACTGTAAGTACAGTTACTGTTTTATAATGTAAATTTCCATTTTTCATCAGATAACAATGCAGTTTTTTGCTAGACGTTCACAGAAAGGTAGAGAAACTAACTGCGTTCTAATTTATGGCAATAACATTCAGGGTTGTTCGACCCGTGAGATAATGATCCCGAAAATAAAGAGGAAAAAATAAACTGAAAAAGAAGTCAGATGATTGACAGGGGCTGGCGTGAGCTGGGAAGTGTCGTTTTGGGAAATTCGAAATATCGAAAGCCCTGGGTCTCTTCTCTCAAAAGACTACACTCAAGTTAGGTTGCGTCAAATCCTCGCATCAATCCTCGCCTTTTTCTGACTCGATGCCCTGAGATTTCTATAAACAAATATTTCACTAATAACACTTAAAATCATTGGTAAACAAACGTAGTGCTGAAAATATACCCTTTGACTGCTGTTTTGACAGGGTTAGAGTCTTTACTGTTGGCTACATTTGAAAAAAACCTGCAACATTAATTCATACATTCTGTAGAGATGGATTTATGGCGTGATGTCATTATCGTACCGGTACCGGACCGCTCGGGCTTAAGAGGTTAATCCACATAGGAAACCAACCATCTACCGGTAAGCCAAAGGTAACCCCCCCTAGCCAAGGGAGATATTACGCTTACAAGGCTTCAGGGCAAGATAGATATTAGGCTTACTAGGATTCAGGGCAAGGGAGATATTAGGCTTACTAGGATTCAGGTCAAGATAGATATTAGGCTTACTAGGATTCGGGTCAAGATAGATATTAGGCTTACTAGGCTTCAGGCCAAGATATATATTATGCTTACTAGGCTTCAGGTCAAAGGGTATATTAGGCTTACTAGGCTTCAGGCAAAGGGAGATATTAGGCTTCAGGCCAAGGGACATATTAGGCTTACTTGGCTTCAGTCCAAGGGAGATATTAGGCTTAGGTTTCATGCCAAGAGAGATATTAGGCTTACTAGGCTTCAGTCCAAGGGAGATATTAGACTTAGGTTTCATGCCAAGAGAGATATTAGGCTTACTAGGCTTCAGTCCAATGGAGATATTAGGCTCAGGTTTCAGGCAGGGCTGCTCTGTTACACTTGTAAAGCCAAATACCGGTATCCCAGTGAGCTATCAGCCTCTCCTAAGTCCTATATTGTGATCTATTGGAGAACGTTCCAAAAAGCTTATTCTCCACTTACAAAGCAAGCTTGTCAAGAATCACTGTGAGAGTGAGAACAAAGGCTTGACACCTGGGATTTCCCTATCTTCTCTTCTCTTCTCTTCTCTTCTCTTCTCTTCTCTTCTCTTCTCTTCTCTTCTCTTCTCTTCTCTTCTCTTCTCTTCTCTTCTCTTCTCTTCTCTTCTCTTCTCTTCTCTCATCTTCTCTTCTCTTCTCTCCTCTCCTCTTCTCTCCTCTTCTCTTCTATGGGTGGTCACATCATGCACCTATTTTTCTCCACTCCACATGTGGAAGCACTTCAACCGCCAACTGTGTGTGTGTGTGTGTGTGTGTGTGTGTGTGTGTGTGTGTGTGTGTGTGTGTGTGTGTGTGAGAACCATATCTTGTGTGTCTGTATGTATGTGAACAAGTGAGGCCTTGTGGGGGAACTTAACCTATGAGAAGGTAAGGATTGTCTTGGATGACAACAGCAGTGTGTGTGTGGGTGGCTGGGTGACTGATTGACGTGACTGGCTGGCTGGCCTGCCATTAATCACCATCTTGCCACCGCCAGGTCATTGTTATATCATTATAAATTTGCACAACGCAGGGTTCAAGGACCTAGAAACAGACTTGGAAACACACATCCAAAAATGGCACTTATTGAAATCAATCTTATTGTTAGTTAAAATTGTATTTGGTCAACATTTTTGTCTTCAACTTAACCAACTTAATTGGTGTGCTTAATTCACATTAAACCAACTTCATTTATATTATGATCCTGAGCAAAATATCGGTTGAATATATTTCACATAAATGAAAAAACATATATATAAAAAAAAAAAAAAAACATGAAGACGACTTGATCCTCCGAGCGACACAAGTTTGATGAGACAAATCAAACCCATAAAGCGCTTCAGATGGATATGGGATATCTTACGGAGGTCTGGTCACTCTGGTCGCTTGCTGACAGACTGCCTTGGCAGCAGTCTGCCTCGCTGACTGGTTTGCTGGCCGGCCACCCTCTCTCATCCTATCCCTCTCACTTCAAAAGCAAGCTGCCGACCATAGACCCCCCCCTTCCCCCCCTTCCCCTCTCTCCCCCTCTCCTCCTCTCTCTTCCTCTCCTCGACCCTCTATCCCCCCCCCCCCCCCCGCCTTTCATCGCGGCAGCTTGGAGGTGGCGAGAGGTGATGCGGGGAGACGATTAGTCATATTCAATTTACATGCGGCTGTCATTGGCCTGCCGAACCACGGCGGTGATGTCATCTGACTCTGGGTCCTCTGTGACCGTATGTGTGTGTGTGTGTGTGTGTGTGTGTGTGTGTGTGTGTGTGTGTGTGTGTGTGTGTGTGTGTGTGTGAGAGAGAGAGTGTGTATGTATGTGTATGTATGTATGTATGTATGTATGTATGTATGTATGTATGTATGTATGTATGTATGTATGTATGTATGTATGTATGTATGTATGTATGTATGTATGTATGTATGTATGTATGTATGTATGTATGTATGTATGTATGTATGTATGTATGAGTATGTATGTATGTATGTATGTATGTATGTATGTATGTATGTATGTATGTATGTATGTATGTATGTATGTATGTATGTATGTATGTATGTATGTATGTATGTATGTATGTATGTATGTATGTATGTATGTATGTATGTATGTATGTATGTATGTATGTATGTATGTATGTATGTATGGAAGAGTTCTCACCGCTCCTGACTCGTGTGGGAAACCTTCTCCTGATGTGTGGCCGGCTGCTGTAGTGTTAGCCTGGTCCTCACATGGCCAGGTTGACTGAGGAGGGCGTGTTTTGTGTGAAAGTGTGTATAGCGACTGCAAGGGTGTGGTGGGGGTTGGTGTTGGAGTGTAGTGCTAGTGGTGGAGGAGTGAATGTGTGTGTGTGTGTGTGTGAGAGAGGGAGATAAGTGTGTGTGTATGTGTGTGTGTGTGTGAGAGGGAGATAAGTGTGTGTGCGTGTGTGTGTGTGTGTGTGTGCGTGTGTGTGTGTTTGTGTGTACATGTGTGTGTGTGTGTGGCATGGTAATCTGTTATGGCACCAATCCATTCCAATGGTCTGATTTATTGCCACGCGTCATGCCTTCACCACACACAACACACCACACATCACAGAGCACACACAACACACCACACACAACACACAACACACAACACACCACAGAGCACACACAACACACCACACACAACACACCACACACAACACACAACATACCACACACAACACACCACACATACTGTAACACACCACACACAACATACCACACACAACACACCACACATACTGTAACACACCACACACAACATACAACACACAACACACTACACACAACACATTACACACCACACACACAACACACCACACACCAAACACCACACACAACACACCACACACAACACACCACACACAACACACCACACACCACACACAACACACAACACACAACACACAACACAACACACAGCACACACAACACACAACACACAACACCACACAGCACACCTATATATTCACAAAGCATATACACCTCTTTCTAGGCTTTTAGAAGCTGGTTTCTTATACTATGGCTCAGGACACAAAGTGGGTCATGGTCCTTCTTCTGGCGGGTCCCCAACAGTATTATTCATATGTTTGTGATGCGTTTCAATAAGTCTGGATCACATGACAACAGTATATTATGTTTGTGATGCATTTCAATAAGTCTGGGTCACATGACAACAGTATTATTCATATGTTTGTGATGCGTTTCAATAAGTCTGGGTCACATGACAACAGTATTATTAATATGTTTGTGATGTGTTTCAATAAGTCTGGGTCACATGACGATACATTTAAATCTCATTTAGGTCTTTGACTTGAAAAGTTTAAAGATGCAAAACAATGAAACCGTGTTTTTAAATTTTCTTGTGTTTTTTCTTTTACAGGAAGTATGTTGACATAAAACTACCCAAGATGTTACCCAAAATGTTAGAACTGTTGTTGTTGTGAAAATGACGACTAAAGCTCTTTGATGTCTATCCCCCTGGATATGAACAAAATAAAGCCATTTCATATAGTATCCACTCTGCTTCATCTGAAATATCACATAGGCCTACAGTTTACTTCGATTGATTAAGCACAATTTTGAAAACGGGGCCCGTTTTCTTAAAACACTGAAACACACGTTTCATATGACTTAATTCAGTTTGAACCAGTTACACACTGCTGTGCTTAACCTAAAACACTTTTAGCAATTCTACTTCTGTGATTAGAGTACTGTAAGTGAAGTACACAGAGCATTAAATTCACCAAACACTACACAAGACCAATGCTGCAATATAATTTATTTCTCTCCATATACCAGTCAACATGTCAACATTTGATGTCTGTTTCATGTTTGATGTAACCAGTGCTTAAAAATCTGTACCGAAAACAATTACCGATAGGTTATGACTATAACCAAGTTCTGTTAGTAATGGTGACGCTCGGCGTCACTTCCGCACTGTACCTCGCTTGTGCACGCGCACTGAATAAAAATTCCACAATGTACCTTTACATCCCAATATTCGTCTGACCACACCCCTATCAGCTTACCCTCATAAGCAGGTGTGTGGCCACCTACTCGCCTCCTTCCCAAGCTTTCACCACAAGGTGAGATCAAGGGCTGCAGCGACGTCGGACGCCGAGCGTCACCATTACTAACAGAACTTCGTTATAGTCATAACCTATCGTTCTGTTCCGTAATGGATCTCGCTCGGCGTCACTTCCGCACAAGGGAGGCCGAGCGAGAGCCATCGGCCGACAAATACACCCCGCTGAGGCCCCCCACAACCATCAGATCAGGGAGGACCGAGCCCCCCCGACCCCCCCTAATGGAGGGCACCCCCCCTATTGGAGGATCACGGGAGGGCGACGGACCCGACCGTGCAAAGAGGCACTCAAGCAACTCAACGCACAGGGTGAGCAGACCGTGGCCTGACCCCACGACTACACACACGCACAACCCGCATGCCACCCGGGAACGAACGGAAGGAACAACCTCGTTACTGCCCCCAGAAATCACGGGGTCAAGAGCAACCCCAACCCCGTGGCAAGGCCGTAGCAGCGGAGCGCGAAGGAAGACCCAGACCCACCAAAGGGACTGGATCCCCTGGAAAACGGGGGCCCGGAGAGGTCCATGATGCCAGCATCAAGACCCCACCAGGTGGTCACTTAGTGACACCGCTCCCCACATCGCCAGCGTATTCGGATAAGGCCCCTCTCAAGAGCGGGCCCTTACCCCCCAATAGCACACCGCCTGGCACACTGACCCTACAGCACAGGCAGTCAGCATGGCCGTAAGCACCCAAAAAAGGCTTACCAACGGAAGCAGGCAGCGCACCGGGGAAACCAGGCAACAGGCTGTAACCCGAGCCTGGAGCACTGCGGACGAGACAGGCGCCAGAGAGGTCAGCTGAAAACAGGGGCGTATGCTGGCGTTGTTGATCACCATGACAAAGCCTCCCTCAAAAACCCAGCGGGTATGAGGCAGCGAAGGCTGACACGATTGGCAGACGTCATGAACGTGCAGGGGCACACTCAACCGGGTAACCCGGGAGTTGACTCTGCTCCAACACACCAGAGAACCAACCACCCTGTCGTTACCCTATGCGGTAGTTGGTCCCATAACCCCCAAGAAAAACTCCAAAACGTACCTGCGGACACTACCGCAGGACAATGTTTCAGTTTCCAACAGGGTTATCCCAGGCCTACGGGTCGACGAAACATTACTTTGGACCGGGCCCGGCGATACGGGAAGCACAGGGTCCCCCGAGAAGGTCAAAGACCACCCCAACAGGCCCCTCTTCGCCATGCGTAAGAGAAGAGCGAAAAGAATGGAGAACCAGCCCCAATCACCCCGTACTTGGTATTCCCAGGCGGTCTCCCAACCAAGTACTAACCAGGACCAACCTGCGTAGCGGTCGAGATCTGACGAGATCGGGCGTGTACAGGTTGGCACGGCCGTAAGCAGAGTACAATGTACCCAACAAGGGTCTCCATAGCGCCTAACCCCGTGACACCCGGACCGACCTGGCATTTTTCCCCCTGGAAAAAGCCCAAGTCCCTCAGGGTACCAGAACAGCAGATCTGCATCCCCGGCAGAACAACGGGTTCAACTGATCCGGACCAGCGTGACCAGAACCAGTCCCGTGCCCTAACCACGCCGACATGCCTACTCCAGGAGACGGGGCAGATATGCGTGTTGATCTTAAAACATGAAAAGAAGGCGCCACCCAGCCGTTCTGTGCGAACCGCGCCCGGTGGCCCACCCCCAGGGCGTGAGACCGCTCTACATATGTTCAGATCCATTCCGTCATCATCCCCCAGATATGAACGAGAATCCGTCGACAACCAACAGAGGAAAAACCTCCATCCCAGTTGCCTTATAAAAACGCTGTTTTAACCCCAAGCAACCAAGGCGCGCCAGTCAGTCGCCTGATGTTCAACAGAACACCCCGAGCTAGCACTATGTGTGCACCGGGACATAACCACATCAATAAACAGGCTAGTTAGACCTGTCATTGAATCCCCAAGGCGCCCAGGGGAACGACAAGAGGGGTGTGATGCTCCCTAACCCCAACTTCTTTTAATAAAAAAGAAGGAAGCATCAACAGCATAAAGCCCAGTCTGCACAGCCGGGAGTAAAAACTGTTTATATTTTTACATCCAGTCACCCCTTCTCAGAGGGTTTAGACCAAAATTCCCCAGAAAGCCATCCCACATGAGTCGTAGTATGAAAAAGACATGGCAACTGTGAGTCACGTGACCAACTGACTCAAGTTTACACATAAAATCGAGCGTAGCAGACCCGTAAGCCCTACGCTCTAACCCGACACTTTGACACCACAGACCTTACGTAAAGATCTAACTCACGGAAGCCGTCGTCATAGCAACGTATATGCTATGACGGGGGGAAACCCCGTACACAACTCCTGTTTGTAATAGGAGCCGCGTCAGGACAACCCTTCTCCCCCACCCCTCCCCCGCCAAGTCGTTGAACGGCTTGGCCCTGACTGGCTCAACAGGAGATGAGAAAACCCCTTTGACCAATCAAGTGGGAAGGAGGGGTTTATTCGGCACCCCCTCACAGAAAACCCTCACCCCTACACACAATAACAACTGTAGCATATGAGACCTTTGGTAGAACGCTAATGCATAGTGCAAGCTAATACAATGCCCGCTACCCACAGACTGTGAACAGGGTTTATAACAAACCAAGTTGTGTGTGTGTGTGAATCCTACACCCGCATTCTATGTCGTACATAGAAAAACACTGACAGAGAGTATAACGGCTAGGCCGTGGAACGTGTGTATACGAGTATTACTGCAACTAACACAACAGTGTTGTGGATCAACATTACTTTGTGTGTAAGCAACAGATCATACAACCAGCTTCTACCTGCATGTGGAGCGTCAGGCCAAGATAGAAACCATTCTATAACTGAGTGTATGTTGCAGACCTTGCTTAATCTCATAACACGAACTTAACTCATCCCTCAATGTATACAAATGCAGATTCACACTTCGCAACCTCATCATATGCATTGGTGAAGAAACACACAGTTTGTTTGGCCAAAAAATACAGTCCCCCTTTAATGGGACTTTTTATTTGGGCACAAAATATATGAGAGGGCCGGGGAGGGGTACAGAGGGGACCACAGGGGAAAAAGTCACTAATCAGCAGCGTCTGCTGCCTCGAGCCGCTCGGGCTTTGCCACCCCGAGAAGCCCCGGAGGGACGGTAGACAATCGGCTGCTGGTCTCGTCGATCCCTACCGTCTCCTCCGGTCGTAGATGGGCCGGCTGCAGCAGTAGCACCGTCTCTCCTCCTGGCCTTCTTTGATGGGCCAGCAGTGGCGGCGGAGGCAGTGGTAGGCACGGCGGAGGTAGCTCGACATCGTGGAAGCCTTCTGACTCCACCGGCGAGGACGGGAGGCGGAAAATGGGGTTGGAGAACGGATCTCTCCTCTGCCATCTCTCTGCATGTTGATGTCATCAGCTGCAGGGCCTTCCCGAACAGTCCAGCATCGGAGAGGTTGGCCGTCAGAAGAGGGGCTCTCTTCTTCTCTGGCACACGGGCCTGCTCCAGCCAAAGGTGGCGCTGGATCAGAGTAGCCAGGCCGCGCACTTTTCCCCCTGCTGACCTTCCTCCACCGAACCCGCATCCCTCACATGCAGCAGGCTTCGACCGGTTGAGGAGCCACAGTCTGATGTGGCTGATAGCAGGGCATCCTGCCGATGAGGCCGAGGTGGTTCCCCGACATCCTCGAACAAGGTGCCCCAAGGAGACATTTCACCCCCCTCCAGTGTTACCTGGACAGGTGGGATACTCGCCTCCACTGGGCCTTCAAACAAAAATCCGTCCGCCTCTACCATGTAATCCTCAGTTTCCATAGGGCATGCAGAGACCGACGCATCCTCGCTGGTCTCCAGCAATTCCCCAAACCCAGGCCGTTCGCGTTTGCAGGACACCATCTTGCGACGTGAACGAGCAGACGCGAAAAGTTTGCGTCGAAAATCCTCCGGGACCAAAGGAACCGGCCGCTCAAGAACGGACGATTCCCCGGAACCAGAGGAACCAGAGTCGGGACCAGGCCATCGCCGGGGCGACGGCACCGGTGCACCGGCTCCTCGGAGAGGCAAACTACCCATCGGCTGTCTCCCGGGCGTGGCTGGCAACCACAAAAGTGGCAACAGCCCCGCACCAGAATGCACGACAGAGGCGGGAATGGAGAACCGCTGGTGAAGAGTGGGTCTACGACTCTCCGAGGTAAACATTATGACTTAGATTTTTCTCTTGAAAATTTATGAGAGAAGAAAAAAATAAGCACAATGTAAACACGTCTCAACTTTCTTCAACTAGCAACCTCGTCAAGTGGGGATCTCCGAAAGCACTTCCTTGTGGTGAAAGCGAAGAAGGAGGCGAGTAGGTGGCCACACACCTGCTTATGAGGGTAAGCTGATAGGGGTGTGGTCAGACGAATATTGGGATGTAAAGGTACATTGTGGAATTTTTATTCAGTGCGCGTGCACAAGCGAGGTACAGTGCGGAAGTGACGCCGAGCGAGATCCATTACGGAACACAACACCAACCATTGTTGTGTGGCATTAAAGTATCTTGTATCTTGTATCTTGTAGGGAGAATCACGACAAAGCATTTCATGCTACTACAGTAGTGTGCATAACACTGTAAACTCAGCAAATATCATCGCCATTGCCCTAATGACAGATGCCACTGTATATCTGCTAAGATATGGCTGAACTCTTAGTCCACCCTCCCTCAGCGTCCTCTTCTTCTTTGAGCACCTTCTCCTCCTGCTTCAGGTCTTCCCTTCCTCTACCTCCTTCTCCTCCTCTGTGGATTCCCCCTCTCACCCTCGCTCTTCTTCTTCTGACTCCTTCCGTTTTGGTTGAAGACATGTGAACACACCTGCTGCATTATATTTTAAGATGATTGGTGTGTCTACAATGAATCATGTGTTTGCGCACCTGATGGCTGTGTTTAACCAATTGTCTCATAGGTGTGGTCATTTGACAGTCAGTGCTTTGGAATTGCAAGGAAGTGACATCATGATACACTTCTAATGTATGCAAGTGTGTTTAGTGTTTTGCAAATCACTGTGTGTATTGTTTAGTGTTTGTGAGGCTGACATTGTGCTTATAGTGGTGCAAATCTGGGCCCATGTTTTGCTCCTTGACTGTAAGGTTTTGATAATGTAATACTTTTGATTTGAGTGTTTTGCAATAAAAAAAGACATGAAATACACTGGCTCTGCCTTGAGGGAACCCAGGGGATCTTAGAGGAACTCCTGAGGAACTTCCTATTTTTACAGTGTATAGTGTCCAGTGAACAGAAGCCACGCCCCCTCAGCCAACTGAGAGTTGGCTATGCAATAGTGACCTAAAACATTTTATACATCTGAAACTGAAAATGTATACTCATGACACTAATATTCCACAATCAGCTATTTATGATTGAATTAAAACATCTTTGTACTGTATCTTTAAGAAACCATGCTTTATATATTTGGTCCTCAAATCTTAACAAAACAAAAAATCGAATTCTTTCCCTATTGATAGCATACTACGGGAGTAGACATACGTAAGTAAAAAGGATATTATTATATTTCTATAGTAATTATATCTATTTATGAAATTAAATAAAGTTTTATATCTTGACGTGTCATTTCCTATCATCTCACGCAGAAGCAGCCATTGTCTTAAAGAAATGCTTTAAAGGTGCTATAGATAACATTCAGCCACTAGATGTCACAATAGAGCACCAGCAAAATGGGGGACCCTGATGTAAACAAGACGAAAGTCGTTCTCTGGTCTGCATCCCCTTAACAATTGTGTGTATTTAGCTGTACTGTATTGTACCCACTCTGCAATCTGTTAATAAAGTTTTCAATCAATCAATCAATCAATCAATCAATCAATCAATCAATCAATCAATCAATCAATCAATCAATCAATCAAGCATGTCATTTATCTTATCCAATCAGGTGCATTCCACATGGGGGAAATGGGAAGCAGGGATGGGATACATGCACACAACAGACCCCCCGCATTTCACTGTATACTTGTATGCCGTGACAAATAAAACTCTTGACTTGAACATGTAAAACAACAACATTAAATTTGGACCCGCCAAAATGTTTTAAAGGATAAATTCATTAATCAATATTTTTTTGGGGGAAAAGATATAATTTTTTACGGCACCTTTCTAATAGCATTATTATCATGTTTGCTTTTTTAATGATTACATAAAGTGTTATCTAAGTAATAATAATAATAATAATAATAATAATAATAATAATAATAATAATAATAATAATAATAATAATAATAATAATTAAATAATCAATTCAATAGGCCAAACACACTATTGTAATTACAAACTAATGATAATAGTTTTTATAGTTTTTAACCACAGTTTTAGAATTTGTTATCCACTGTGTTCATGTAAAAGAAAAACAGTGCAGAGAACCAAAAAAAAGTCTACAATTTGAGTCAGGTGATTGCTGTGCCAAGAAGGAATGCTATTTGTGAATGAAGTTCTGAACAGTAATATTATTGGAGTGGACACAATTCCCTGGAGGAGGTCCTAGTGATGAGTTCCTGGGGATGAGTTCCTATAGGGAGGAGTGGGAGCAGACGATCATGCGTCCGTCCTCCTTACTTTAGTCCCCGTCCTCTTTAGTCCCTGTCCTCTTTAGTCCCCGTCCTCTTTAGTCCCTGTCCTCCTCACTTTAGGCTAATCTTCCCACCCGGTCTAGTTTGAGAGTTAAGACGGCAGTCAGGTGAATGGAGTGAGTTTGCATTGAAATATGTAGGATGGTGTGGCTGCAGTACCCCCATCTCTCCACCACAAAACACACCCACCTTCCTAACTACCAATACGCCGCTACACACAACACAACACAACACAACACAACACTCATGTGTCCTCTTGTGTGTGTGAGTGTTTGTGTGTGTGTGTGTGAAGATCAGGACAGCTGTTCAGGGCTTTGGTGGGGGGTTGGTGGGCAGAGAGGCACACACACACACACACACACACACACACACACACACACACACACACACACACACACACACACACACACACACACACACATACACACACACACACACACACACACACACACACACACACACACACACACACACACACACACACACACACACACACACACACACACACACACACACACACACACACACACACACACACACACACACACACACACACACAATAAACATGCTCAACTGGGTTTGTAATTTTTTTAAATTAAGCTGCAAGCTTTTACGCATTGCTGTTTCTACAGTGTAAACAGAGCTAATCCCATGCACACACACACAAACACACACACATCCTAACACACACACACACACACACACACACACACACACACACACACACACACACACACACACACACACACACACACACACACACACACACACACACACACACACACACACACACACACACACACACACACACACAAGTCTAGAAGTTCATGTTACCAGTGAGACTCGTCTCTGAAATGAGCAGCATGCAAGACCGTGAATAACTGGTTTAACACACAGCACTATGTGTGGTCTGTCCAATACCAGCTAAAGCCTTTCTGTCTGTCTGCCTGTGTACGTATGAGCATTCAAGCACATGTGCATGTGCATGTGTGTGTGTGTGTGTGTGTGTGTGTGTGAGAGTGTGTGTGTTAAGTGTGTAAATGTGAGAAGATGGTGCTTTTGCACATTCCCCATCTGGTCAGTAAGTGTGAGATTTCTGAGGCCAATAATCTGTTAATAAGGCTCTAATACAGTGGACACGCGATGGTTTATGTCCTAATCTGATTCAATTCTCCACAGACCTTCACGCACGTTTGTTCACAAACCTAACCCTCATCCTTAACCCTCCACCTTGACCTTAACCTCACTGGTGAAGTCAAGCCTAACCCACCGAAAATAGAAATCACTTGCTGAAATACAGTGAAAATGTAAGTGGTTGATATCCTAATCCGTTTCAATTGTTCATCAGGAAGGAATTGGCCATTCCCCCTGTGCTCCGGTGTGTGTGTGTGTGTGTGTGTGTGTGTGTGCGTGTGTGTGTGTGAAGTGATTAACCCTTTCACTACCACACTACAGAAGGTTAACCCCTTCACTACCACACTACAGACGGTTAACCGTCTGTAGTGTGGTAGTGAGATGGTTAACCTTCTGTATTGTCACCGTGAAAGGGTTAACCATTTTGTAGCGTGGTAGTGAAAGGGTTAAAATGAATCTTTGTGCAGATGTGGTGCGTTTTCCTGACCTGACTGGGACTAATGTTCATAAATCACAACTTTCCCACATTTACCAAAAAATATGAACATGCACACATGTGTGTACGTGTGTGCGCGCGCACGCGCGTGTGTGTGTGCGTCAAACACTTAATTTCCTGCATTCTGGTGTACTTTTATGCGCCAATTTGTGCCTTTTCTGCATCAATATATGGTGGAAATGTCTTTATTTATTTAGGGAAAAGACAACATTTATGTACCCGCTGATACAAAGATTATGGAATTTAATGCAGTAAGGCTCTCAGGCATTCTGTATTGCTTTAAAATATTTATTCTCCTGTATTGCTTCTGGGTTGTCTTGCATATTAGCTATATTTTTTGAGAGGGCGCCATGTCCCTTGCAACCCCCCTAAATCTACGCCTTTATATGCATTGTCTTTTCGTGTACTGTGTGTGTGTGTGTGTGTGTGTGTGTGTGTGTGTGTGTGTGTGTGTGTGTGTGAAAGAGCAATACATTGAAAGAAAGACAGAGCACATCGCGTTCAAAGTCTGCATGTGTATGTATGAGTATACGTATGTGTCCATCTGTGTGTGTGTGTGCGCATGTATGCTACATTTCACCATACTATTCCCTCTTGTGGTGTATGTATGCCATCATTATGCCGGTCCGGGTTTATATTTTCATCAGCGCGTGATGTTGTCAAAGGCAGTGTTCATTCGCACTCTGCGTTGGCACGCGGGCCTCATCCCGGGATGTGTTTGTGGCCTAATTCTCTATCCGTGCTCCTCTGCCCGTCCCACATGCAGCAGGTGTCCACTGGAACACCTGGCCGTGACCGATTGAGGTATGAGCGTTTAAACCGTGTGGACCTCAAGCCGCTATATTCATTGTGATTGAATGGAGCTGTCGTTAAAGCAGTTCGACGTTGTCCAGTTTAACACAGTTCATTATATTGGGAGAGGTATAAAAAAATAACAATAAAAGAAAATGAACCCTTGCACTGAATAACTATAAGTCTGTTTTTAAATTCTTTGGAGAGCCCATGTATTTGCAGTTTTAAAATCAATCCAAATCACTTGAAGTGTGAATGTGATACATCACCAGAAAGTACTCAGCCTCTACTGTCTTTAACTAGGAGTGAACACAACACTCTAACTT